>NW_017619458.1:3149397-3244397 GCF_001879475.1 Ipomoea nil
ACGGACAGCAAATAGAGATCGTAGCTCACACGTGCTAATCGTAGTAGCGATCTCCACGGACAGCACTTATCGGGAAGCAGGTATTAAGATATAGAACGGGGGTAAGAAGATAATAGCATTATGCGTTAGGCCCACAACAATATTTAAAATGCCCGAGGTATAGGCCCAGAATGGATTATAACTAATTATGCTATTGACAAGAATCGAACCAAGGTGAGAGGGTTGAGAATATGAGACCAGGGCCACTCGACCGTAATACTTGTTGTGTCTAATCGTGTCTTTAACGGGGAGCCAGGCGTCTCATTTATAGAATTACCTCCGCATCTCGCACCGTCCATGTGTAATGATCACTCCTTCGGTGACTTCCGCGTGACCCATGTGCACACGATATCCACACCCCCTCCATGCACGTCGCACCTCCCTTCCCCCTCACGCCACACTATCCGGAGAGGAGGCGCAAGGCCACGCAGTCCGGGAGCTGGCCGCGCCTAGGCTAGCTGCAGCAAATAGGGATGGCAATGGGTCGGGTGTGGGTCGGGGAGGGCTACATCTATCACCCGACCCACCTTATATTTTCTCCACCCACCCCCACCTCCAACCCGCATCGGGTGGACTTTTTCAGAACCCACCCCCACCCCCACCGGGTGCGGGTGCCCACTACGGGTACCCACCACTTATCATCTTATTATGTTTTTCAAAAAATAATATTTAAATTATTTACACATAATAAAAAAATAAAATCCATTAGTGATACTAAAACATAAATAATGGAAATATTTAAATATAATAACTAAATTGTTAATTTTTAAAAATAAACTTAGTAGTTTTGGTATAAAAAATAGTAAAAAGATACACGGAGTTATATAAACTATTATAAATAACTACATACTAGTATTTATTTTACTATTATATATATATATACACACACACATGGTGGGTCGGGTGGGATTCTAGGCGGGTCTTGTACATAGAACCCGAATCCAACCCGACCCACCGCGGGTTTTCTTTTTTAAGACCCACCCTCGACCCACCACCCACCATCACCCAAAAAAACCCGATCCATGCGGGGTGGATATCCACGGGTCGGATTGAAAATGCCATCCCTGCCAGCAAAGCGGCCACCCATCAGGGCCAATGCTCCAGCAGCGCTGCCCCGCCGCATCGACAAGGGAAGGGGGCGCAACCCCTCGCTGGTGGTGCGCTAGTCGCGCCAGGCACGGGAGCACTGCCCGGGCCGATCCCGGCCGTCGCCAGCGACGCCCAATAGACTACCTCCCTTCCATCAAAGCCCTGTGGCCCATGTCCTTCATCCCGGCCCACCATTGCAAGCCCAATAAACCTTGAGCCTATGCCCAATGTCCCCATCAAATTATTTTTAAATTTTTTTTTTGGTGTTTAATAGTATGTTTATTGTATTTTCTAAATATATAAATTTTATAACCTAATACTAAACTTAATATTATGAAAAATTGGATTAAAAATAACTTCTGTCAAGCCTCGTTAACCGAACCAGACACATAAAATTGGAAGGAGGGAGTATTAGTATATAAAATATATTTTGAAACTACATCAAAGTACTATTAAACACAAAAAAATAAAAAATAAAAAATAAAAAATAAAATCAAAATTAAAAAGAATTAAAAATTACATAAGAAAATAAGCAATGAAGGAAGAGTTAGTTTGACCAATGAATAGCAAACAACACAAATAAAATGAGACAGATAGAGTAATATTTATACATTTTGATGTAAAACTATTACATTTTTCATCAAAAGTATTACATTTTCATTTATAAGTGCAACATTACCTATAAGGGAAAATATGATACTTTTGATGAAAAAAGTACGGAGTAATACTTTTACATTAAAATATAAAAATATTACATTTGTCAGTAAGGGTGCGTTTGGAAACCCGGAAAATAACTTTTGGAAAATGTGTTCCGAGTTTCTAGTGTTTGGCAAGAGGTGGGAAAATGAGGTCAATGGAAAATGATGTCTTAGTCAAATGAAAATAGGTATGTTTTGGGAGAAAATGACTTCTCCTTTTTTGGAGGGAAGTCATTTTCCAAGGGATACACATGCAAAAATTTTCGGGCCTAATTTTTTGTGAGCTTTTGCGAGTCCGCCCACCAAACCCGTAGGGCTAGGGTTCACCGTTCATGCAACCATAGCCCACCCCATGCAGGTTGGCGGGCCATGCGGGCCGGTTCGCGGACTTTTTTTTTTTTTTTTAATTCAAAGTCTAAAAAAATAAGTAAAGTCTACAAATAATATTAATTTATATATATATATATATATATATATATATATATATATATATGTATATATATATAGTGTCAGGTTCCTGTGAGAACAAGTCTTCTCGTGCGGTCAGTGCGGCATACACCATTAGTTATGCATATATATATATCACTACTGGAAATCTCGCGTTTTCCGTCCAACAATAATGTTGGTCGGTAATGTAATAAAAATCTCAACTCTACGCCAATAAAGTTTTGTGGACGGAAAGTTAGACGGAAGTTCCGTCCTACCTGGATGTTGGACAGAACTTCCATCCAACATATACTATTGGTCAATAAATTTGAAATGACTGGTAGGTGGGTAGTAAATGTGGTAGGTATTCTTTCCGTCCAACACACAACGTTGGACGGAAATAACAGTATTCATATCTGCCCTGCGTATTTTAGCTCACCTTTTTTCAACTTTCTTCTTCGTTTCTCTCTTGTCTTGCTTATTCATGGGTTCTTAACAACATAAAAAGTGATTTCCAACAAATTGTATTCCAAATTCAGGTATGATTTGAGTATAATAGCTCTTAATTTGTGTTTGTATTTTTTTAAATAGAGATATATATATAACCAGGACTATGTGGTCCAATGGTATTCAGGTTGGACTTTCACTTGGAAGGTTGTGAGTTCGAGCTTCAGTGGAGGTGTTATTAGCTCTTTGTGTTTCAATAGGTTGAGAAAGTATATGAACAGATACTCCAAGAGAGTTAGGTCTATAATTGGTAGAAAAAATGGCGGTCACATTTTTTAATCAAATGAATGGCTCAGATTGATTAAAAGACTGATCAGATTTAAATTTTACACTAAAATTTCCTAAAATACCCACACACCGTTACTAATTCCGTTAAAATTTTAAGAATTGCCGTTAGTTCACCGTTAACTTACTCATTGATTTAAATAAAAAAAAAAAAAAGTCTTAGGTTCGAACCCCATCTCAATCAAAGTTGGCATAATTAGTACTCTATTTTACTCTTATTAAATTATATAAATAATAATTTAGTAGTTACAACAAAAAATAATACATATGCATTTCTTTAATTTAGAATTATGTGTCCACAATGCCTTTATTCAAAAAAAAAAAAATATTCATTATCAATAAATTAAATAAGAGAAATAATTTTATTAGTTATATTGTCTTTTTTTTTTCTTCAATATAAAAATTCTTTATATTCAAATTTATTAATTGATTATATTCGCTACATTGTCCTTACAATGTCTTTATTCAATGAAACAAAATTATTAATTATCAATAAATTAATTAAAAGAAATATTTTCATTAGTTATATTGTCTTAATTTTTCTCAAATGTAAAAATTTTTACATTCAAATTCATCAATTGATTATATTCACTACATTATCTATTATCTTTTTTGTGCACTATTTTTCTAATTAAATATCAAAGTTATAATACAAAATAATGCTATATATTGATTTACCAAGTATTTTATTAATACCATGAAAAAATTAAAAAATATAATTAATAAAGCCAACCATATTAACTACTTGAAAGATTTTGTGACAAAGAGAGTATTCATATCACACAACAAATTGAAGTGAGAACTACCTCGCAATGTCCTTGTTTGACAATCAGCAGTTAACGGTTAACGTTAGCGGATTTGATCAGCGAATTTATTTAATTATTAACATTGGGTAGAAAAAATGACCGGCCAAATTATTAAATCAAATGAATGGTTCATATTGTTCAGGTTTTAATGTTTTTCTTTTAAGATTTTCTAATTTATCCTTAATTATATGATTATCCATTTAACTTTTCCGTTAATTCACCGTTAGTCTAATTCTAATATTAAAGTCTAATATAGAATTATAACTACACCATTAATCTAATTCTAATATTAAAGTATTAATAGAACTTAACCACAAATCCTAATGTCGGAATCTCCTCAAACAATATTAGTATATATTTAATATTTTATGCCCTAATTTTTATTTGTTCTCCCTTATGTCCCGTATTTGGTTTCAACTATACCTATACAATTATTTTATTGACAATTATAATCAATCTTGACTATATTATCTTGCATTTGTAAACTTAGAATTACCTATTTAACTCGCACGGGCTTAGCTCAATGGTTTAGTGGGTAGTATTTGGGAGAAGAGACCAAGGTTTGAACCTCAGCGGCGGCAGTGCGGGAATTATGTCCAAAGTGGGCAGATTCCTAGTGCGTATCAGCATTTGGCTCTGTCTGCTGAACCATTGAGTCACCGTGATTTACAACTTCCCACAATGCTCTGTCGGGTCGGATTGTGGGGGACCCTTGGGGTTGGGGACTCAACCTTTGGGAGAATAATTACCTATTTAAATACGCAAATTCAACCTTCAATTATCTATGCATGAACAATTTCAATATAATCCTGCCTTAATATACTTTAAAGTACTTATTTAACAAAAAAACATTGGGCATTATCCTAATCGCGCAATGCGCGTAAAAAACTAGTATATATATATATATATATATATATATATATATATATATATATATATATATATGGATTAATATTAATTAATTATTAGTTCTCTAGTTTCCTTACCATTTTATTAAATACATTATTAATTAAATTGACAAATGGTGATAATTATTAGATTAAATAATATTTAACTGTTTTTTAACAAACTAACAGTATATAATCATTTTGTGATATAGATTAAACATTTTTATTAGATATATTTGTGATTTTGTGATACTTGTATTTTAATACTAGGTATATATGGAAAGTATACCAGAACATCGAAAATGGATGTATAATCTATTGTTACATGGAAAGAGGGGAATCACTGATGAGTTTTTAGCTGGTGTTGAGCAATTTGTTAAGTATGCATGTACACTTTCTGTATACGAGTTGACAAATACAATTAGGTGTCCATGTAGTAAATGCAAGAAGAGAGTACATTTATCTGCTGATGATGTCCGTGTTCACTTGTATAAGAAAGGATTTGAACCGTATTATTGGGTATGGACTTGTCATGGTGAACCTATTCCTACAGTAAACGAGCAAGTTTTGGAGACACGTAGCGAAAATAATCAATATGAAACAATGGTGTTTGATGTAGGTGGTTCATCATTTATTCCATTTCATGTGGAAAATAACCAAGAAGAAGAGCCACATACAAGTGCACAAAACTTTTATGATTTATTAAACACGGCTAGACAACCTTTGTCACCTAGTTGTGTTGATGAAACAGAGTTGTCATATGCGTTGAAGGTGATGAATATAAAAGACAACTTTTAACATTCCACAGCTAGCAATGGATCAAATATTTGAGTACAATAAGCATATAATGGGTCCAAATAATCGAGTGCCATTTAGTTATTATGATTCAGAGAAATTGATTTCAAAGCTTGGGCTTGAGCATGAAAAGATTGATTGTTGTGTTAATAGTTGTATGTTGTACTATAAGTCTGATATTAATGAGAGACATTGTAAGTTTTGTGGCGAGGCTCGGTTTAAACCACGACCGTCTACTTGTGCTCGTGGGAAAGAAGTTCCTAAGAAAAGGATGCATTACTTGCCTCTCATCCCTAGATTGCAACGATTGTATTCATCACAAAGTTCTGCTGAGCACATGAGGTGGCATTATGAAAATCGCCGTCAACTAGGTATTATGTGTCATCCTTCAAATAGTGAAGCGTGAAAACACTTTGATACTCAGTATCCCGACTTTGCAGCAGATCCTCGGAATGTAAGACTAGGTTTGTGTGTTGACGGGTTTTCTCCTTTTGGTTTAAATGCTAAATCATATTCTTGTTGCCGGTTATGGTTGTTCCATATAATCTTCCACCTTCAATGCGCATGACTACCCCGTATATATTCTTAACTTGTATTATTCCTGGGGAACACAACCCAATGGCGAATATTGATGTCTATCTGCAACCTTTAATTTATGTCAAGGTTTGCAAATTAGGTATAATTTATGGTTGAAGTTCCATTATTCATAACTCATATTTTCTTTGTTGATCACTTTACTATTGTTTAGATGTCACAACAACGTAAAAGAAATAGAGGTAAAGGTAAAACAGTTACGGGTAGTTATTCACAAGCTGGCATCTCACAACCGCCATCGTTGCATGCATCAATTAATGATTCGGAAGAAGGAAGTATAACTGTAATGAAAACACCACGTAATCAAGTCCATAGACAGTCGGGGGACACTAACTCTGAGCGTACTTCCTCAAGTTCAAGGCCCATAGAGCATACTACTGAAGAGCCTAGCGAGCATACTTCTAATGCAGCTTCCACGCGTATTGATGAAGTTGCTTTAGGTGGAGGAGGGGGTATGACAACAGAATCATCACCAAGCACGATTCCAACAGACAGATTTAGGACTTTTATTCGCACAGTTGGCGGAGCTGCGTAAAACTTCATTTAATTTAATTTATGATTTTTGCTGCAATTAGTTTAGCTAATTAGTATGATGAATTTTAAGTAATTGTTTACATGCATTAGGAAAGTGATTATGAAGTCCAATAACTGTAATTATTTTTTACCATTTTTTTTTGCATGATAATTCAGATTTGAGCCTCATACAGCACACCGTCAGATCATACTTTGTATACAACGGATGTTCACACAGCCAATAAAATCATTTAAGTACGCTCCTCAACATTTGAAAGATCTGTGGTTTAATGAGTTTAGGGTAAGTAATGTGAAATCACTTCTTTTTGTGACTCAGTAGCAGAATTTACAAAACATTCATGGTTTTAAAAGTTTATTTTAATTGTTAATAGAAAAAGCATCGTTGGGATCCATTGGAGGAGGATATTGTTCGCCGCATATTTCAGAAAAAATGTGCAAAGTTGCTTTTAGACCATCTTCGACTAGCTCGTGAGGGCTTGGCAAAAAGTAGGACCAATGAACCAAACACATAAAGAGTCAAAGACATAAAGAGTCAAAGACAGTTTTTCCGTTGGATAGCCAAACACCAGAAATGAAAATGTTTTATGAAAAATCACTCATTTTCCAAAAAATATTTGTCAGAATCCATTTTCCTACTTTCCAAACAGAGCCTAAAAGTACGAAGTATTATGTTTTCCCAAGTAACAAACATTTTAATCATAATTTAGTATTATATTTGCTTGTATAAGTATTAAATTTTAATATTAACTTGACCCTCATCTGTGAGACAGCATTACACAAGTGTGACCATTACATATTTATTAAGACACTTTTTCATTAGATTTATTATATTAAATTATTATTACATATTCATGATTGTTTCACGCCACCTATCTGATTTGATCCTTTGACACTATTGCTACGGTTTTATCTATCCACGTAAAAAAGTAAAATAAAAAAAGTTTAAAAATCGCATTAAACGTGCTTCCAGAGAGAAACAAATTAACACGTCTCTTTGTATAGTATCAAACAAACAATCATATTGTCCATGTAGCAACAGAATAGACGAATAGTAGTATCATGCAAAGAACTTGGTCCAAAAATGTTACCATATTATTTTTTACAAATAAAATTAATATATATATATATATATATATATATATATATATATATATATATATATATATATATATATCCTCTAATATAAAAAAGTCATAAGAAGTAGTAAATGATTTTTGGCCAAAAGTTCCCGCCCAACTCAAAACGGCTGCGTTTAGAGTTAGATTTTGGTTTAATAGTTTTTCCACAAACATTAGTAACATCTAGAATTCCAATGATAATTTTAATTAATAGTAGGTTAAACGTTTAGTATTCCAAAGAAAAGAGAAGGCTGCCATGCGCCAATGCCCGTCCAAATTTTATTTTCAAATTAATAGCTTTTACAATTCCAAGGAAAATTTTAATAGTAGGCTAATCTTTTAGTATTCCGGGGAAAAAAGAAAGATGCAATTCTATGCTATTAAATGCATGTTGAATTCGAATTTTAACAGGAAGCAACTGGGACGTATGCATATAAAATGAGCATTGAGGATATATATTCATTTTGAACATAAACTGCATCTGAGAGGGAATGAAACAACTTACAAGATCTGTGATAGGGAGGAAAAGGAAACACCCTTCTCAGAACAAAGGTACCATCTAATAGCCCTTCTCCATTTGAGTTCATATCAAACACAACTACTGAGAATAAAAGCTTCATTACAACACAAATACGAATCAGAATGGGTCCAATATATATCTTTGCTTGCGATATTTCACCATTGAAAATTCCTGTGCTATTGAACTTCGCTTAGTGTGTACTTTTCATGAAGTTGCAGAAAGAAGGGCAGTGAATCTATTGAAGGTAAAGAGTGCCTGTTTCACGATGAAGAGGTATCCATTTTTACTATTTTTATATAATCTTTTGCTTACCCATGATCTATTATTTCACCCATAAGATCCTGCATACAATAAACATATTAACAATAAATCCTTCCACTAAGGCTCATTATATATGCTTGCAAGTGATTTATGATGAATTTGTTTCAGTACATTTTCCTAGCTATTATGTGCCAAAGACAATCACAGTTACTGAGAGTATATGTGCGTTTCTGCCATTGATGGAGTTCAGTAGCTAGATATATGAGCTTCATAATACATAAATGAAGGAAAAAAGGTTATGCATGCATGACTCTGGCCTGTGCATATTGACAGGCATAAGCATGTGTGTATAGTTTACTAAACTTTATATTAACAACATGTTGAATTACAATGAGGACATGTTATTTGTATGGGAAGTGGATTTTGATTCAACTATGTGAATGTGGTGAAGATATGACTTTGTGGACTTCTTTGACAAATGAAAATTCAGGTAGAAAGTAGAAATGTTCAATGTGTAAGGTTAGTAATTTATTTTTTTTTTTCAGTACGTTTAAATTGTGATGTAGATTATGGTTAATGAATTACCTTAATTTTGAAATGATTTTTCTCAACTTTTTTTAGGGTGAATCATTCTATGGTTTTATGAAGTGGTATGATCCTCCTATGTGTTCTAGGTTAAGGAAGACTATACCTGGACTATTTCTCTATTGTGGATGATTAACAAGAATGAAGAAGAAATAACAAAGTTAAAATTTAAATTAGAAAGTGCACGAAGGGGGGGAGAAAGTGACATGAAATATGTAATACATAAGAGTATGAAATGTACATCTATGATTATGGTTCTTGTGGTTGTCATTATTGTTGTGTTAATTAGTTATTTTACAATAATTGTAACAACTAATGAGAGTTTAAGTGTATGCAACAATGTGTATATGCTCCCATCAAATAAAATGCTTTAATGTTTTTTATTTTAAAATAGCCACTTCAACATCAATTCATATTTTCATTGTAAATTGTAATTTATATTTGTAAAATTAGTTAATTAGTTATAATGTGGATTTAACCATATTAGATGGGTTCATAGGTTCATTTGTAATTATTCTTTGTTCAGTTTGTATAACTATAACAGGGCGTTTGGTTGGAGGGATTTTAAATTCCCTTCCCACTTAATTCCCACATAATTCCAAAGGTCATTAAATTTCGTAGTTTGGTTGGAGGGAATTGCAATTCCATGGAATTGCAATTCCCCCATTTTCATGGAATTAAAATCCCATGTCCCCCCCTGGAAGGGGGGGAATTATGTGGGAAAGGAATTGTAATTCCATGGGAGTTGAATTACTGGGAATTAAGTGGGAATTTAAATTCCAGCGTTTGGTTGACAGGAATAAAATTACTGGGTATTTCAATTCCAATGTTTGGTATACATGGGAATTGAAAGGGAATAAGTACTATAAAGTAAAAAATGTCCATTATTGTTGTTAGACACTAATTTTAGTTTAAAAAAGGAATGGGTAATTTTGACTCATCACTATCTTTTTTTCCCAGGAATTAAAATACCAGGGGGGACATGGGATTTTAATTCCATGAAAATGGGGGAATTGCAATTCCCTCCACCCAAACTACGGAATTTAATGGTCTTTGGAATTAGGTGGGAATTAAGTGGGAAGGGAATTTAAAATCCCTCCAACCAAACGCCTTGTAATAGTTTTAAACATATCATACTCATCTCTCTCAAATATTTAGTCCGTGCATTTTGGTATTCAGTATTAATTTAAAATACTAAACATGTCACATCGGAATAGTTTTTGAATTTCAAAATAAATTGTAATGGTCTTATTAATAATTAATATTTATTATTATGAAGTTCATGAACAATGTATAATTATGCTTATATTTTTAATAAAACTAATTCTGCTTAGTATTATAACATTATAAAATTACCTATAAACTTTTGTCCGTGCATCGCACGGGACAAATACTAGTATATATATATATATATATGTGTGTGTGTGTGTGTGTGTGTGTGTGTGTGTGTGTGTGTGTGTGTGTGTGTGTGTGTGTGTGTGTGTGTGTTGAGGGCCGATCCTATCATTTTATAGGCCCCGGACAGGATAAAAAAAAAAAAAAAAAAAAAAAAAAAAGGGGGCCCCGATTAATATATATTTCATGCCTAAAATTTAAATTAAATAAGAAAAAATATCAATAACTTTAAATAAGATTAACAAGTTTTTTACAATTTTACATACACAACAATAATCATGAAAAATATTTCTAGGTGCTTTCCTTAATGCACAATAATAAATAATCGTATAAGTGCCTTCATAAATAAATAATATTATAGTTTATAAAAATGAATAAATAATTTAAAATCGAGTAAACTAACAATGGAACTTTTGCGATGTAAGTTGACAAGATAAGGCAGGCACTTGACAGGGAGCCACCCGAAGAGGATCAACGGTCACGTAACGGAAATTTTTACTCTAGCATCGACCTATTCATGCAGGGCCTTTCCAATAAAAAGTGGGATCCTGTGCAATATTTTAATTTGCGTGCGTCCCTTTTTTTCAATGAATTTCTATATATAAATAATAGTTGTTCAAAAAGTTGTGTCAAAAATTCAAAACATAAATATTGTATAAAAAATACATCTAAAATTTCATTTAAAAAGTGACATGCGTCATACACACTTATACGCAAAATCATCCACCAAACTTTTGATAATGCAGACAAAAATTTTCTAAAGAATTTATCTTTAGGACATTTATTTATTGATAGATCTCTTTTAGGACCATCTTTCACAGGAATATCTATTAATTTAGAATGAAGGGCGTCCCAATTTCTTGGATCATATATGTCAAATAAAAGCGAATCATTTGGTTTATCACTGTGATCAACATCATCTAAACAACTATCAACATTCTTATTATTTTAATTGTCACAGTGATAATTATCATCATTGTGCACACTATCATTTAAATTTTTTCCAATCTCACAATCATCTTGATCTTCTATATGAAAATTAGCATCTAACAATTTTTCCTTCGCATCATCTTTTAGTTCATCTATTTGAGTTTTTTTTTTTTTTTTTTTTTTTTTTTTTTTTTTTTTGTAATGAATTTTTCAAGAGAGTTGCTCAATTCTTCTTTTCTTTTTTATGCTTCTCAAATCCAGATGAATATTTTTTAGAAGACATAAAATCCTAAAGAAAAAATAAAAATTTATTTAGAAACACTATCAATAAATAATTAATCAAGAAATGAATTCTTTGAATATATTATTCTGAAATCAGAATTAATAAGTCATGTAATGATGTAAATAAAACAATAAACAAGAATTATAAAACAATACATAATTTTAATTATATTACCTGTCAAGAAAACTGGATAACTTGAGAATTTGTATGATAAAAAAAATTAAAAAATCAATAGGACGCGAACTAAGTCTATCGTCTTTATGTCAATTCACTAAATTGCGCTGCCTAAAAGACGTCACACAACAAAGAATACAAATAAACAACCATATTGAATATTTAAATTACTACATTAAAAAAATACAAACAACCAAACAATAAAGAATTAAGATTTAAGAATACAAACAACAAAGAATTAAGATTTAAGAATACAATTGAGAAGAAGAATACAATTGAGATTAAAGCACTACAGCAGCCTAATAACGCAAATAAGTAAAATTAAATATTTAAATTACTTCAATTTCAATTACCTAGCCACCTAGGCAAATTGAATTATTGAAATTGTTGTAGTCTCTCTAGTTCTTCTGTCACTCTGTCTTTGGGCTTGTTTGGTTATCAGCGGTTAGCGATCAGCGGTAGCGGATTGTGTTAGCGGTTCTCAGATAGCGGATTGTATTAGCAGGTTTGACCAGCAGATTGTATTAGCGGTTTATAAAAAAGTATTTGGTAAAATTATTCTGTTTAGATTAGCGGTTAACATGTAAAATGACCATAAGGGTATACATTATAATTTATAATTTATAATTTATAATTCATAATAATAATAATAATAATTTCTTTTTTTTTTTTAAAAAAAAGAAAGAACGAAAGAAGGGAACAGCATGTGCTGCTCCCCTCTTGTATTCCCACTTTTCCCACGGTCCCACATCGATGGAAAAAGTGGGAATGGAGCCTCGAGGCTCTAAGGAGCCTCAAGGCCCCACAAATTTGTTGCCCATCCCAGATGGGCAACATTGAGGAGCCGTTTTGGCTCCTCAAATTAAGGAGCCATTTCGGCTCCTCAATAAGTTTTTTTTTGTTTTTTGTTTTTTGTTTTTTTTTTTTTTAATATAAACATGGGCGTTTTGGAGAAAATTTAATTTTCCCCAAAACGCCAACTGCAAACGCTGCAAAGTGCAGCGTTTGCAAAAGCAACGGTTTGGAGCAAACCGCTGCTAACCAAACGATTTTTTTTGGCGGTTTGACCATGTCAAATCGTCAAAAACGCGGATCCGCCAATAACCAAATATGGCCTTTGTCTTCTGCTAGGCGCTAGAATCTAGATTAGCGAATGGGGATTTAGGGTAGGGCCGTAGGGTTTCAGTATTTGATTTTTTTGAAATTGAGTTTCAATGTTTGATGGTTTGTGAGTTTTTCGCTTAGTCGCTACGTTTGAACGTCGTAGTTGCCGAATGCCAATATAAATACTATACTTTTTTTAAAAATATATGGTTTGGGGGCCCTGTGCGCCAGCCCTGGGCAAAGTTGCCCAGCGACGGCCCTGTATTCATGAGGAGACAATGCACACTTAATGCACACTCGACTCCCGATTACTATGGGACAACCGTTACTTGAGCAGAAAAATGTTGGAGACACTCTTATAAATAGGAGACTTTTCATTTGGTCAGGACACGCTAAATACTCTGTACTGAAACTCTGAAACAACTCAAGCCTAATTACTTTCTAGAATTATTCCGGTAAACTTATTTACCGTGATAAGTAATATTTTTTTTTGTCCAATGTTGTAATCAAAAATTAGGCTAAGGTCATTCGAACAAGGGGTCAAACCACACTAAAATTAATAAATAGTGTCATTTTATGGTGGCTTAATTGACTTTGCTCGATTCATTGTACTCATAAAAAGATAAATTATGTAGATTGAATAGCAACTCGTCATGATAGACTTATTACAGTTTGAGCTTGTGTTTCAGGCATTTGCTAGGAATCTTTGTTACTTATCGAGGGGCGACTAGTATAATCAGTATACCTCAGCTCGTCTAGATTTATGTAGTTTTCCTTTATAATTCTTTAGGAGTGGGGGAAAATGGTTGACAATTAGTTTACTTGATCATGTCTCATGATTTAATTTATTATTCTTAAAAATTTTACTAATGGTCATTAATTTTGAAGGAAGATGACTCTTAGACATAATAATTATCACCAAAAACATGTTTAGTATTACTGATCATTGATGATTTAATACTACATACATATGCGGCAACCCAATTGAATAGACTCTTGACATGGTAATTATAAATTTCTAAATTCATGGTCTTTTATTTACTAGAATCATAAGACGGATTTTATTCAGAGCGCATATCCAAGTTCATGATCACTTGCCTGCTAAAGTCTAAATGTGGACTTTTCCAAAACACACATTCAAATGCACTAACAATATAGTTCGACAACCAACTAATAATAATGTATCATGTCAAGTGATATTTTTACCAACAACAATAACTCTATGTCTCAATTGACCTACAGCCCCTCAAATGCACTAACAATATAGATAGACCCGTAATGTCCCTACAACAAGACTTTTTTTTTTTTTGTTACTAGTATGACTTGAATTGAACTTTACATTTGTAACTACTAACAAAGCAAAACATATAAAATTATTTTTTATTAATTGATCAAACTATTTTTTGTTAATTGATCTATTGAGCTGTGACGGAGTAATGGCGTAAAAAATTAAATTATAAAACGCATTGTTCATAAAGAATTGAGTTACGTATTGCATTAAAACTAGAAGAACAGAGAAATAATAATGGAGGGGCATGTGCTTACTAGGACAACTGCAATACTAGAAGAACAGAGAAATAATAATGGAGGGGCATGTGCTTACTAGGACAACTGCAATACTAGAAGAACAGAGAAATAATAATGGAGGGGCATGTGCTTACTAAGACCATTATTTATTAGGGTTGTCGGGCTGGGCTGAGCCCGCCCATTCTCAAGTTCTCAGTCCTTTTGCCCTCTGGCCTCTGCCAATGAATATGATGTGTTGTCGATCAGATGATGCTTCAGTTCACATAGTATTTTGTTCCGGGAAAAATATTAGGGTGTGTTTACTTAATGGATTTTGCTCATAGAAATGTGTATAAAAGTAATTATTGTTGTTTGGTTGATAGGTTTTTAAAACACTACTATAGGTTTCGAATATCTTATCAATTGAAAAACTCATACCCAAATATAATAAGGGCTTAACTCCCTTATTCATTCTCAAGCACTACTATTACTAATCATTCACATTCCACCCTACTACCAAACATGTTAAATATTTTTACCAAAATTCATTACCAAGTATTTAATACCCAATCCGATTCTGATTCCAATGTGCGAACCAAACACACCCTTACATGTACTTCACTTCTTACTCCCAATTTTTATACTCTCTTATAAATTTTGATATATATATATATTTTTTTTGGAACTCACATGGTGAAAGTATTTTATTCTTATTTGATACATTATGAAGTAAAAGTGAAGGAGTATAATTTGAGAGTATATGTAAGTAGGACACTTTGTTCGGTACATTTGATGCTTTGATAGATTGGGTTTCACAAGTTTCTCCGCTGCCCATATTTCCTTTCATTTTATTTTACCCTTTTTATTTATGGATAAAATTATTTGTTCATCTTTTTTAGCGTAAATTAACAAGAGATGCATTAAGAAATTTTCAAGAGATTACAAATAAAATGAGAGGGTGCTAACCCAAATTATCAAACAAAGTGCGGAGATGTCAAATAACTCTATCTATTATTCACAAGTGTTTAATTAACCTTTACTTTAAAATTAGATCTACTTGCCCATATTTACTTTTAAAATTATGTTCGGTAACATTTTCTCTAGGTTTCCATTAGGAAACCCTTCCATAATGCAGACATGGAATTTAAATAAATATAATTTGAAGATTTGTTTCATTGATGACTCATTCAAACGACCTAGAGAAAATTGCTACTCTCTCCCTCCCCATCCTCACCACCATCATCGTGGTTGCCGATTTGAAAACAAATTAAAATCAACAGCTTCTATTGGCTTTGGACTACAATTTGGGCTCTCCCTTGTGTGCTTGTGAAAGGTTGGTGACTACGTGATAGCACTATCGACACTCTGCACATCCAAAATGAACAAAATAGATGCACCAATTGGCTGTCAAGTTCAAAGTTTACAAGAAAATTTGGTTTCAAACACCTCGTAGATTGTGGCTAAGAGTGCAAAGACCATGAATAAGTTCTGCCTTTGAGCATGTTCAGGAATTAGGCGGCGAAGAGTTTCAGGAAGGATGCTAGTGAGCTCTACAACAAAGCATGAAAGGGCATAGTAATAGACATATATATAAATATCATACAACAATAGAAAGTTTCAGCAACCCATACTAAAGAAAATGAGTCATCAATGAAATGAGTCAACAAATTATTTTTATTTAATTTGTCGAATGGTGACACGTGTTACCATCTGAGCAGCCGGCCTTTCCTATAAATACTAACTCATTCTCACTGTTCTTCTCCTTCACTTTTGCCTCCTAGCTTTCCTGTGCGTCCTTCTTTCTTCTTCATCCGGCGATCCCCTGTTCAAGTTTCCGGTCACCCCTCCGGCGAGTTTCCAGCCAACCTTCCTTCTCCATCTTTCCCGAGGTTATCCCCCTTTACTTTTATTTCAATGTCTTCTTCTCAAACTCCTACTAATTTCTCTTCTACCCGCCGTCAAGGCATCATGTCTAACTCCCCGGCCACGACTTCCCGCCCAGAGAACGCACGTAGACCCAATTATGCTGCCCCCGTTGAACTTCATCACGAGAGAGAAAGAGAGAGCTAGGTCGCTTCAAAGAGCTAGAGTCGCCAGTAAGCCGTCGTTCCACACTCTTCGAGGTTGATTACGATCACGCCTCCCGGCAACTCGGCCCAGCAGCGGAGACTCGCATGGCTGGCGATCGACTGGTTAACGACCTCATAGAGGGCGGTTTTAGAGGCATGCACTACTAGTTGGTGCTCTGCGGCTTCCGAGTACTAGTCTACCCCCTTCTGTTTCTCGTCCTCTACAACTAGTGCCTAGTCAGCTCATCCCCAACTCCTATCATCTCCTTGTCAGTTTCCTCACCTACCTTGACCACCTTGAAAAAGGAGCCTCCCTACTCATCTTCCACCAATTCTTCCGACTATCGGTAGTCGGCGTTGTCACTCTTGCCTATATACAGATCCGTGCCCGGGACGATTGTCGCTTCATCGACAAGCTATAGTCCTCTCACAAGGGCTGGAAGGAGGAGTTCCTTTTTGTCCGACCAACCCCGCTGCTTGCCGATTTCGATTTCCTGACTGCTTGGTTGTTGTCCCACTATCGCATGTGAAAGCGGTCGTTGTGCCTAGACGACATGGCGGAGCTGGTCCAAAGGATAATCGAGGGGGACCTCATCTTGGTCAGGAGCTGGTCCCGACTAGCATAACCAACACAGGGTTAACATTAGTTCTCCCGTGACTGACTGCCCATTGGTTAGTGTAATCATCATTTTTACTTGCTTTGCAGGAAACAACGACACTAAGGTATCCTCCTTCGAGTCAGCCAAGGACCCAGAATACGACAACGACGTGTTGGTTGTTCACCACCCTCCTACTTCCGCTGCTGAAGCCGTCGACCTCGTTTTTTACCACGAGCAGGCCGCCGAGGAGAAACTTGCCTAGACAATGGCTGACCGTCGAGCCCTCATCTGAGCTCAAGGCCGAGCCCGCGTGAGTGTCGCTGACAAATGCAAAGGCGTGGCATCATATTCTAACACCACCCCCCGTGAGCCATGCGCAGTTCGGACCCACTAGTCATCAGTGGGTCCCCGACTGCTATCGCCTGGGTCGCCGCAGATACTAGGCAAAAGGGAAACAAGGTTTCACTTTCCTGCTCTTGTTCTAAAGTGTGGAAAGGGGCGCACACCTTGTGCTTTAGCTTTCAAAAGAAAATTTTTGGTATGCCTATGTGTAATCATTAGACAACACATGTGACTAAGGAAATGAATGGAATTTGTTGCATTGTTTTGAAAATGTTTTTTATGATGCCTTACTCAGCTAAATTTTTGGAATAACTTTGAAAATTATTTCCTCTTACACCCGTAGGATTGTATAGAGCCCAAGTAGGGTTAATTTTATTGCATGTTTGTATGATAATTCACCTCTTATTTTGCCTAGACCTTAGTAAACGATATCTCGAAGTGGGAGTGTGCACTTTCCAACCTTGGAAAGATAAAATAAAGCAAGGTCGGAAATGAAAAAATCTTTTGGTTAGGTATGGAGCAAAAGGTGAGCCTTGTAGAAAAATTGAAAAAAAAAAATCCCAAATGAAAAGAGTATGAGTGATAGAAGAAGGGGATTACAAGAGAAAAAGGCAAAGACCGTGAATGGCTGCCCAACAAAGAAAAAAAAATAATAATCAAAAAAATATATGAGCGAGTGAGGGAGCCATTGCTTATGTCGAGATCACAAAAGGTTCCTCCGGGCTAAAACATAGAGATCTATGCTGAGGGGAATCGATCTTTGGCATAAAGGTGGAGGAAGGTGAGAACCAGCGCTTAAGTCGACACCATTAAAAGTCTCCCCGGGTTAAAACTCAGAGCTCTGTGCTGGAGGAGATTAGACTTTGGCTTAAGGCTGGTGAGCGGTCCATACCGAACTTCTTCACTTACTTTTTGTAGAGGGCCTTAGCGCTATAAGGGTGGATGTCGGTTGGGTTGTGCACATCGTTCGCACTAGTGTGGCTCGGCTATAGGTCTTAGTAAAATAGAAGGTGAATTCTCAATTTTGGATTGCATGCATGAAGAGTGGTGTTTAGAGTAAAGTCGCCCTGTTTTGCTTACAAGTTTTTTTTCTCCTTCTTAAGGGGACGGTTTTCTTAATTATTCCACGAGTTGTTGACTGGTGCATGATTTACACATTTTCAAAACAATTCAAGGATTCCATTCTATGCTGGTCTAGCGCTTGCTCTTTTTCAAAGAAACACTTGGCATGTCAGAAGTTTTGTTTAAAGGCATCTTTAGAGCTTATCAGGTCTTAATTGTAAAAATTGCTTGGGGACAAGCAAGCTAAAGTGTGGAAACTTGTGATAAGCCTCAAAACATGCTAAGTTTCTATGAGCATTTCTAAGGTTTTGCGTGTGTATCTTAGTCTAAAAGTCTTATTTATAGAGCAAAATATCATAAAAACACGAAAGTACAAGGAAAGACCTTCCTAATTCTATTTTATCTATTTTTGGATATTTTAGGACACGAAACATGGTAGAAAGGCCGAAAAAAGCTAAGCCAAGGCAAGCACGCGAATGAGGACCGAACACGCCAAGGCTACACACGAAGAAGAGGGACGGAATGGGAATTATCTCCCATTCATGCCCCTCCTCACGCCGTGAGGGCTGCGCAAACGGGATATTAAAGGATGCCGGACGAAGCTATGCACGGAGGGGCTTAATACCCCATTCACGCCGGCGTCACAGCGTGATGCCGTGACTAAATGGGAGGCCGAATGGTTTCAACATATTTAAGCTCAAAGTCTCATTTTTATAGGGAGAACCAACTTTGTGTAGAGAGAATTCACTAGTTAGATCAGATTTTAGAGAGAGGTTAGTAGGGTTAGAATAGGTTTCTAGAGAGAGATTTAGATCTACAATAGCAAACACCTTGTATGCTAGATTTTGCAAAGAAGCTTGAAGATTGAAAGCATTTTGGCTAGTAGATCTCCATCAACGATTCGTATTCGGTGGATCTAAATGATTGGGGTAAAATCCACTTTGTGCTTTATTGCTATATCTCTTTTTGCCCTTTGATTGTTGAGATCTTGACCATGATTGGCTAAATCTAGTGGTTAGGATTGAGGTGTAGATTGTTGTTGTGATGATGCTTTGATTTGCTTATCTTGTGATGTTTGATTGATTGTTGACTATGTGGATGTCTTGTTGTTGAGGATGATCTTTGTGACATTCTTAGAGTGGGGCCCAACTCCTTGGATGGTGTTGGAAACCTAGGTCTAGGCAAGAGATTCTAGATCCGGGTAGCCTTGATCCTCTTAATTTCCCCGTCTTCGATTTGAGAGGGCAAGACTCGGAAAGAAGTGAGGGCAAAGTGTTTGTTTAAATGCCCCATAGAGAACAAGAGTTCCTACGGGCGGCGTTTGACGGAATCGGCTATCGCACTAGCCATCCGCTTCTCTTGACTAGTAGCGCACAATAAAATCACCACAAGACTCCCCTTGCGGGATTGACCAATCACACAACACAATTGAAACCCAATCCTATCCGCCTTTCTCTCTCTAAGTAAATTCCTATTCCCCCGTCTACCTTTCTTCGTCTTAAGAGCCTTTACAATTTACTTCCAAGCCAACAACGTCAACTCACTTTCCCGAATTGAGCCTTCAAGTGTCTAATCTACCTTACCTTTTCTCAAGCCCAACTTCCAATTTTTCATTCGTCGAGGGAGTGACACTCGGGCTGGTTCCAACTCCCCATTTTATCATCTATCCATAACAATCCCATTCACACACAACTTCAATCTTTTGACCACGCTTGATCTGGAACCACACTTATTAGAAGTGAAAAAGCGGGTGTGTCAGGATACAACTTTAATGAAGACCAAATGAGCTGATTCGGTGTGTACCGGATCCACGAGGCTGATCCATGCGCGTAGAGCAGGAATTGAAAGTTCCATGAAAATGGGACTTAGTGGATGGTGCACTGGGTGGAAATTTCATGATTTAAGCAAAGGATTGTGGCGGGATTGTGAACTAATTTTCATTTCATTTTTCCAATTAGAGTTTTGTAGATTAGATATTTCTCTCTCTAGATTAGGTCATCTTCTAGATCAAGCTCTTCTCAAATCCCCATTCAAGCAAGAGGATCTTCAAGTATCGAAGGATTAATTAACAACTCTACCTCATGTATTGATCATTCTCTTGTAATCTAGTGGATTGGAGCAATATAGCTTGGTAATCTCTACACTTTTCATCTTCAATCCATTCTTATAATTGTACTACCTTGCTTGATTGTGTTTATATTGCAATCTAGACAATGATGTTTGGCTAGAATCTCTTAGTGAATTGGATCCTATTTCTTTGTGTTGAATATGTGATTGATCTAGGTATTTGTAACTATGTGTTGATGTCTTGTTGTAAGGAGAGTTTGTATGGACTCTATTGTATAGTGTGCAACATATGCTTGAGGTTTGAGTAGGATTTGGCTTGTAAGAGATTATGGCCTAATCATAGACTTGTCTTCCTTGTATTTCCCTTCTCTAAGATCCGAGAGGTCGAAGATGGAAATGAGATGTTGACAAGATGTTTGATGGAATGCTCATAAGGAACGTGGTCACTTAAAGGTGGTTCCACACCTATGATAGACCTAATATCCGAGAGGTGAACAACATTGGAAGTTATCTCACATGACTCCTTTGCCACTAGTTGCACTCTAGGTTGATTCATTGCACACACAAGGGATTGGGCAATCCAATTCACTCCATCTTTACTTGTATAGTTTTCTTTTATTTCTTTGCACATATTTTCCTTGTTGCACTCCTTGTTCCCTTGTATAATGCATTCTTCTAGCTTCCTTATGCAATTGTGTACTTGTGCTTGACCGTGCAATATTCAATTCCAAATTGTTCATCCTTGAGACCGACACTCGGGGATTCTACATCTCCGTTTACACTTTCCATCCCACCATATTACAATCATCACTATGCAAGTGGAAATTTAAAATCACCATAAGAATGAGACTTGGGAGTGGGTAGAGTTGCTAGAAGGTAAACGCTCATTGAGTTGTAAGTGGATTTACAAGAAGAAAGAAGGCATCCCTGGGGTTGAGAAAGCATAGTGGAAATCACGATTGGTTGTTCGAGGTGTCGATCAATGTGAAGGTATTGACTTTAACGAGATCTTTCTTCAGTTGTTCGTCATACCTCTATACTTGTTCTACTTGCTTTTGTTGCTCTTTTTTTTATTTGCAGTTGGAGTAACATGATTGTAATTTGTTGCTCTTTTTGATTTGCAGTTGGAGTAACATGATTGTAAAGACCGCGTTCCTACATGGAGAGCTTGATGAAGAACTTTACATGTACCAACTTGAGGGTTTTGAAGTGTGACACCCCGTAAATCCAAACTCTAATCAAGGATTAATTAGAGAATTAATCATAGTCTCCTTGTTAATTTATTCCTAAAAATCCTGAAAATTCAATAGTCGAAGGATTAGAATTTGACTAGTTATTCAAGGTCAAAGGGTTGTACCATATGCTTATTGGGTTGTGCCCTTGTTTCCTTATTCCTCCAACTTTAGTAAGAGCAAAGATGTCTTTCTACCTAAGGTTTGTGCTTCAAGCTAACCTAGCAACATCTCTTCATTTCATTCACCAACAATCTGAACACAAAATCTCTAACTTCTCTCTAAGAAGTGATAGCTTCTTCTCCAAGCTAGAATTTGGGCATCCTAAATCTTGCAAGTTGTCTCCCAAGATTCCTACTTTCCTTATCTTGAGCATAGGGGAGGGTAAGATCCTTGATCTTTGGTGTTTTTAACCTCCTTTTAGATGTCTTTTTCTAAAAATAGAATCTTTGTTGTCTTTTGGTTTGTTTATGAAGTTGGTGTGGAAGAAGAGCTTTAGGAGAGGCTTTCTAAGGGTGAGAAAGAGAAGTTTTAGGCGACAAAGGTAACCCATGCTTTACAAAACTTATTTTCTTACTTATATGATGATTTCTTGGCTTCTACTTGTGATTCTTGTGATGAAATGTGAGATTTGATGCATTGTCTTGTGGTGATGCATGTTTAGAGCTTGTTCTTAGGGTTCTTGTGTGCCATTGCTTAGCTATTTCTTGGGTTCAAGTCATATTGTTGTTTTGTGTGAGATTTTGGGTGTTTTGGACTTGAATTTGGACTTGTTGTTGAAAATCCCCGAAGGGATTATGTTGGTGTACAGGGTGTACCCGCGTGCGAAACGGCGGGCAGGGCACCACCCGCCACCCCACCCGCGGGGTACATGTGCCTCGTGGGCTTGGTACCAGCGGGTGGTTTTTGATAAACATTATTTTTGTTGTTATTTTTAATAATCTTGTTATAGTTAATTTGCAATAATTAATTAATTTTATATTTATTTTTATTTATTATTGTTATTATTAGTAGCTTTGATAGTTACTCAATTTTAGGTTGTTTTAATTATTAAATTTGTGTATTATTTGAGTTCTGTCAGTTTAATAATTCATTGATCCTAATTTAATTATAATATTAATATTAATAACTTTAGTAGTACATGTTCAATAGGAGTTTTATAAACGTAGATTAGTTATATATGCTCTCTAATAAGTTTATTATATTATAATAATTATTATTATTATTACTATTGAGAAATAAAAGAGGCGGAGAGCTAATCGCGAACCTCTGGACGACATTCTTCAACAACTTAGTCCTGCGATCCGACTGAACAGCGGAAGAGGCGATCACAGAGCATTCTCCGGTGACGAGAGATGTCTGAGCGGAAGTCATTGGGTCTGAGTATTATAAATAGAGGCCGATTCAATGAAGGTTTCATCATCAATTCACTCCGGACCAATTCGGGAGGCGGCAAATATTCCGGCAACAGTTCCTTTCCAGCAATCTTAATTTTGGTTCGGCACAAGCAGCTCTCGGTGATGATAGTTCGACAGTGGTGACTTGATTTATTTTGGTGCGACAGCAGGTTCTTAGCACTGCCAAGTTGGCAGCATCTCTAATTGGCATAAGAATTCATTTTTGTCTTTTTTTTTTCATTCATTTGCTAATTGCTTTGTTGTTTCTACTTTATTTGTTTAGAAGTTTACATTCACATTTGCTAGTTATTAACTACAGTACGTAATGAATCCAATTTAATTACAGTTCCTTGATTTCCTTCTCAAATCAACATGTTTAGCTAAAATTTCCTAATTTTCAATTGGTTTTTATTTGTTATTCTGCTTTCTGATTTAATTTTATTGCTTAATTTCCTGAGTTTTATTGGTCTTTATTCTTTGACATTTTGATTTCTAATTAGCTTTGCAGACTTTAAATTGTCAAGTTACATTTTGATTCAACTACTTTGCATTTAAGTTTATCCTAATCTTAATTATTGATATTATTTGTTTTTGGTACTTTAAATAAGTTTTAATCATTTTCAATTTATTAAATTGCATCATAACAATTCCCTGTGGGATCGACCCTTGCTTTGCACGCTTAAATTACAATTGACTCGTGCACTTGCGAGGACATTATAACTAAATTGTCCAACAATTTTTGGCGCCGTTGCCGGGGAATTGTTTATTTTGCAATTTAATTTTCTGCTTTTTTTTCTCTTCCGTTAATTGCTTGATTTTTTTCTCTATCCCTTCATTATTGTCTTCTCTTTCATTTTTAATCTTGCATTTTATTTAATTCATTCGTCTATTTTAAAAATTGCTTTATATTTGTTTTTGATTTCCCTATTCTCTTTATTTAATTTTCCCATTCCTTAACAGCTTGATTCTTTAATTCTATCACTTTATTATTATTGTCGTTTGATTATCCTTTTTAATATTGCTATTTATTCAAGTCATTAGTCCATTTAAAAACTGCTTACTATTTGTTTTTGCTTTCTCTATTCCAGTTGTTTATTTTTCCCTATCTTACTTTCTTTTCCCTTACTTTTGTTTGCTAATTTTTTTTTTCCTTCCAATTCAATTCTTCCACTTCCTGAATTCCAAATAATTTGCATTTGAGTTGATCCTACTGAAGTTTGTTTTTTCCCTTTTTCTTAATATTACCTTAAAAACAAAAGAAGTACTCAATAATTGTTTAATATTCTCCATTTCACGTTTTATTGATTATCTTATATATTTATTACTTGTTTGATTTTATTTACTTATTTATTTATTTATTTTTGTTATTTATTTGATGGAGGGTCGTCGTTCTTTCTATCCTAAGCTGTTGCCTTTAGACGATCATATTGATAGGAAAAAGAAAGAAATATTACTTTTTGAAAATCCAATTTTTGAACCGCAAGAAATATTACTTTTTGAAAACTCAATTTTTGAACCGCAAGAAACAACTACAACTATAAATGCACTTCCTCCACCCTATTGGGATAATAATAATCAAAATGATTTTCAACCAATTGACCTACCCCAACCTGAAAAAACCATCTTTGGAGGATACTTTACAGGAGTTCATGCAGGGTTACAATATCCAAGAAAATGAGGCTTGCTTTAAAAGAATCGAAGCACATTTAGAGAAAATTGCTAAATTTGTGCAAGAGCATGTGCCAGGTAAGTTACCTAGTCAACCTGAAGAGACTAAGGCTGGTGATATCAATGAAAACAAGTCAGAAGATAATATCATTTCTAAACAAGCTGAAATAATTGAAAAATTGCATAATAATGATGTTGATATTATTGTTGAAAATGATGAGCCTCAATTGCATAATCTGATAATCCTTATCTGCCTCCCATGCATTATGTGCCTCCAATCCCTTTCCCTGTTGATGAAAGATTTGAAAACACCAAACCGATGCAAAATGAATATTTTGAGGTAGAGGAGCCTTATGTACCACCCAAGCCTTATGTGCCCCAAGTTCTTTTTCCAAATAGGCTAAGAAGTTGTGTGCATGAAACGGTAGGTGCAGAGCTACAAAACGAATTGCCCCTTGTCCCTATTGATGTTCAAGCAGACAAATTAACCAAAAATTTGCTTGATGAAACTGTTGAGTTTTCAATTTTTACACCTTTGAATTTGCCTAATAGCTCTAACCAAGTTTTTGCAGTTAAGGGGTTGAATTTTGTAGATGATGGTATGTTGGGTTTCAATAAACTCCAAAAAGAAAATCTTTTGAATGACATTGATCATAAATCATTTTCTTGTTGTTCTCAAACTGCTTGGCTGAATGATAATTCCACAAATAAAAAATCTAATAAAGGAGGACTCTCTTTGTTTTCTTTTCTTTCCTCTCATAACATTGGGGATAATGTTGAAAATAAGTGTGGGGAAGTGATTTTACCCACAAATCACAAAAAAATTAAAAAATTTCAAAATTTTTAATTTTCTCATGTTCATTTTCTTAAACCTTTTTTATTTTTACATTTTAGTATTAGTTTGAGCTTTACCCGTATGAGTCTTTTAAATACTCAGTGATTGAAATGATTCATGTTTTTGTCAACTCTTAGTGTGTATATTGCATGTGGCTAGTTGTTAATTTCTTTTATTTTGAATAATTTTACCAAAGAAAAAAATTAAAAAATCAAAAAAAATAATAAATAGAATTTGAAATTCACAAATACCCTTATATGTTTTATGCATTTTCATTGATAGGTTATATGTTGGTTTCACTTTATATTACCTTTTTCAAATTCTTAAATAATTCTTGAGTGCTATAAATTGTGGTGTAGTGTGTTGGTTCAAGGATCATCTTTATGGCATAAGTGAAGTGAAAAAAAAAAAAAGATTAAAGAAAAAAATATTTAAAAAGATAAATGAGAGTGTTTTATTTATTTTACTTGCAATAATTAAGAGATTCTACTCCGCTGAATTAGCCACCTATACACATGTATAATAAATAAATCAATAAGTGTTGTGGTATGGTTTGTGAGTACACACAAAATTGAAAACTCAAACAAGTCTGGCGTAAAATGGCGAGGTTTTTGGGGAAGTTCTCTTTGGAAAAAGTCAAAATAGAAAAATAATGAGTGAACTTTGAAAGAGACGAGCATTTGTATTTTTATTTTAATAAATGTCTCGATCCTTGTTTCCTTCATGTTTTGCACCTGCACTGTGATAGAATGTTTTCGAATTTGGTTTAGGTTATATTTTGTGAAATTTTTGTATTTATTTTATTGAGTTTTTGTATAGTTCATATAAGGGGTGTCTGCACACGAGCACACGTTTTAAATTTATGTCAGTTGTTAAAGTTTTTAATTTCTGGTCAAATGTTTATACATTCTTTGAGTTGGCACTAACTTTGCATTGGTGGCAATAAATTTGAAAGTCTATTTGGGTAAAGCTCGGTCTAATACTTGATTTCGTCTTTGATTTTATTTTCTTTTAATAATGCTTTTGCTTGAGGACAAGCAAATAAATAAGTGTGGGGAAATTTGATAAACATTATTTTTGTTGTTATTTTTAATAATCTTGTTATAGTTAATTTGCAATATTTAATTAATTTTATATTTATTTTTATTTATTATTGTTATTATTAGTAGCTTTGATAGTTACTCAATTTTAGGTTGTTTTAATTATTAAATTTGTCTATTATTTGAGTTCTGTCAGTTTAATAATTCATTGATCCTAATTTAATTATAATATTAATATTAATAACTTTAGTAGTACATGTTCAGTAGGAGTTTTATAAACGTAGATTAGTTATATATGCTCTCTAATAAGTTTATTATATTATAATTATTATTATTATTATTACTATTGAGAAATAAAAGAGGCGGAGAGCTAATCGCGAACCTCTGGACGACATTCTTCAACAACTTAGTCCTGCGATCCGACTGAACAGCGGAAGAGGCGATCATAGAGCATTCTTCGGTGACGAGAGATGTCTGAGCGGAAGTGTAACACCCCAGATTTTCAAGACTTTTAAAACTTATATAATAAAGATAGAATCTCATTAAATCCCAAAATACGATACAAAGAGTACGGGGTGCTATGCCACACCTGAGCTAGAGAACTCAGGTGCACAGGCTAATTGACTAATATCCTCAAATAGTATCAGTACTAAATCATGGCACGCAGGCCGAAAGGGAAAAACTATCTAAGCTACGTCCAGGCTTCTAGCGTGCTCCAGTGAACTACTCGTCTGTGCCTGAAAGCCAAATATATCTGTTCAGCGAGAGATGCTGGTAACCCACTCCAACGTGTTGAAATACATTACATATAGAGATATATATAGATATACAAAAACCATTTTGAAGCATGAAGATATATCCTACGAGACTCTAGCTTTTAAAACCAGGAATGACTCGACAGATAAGGCTAGACACAAGCAACAGTTATAACAGGCGTATACAATCCTCCACAGGCAAGACAGATAAAGCTGAGCACAATTAATAATCATAACCCAATGTAAACAATCCCCAGCATAGATCCCATAGTCACATCCCCCAATATAATCATAAACACACTCATCCATATCTCATCACATAGCACACTTTGTTGGCGCCACAGGACCAATCGCATGCCCATACATGAGGGTCAGTGCATATAGCTCTGACACGGCCCTGCAGCACCCTGCCCCGTCTCACATTACGGAGGAGCCGATCGCAACCGACTAATGAACCGCAGTTCTATATAATATTTATATACCTGACCGGTCTCTACCAGCCTGGTTAACAGTTGGGATGGTTCTCAACCCATTCAACTGCCCGTATAGTGGGCCTTTGTCCTATATAATATTTATATACCTGACCGGTCTTTACCAGCCTGGTTAACAGCCGGTATGGTTCTCAGCCCATCCGACTGCCCGTATAGTGGAACTTAGCCCTATATAATATTTATATACCTGACCGGTCTCTACCAGCCTGGTTAACAGCCGGTATGGTTCTCAGCCCACCCGACTGCCCGTATAGCCCGATTGATCTCAACCAATTCGGGGTGACACGCACACATAACACGTAGCAAGCACATGCAACTCACATTAACACAATGGGAAGGGGAGGAAACGTATAACAAAACCTATGCGTGATCCTTCACATGCTAAGAATAGTCCTAAGGGGTTCATACTCCTTTCACCTAGGTCAGCGGGATACCAATTCAACTAGCATGCAATATATAAGACTCATACAACCTACGAACGGTACCCGAAATATCAAACTAGACATAGGCACGATAGACGGAGTCCATTGGGACACCACGGGGGTCGGGGAAACATCAAACGGGGAAGCCGAAATCCCGGGTTGGGGTATTTTCCAGCGGGTAGCCGGTGGGTGGGGGTCCACCCGCCGGCTGCCCGCCAGCGTGCACTGTTCCGGGCAGCGGGTGCCCGGCGGGCAGCTGCCCGCTGCCGGGATGCCCGATTTGGCCGCGGGTAGGTGGCGGGTCCCCTACCCCCACCTACCCCCCACTGACTCTTTTCATCACAAAAACGCCCCGGGAACCATTGTGGAACCCGAAACCATGCTTAGACACTTTACAACGCAATTAACGATCAACACGTAGTCAATTAACGGATCAAATACGAGAAACGTACGGCACATAACCTATCATGCTTTTCTAACATAATCGACACCCCAAACATGCAATTTCCCACCCGATACACCAAGAATGATATCATACGATACAACCTAGGGTTCTAATCACTTTTATACCCACAAGAATACGATTCGTCCTCCAATTACAAGATTCGGTGCAAATAACACATAAGCATATACAATTATCAAGAATGACATATAAACATCAAGAACTCCACATAATCATCAAGAACATCATAATTATCAAGAATCTCCCAATATCAAGATCACCCATGGAATTATCCCATCAATCATCAATAATAATATCGCAAATCATCAATACACAATAATATGGGGAAATCCTACGGGGGAAATCATAGCTATGAAAATAGGTTTTGTTGAGACATGGGTTACCTCTTAGCCTTAATTAATTCCTCGGCTATGAAGGGCCTTTCTTTAAGCTTTCTTGCTTTCTTGATTTCTTCTAGGGGGATTCTTGGAGCTCTTTGGGGTGGTGGGCGATATTCTTGTGGTGGGGGTTTCTAGGTGCCCCTTAAGTCCCCTATTTATATATTTAGGAGTCCTAGTTAGGAACTAATATTATGGGCTTGCTAATTCTATTTCTTTTGGAACTAAGGATTGGGTTTAGGGATAAGGGCCCATGGATTAAGGTGGGCCTTTTTCCCTAATTAATTATTATAATTTATTCTTTCTCTTGGGCTATGGGTTAATTAATTAATTGGTTTTAGGGGCCGTAACACGGGGTGTTACAGGAAGTCATTGGGTCTGAGTATTATAAATAGAGGCCGATTCAATGAAGGTTTCATCATCAATTCACTCCGGACCAATTCCGGAGGAGGCAGATATTCCGGCAACAGTTCCTTTCCAGCAATCTTAATTTTGGTTCGGCACAAGCAGCTCTCGGCGGTGATAGTTCGACAGTGGTGACTTGATTTATTTTGGTGCGACAGCAGGTTCTTAGCACTGCCAAGTTGGCAGCATCTCTAATTGGCATAAGAATTCATTTTTGTCTTTTTTTTTTTTTTCATTCATTTGCTAATTGCTTTGTTGTTTCTACTTTATTTGTTTAGAAGTTTACATTCACATTTGCTAGTTATTAACTACAGTACGTAATGAATCCAATTTAATTACAGTTCCTTGATTTCCTTCTCAAATCAACATGTTTAGCTAAATTTTCCTAATTTCCAATTGGTTTTTATTTGTTATTCTGCTTTCTGATTTAATTTTATTGCTTAATTTACTGAGTTTTATTGGTCTTTATTCTTTGACATTTTGATTTCTAATTAGCTTTGGACACTTTAAATTATCAAGTTACATTTTGATTCAACTACTTTGCATTTAAGTTTATCCTAATCTTAATTATTGATATTATTTGTTTTTGGTACTTTAAATAAGTTTTAATCATTTTCAATTTATTAAATTGCATCATAACAATTCCCTGTGGGATCGACCCTTGCTTTGCACGCTTACACTACAATTGACTCGTGCACTTGCGAGGATATTATAACTAAATTGTCCAACAGTTTTCCACCCGTGGCCCCACCCGCGGGGAACGTGTATGGATTGTGGCGAGGATTTGTTCCCCGTGATTGTTTTGACTCGGTATTGATGTTTTGACCTCCTGATGTTGTTATTGGGCCATTTGTGAGTCTTCTTGATGTTTCGTATGTCTAGAACAATATGTTAGGAATCTATGTAGGATTTGGTGTCTTGAATCATGCTAGGTGTCCGACTTTGTGATTCGTTGGACTAATGATGAGTCTTGAATGTTCTATGGAACTACTTTTGGTTTACCCGTTTGATAAACATGCTAGTTTGATGTTGAAATGCTAGTGTGTGCGGTTTATTCTTTCCTATTGAGATTGGCAACTTGTGTTGACCATCGTTTGGTGTCGAATTGTGATCCTTCGTTGTTGAGTATGGTTTCATATATTTGTTGTGATCCATTGATTGATTCTTATGATGTGAACGTATGTAATCGTTGTACCCTTTGATGGGAACTTGATTAAGGTTGTTGTGGAACCTTAGTCTTCTTGGTAATGATGATGACTTGTGTGATTATGATTCATATGTGAGTGGTTGTTACTTGAGCTTTGCTCACATGTAGGTGGTTGTGTGAATGAAATGAATAGTACCCTCGTGTACTGATGTGTAGGTGGTTTGTTGGAGATTGTTGGAGTGGGGACGACGGTCCCTGGCGGTTTAAGGTTGGACTCATAAGTACAGGGTGACACTCGGAGGTAACGGTTGGAACTGAAATAAGGCCGGGGGTAGCCATAAGGTTGGAACTATGATACTTGTGACATGTAGTTGTCACTGTGGCATGTAGTTGCCAATGTGTGAATGTGTATTCTTTGCTAATGAGCATGTCTTGATGTATTCTACTTTGTGATCAGTAGAATGCATCTCGAGTTGTATTGTCTTTCATGATTCTTGTCTTGTTGTTGTCGTAAGGATTTTGATTTCCTTTTCCTTTTAAGAGTGTGAATGAGTCTTTGAAGTTGACTTCTCTCTACGGCTTTTGAAATGATATATACTGTATTCGGTTTCGAAAATAGTTTTGGACTTACACTTATCTATATATGCTATTTAACGCGTATTGATGGGTTACCAGCAATGTTCGCTGACTGGGTGTTATCCCCATGTTATGTTTTCCTTGTTCTATAGGTTTTGAGTAGAGACCGAGAGCGCTAGACTGGAGCTTTAGATAGTTTATCCTTTGTCTAGACGTTGTGTTTCGAGCGGCATGTGTGCCTTGACTCTTTAGACTTTGATCAATAGTTTAGTTTTTCCTGCCTGTCCATCTTTTGGTATTTAAGATGTGGCATAATGCCCTCGTATAGACTTGCTTCTTCTTTTGTTTAATGGTTTGTTAGATTGTTTTTCTCTTGCAACTACGTTTTAAATTATGGTAAAATCGGGGGTGTTACAGTTGGTATCAGAGCCTAGGTTTGAGCCTAGGATATTAGAGTCTGAACTTTAAGAAGTTAAGTGTGGTTTGAGGCCCTAAGATGACCTTTAAGTATCTAAGTGTTTAGGACTTAGGGCTTCTAGGACGCGTGGTGAGCTGTGTGTTGTTTACCGTGTGTTCTTTTTGCTTTGTTGTTTCTACTTAGCTTTAGCGTTCTTGTAGTTAGCGCCGGGTAAGGGTGCGTTGTTTATTTGTGCCTACCTTAACCCTGGTGTTTCTGTAGAAGTTTCGTCATGGCTCCGCCTCATCACCGCGCCCGTACGCCTGAGACGCCGACCAACGAGCAGCTGGCTCAGAACTTGCAACATCTCATGCAAACGATGCAGACCTTGAGTGAAGCCCTTCTGCACAACAAGCATCCTGCTCCGCCGCCGCAGCCAGCCGGGAATCGGGATGTGGGACGTCTAGTCTCGGGACATAGGCCACCGGTGTTCGCCGGAGAAGAGGATCCTGTGATACTCGAGGAGTGGATCCGGACCCTTGATAAGATCTTCGCCGTCGTGGGATGCCCTGAGGATCGCAGAGTGAAGCTGGCTTCTTTCTACTTCAGTCACGATGCTGATCTCTGGTGGGTACACGAGGGTCCCGCGTGTCAAGAAGAGCCCGACTTCGACTGGACAGCCTTGATGGACAGGATGAGGGAGAGTTTTTATCCATCGCACGTTCGAGCCGCCATGTACGAGGAGTTCATACATCTCCAGCAAGGCTCGTCATCTGTGGTAGAATACCACAAGCGCTTCTTGGAGCTTCCTGTTTTGCAAGGATGCTGCTCCCCACCGAGCTCGCGAAGGTGGAGAAGTTCGTGGCAAGACTCAACTATGAAGCCCGGAAGGCGTTGACTGTGAGCAAGCCGAGGACCCTGAAGGAGGCTTATCTGAGCGCGGCCGATCTGTATCATGTGAAACAGTTGCAGCGAGGGTCGTTTGGGTTCGTTAAGAAGAGGAATGAAGGAAGTGGGGCCCACAGTTTCAAGAAGCCGAGACAAGACTTCCGATCCAGACCCGCATCCTCCCCGCCTCAAGGATCAACTCGGGCGGAGAATGGAGCTCAAGAGAGGGCTTTTGCATGCAAGAAATGTGGGAAGGAACATGTAGGGAAGGATTGCGAAGGATCTGCACTCTGATGTTTCAAGTGCGGGGAAAGAGGACGCAAGGCATTTGAATGCCGGCCCCAATCCAATCAAAGAGCTTTGCCACCTAGCTCGGGATCCGGTGGGACTACGGGAGGGAGTTCTGGCCGAAGTGTAGCTGGAGCGAAGCCTTCGGGCCGAGTGTTCGTGATGGGCCTCCCAAGCCGAGTCTGAGGGTTTGGTGGAGGAAGAGACGATAGGTAACCTTTCCTTAAGCTTACCTTTATCTTGAGAGTGTGCATTTCCTGTGTTTTCCTTATTCCTTGCTATGTGATCCTCTTATGCCTTTCAAGTGAGTTTCCCTTGTGATTTGATTGTTAATTCTGAGTGGTTTAATGTTAGTTGAAATCCCGAAGCCTTACGAATATACTTTTTAATTCAAACCTCTTTCCTTTGGGCCATCCAAGCCTAATTTGTCACCCTTAAATTTAGAATAGCCAACTTATGGAAAATCCCTTCACCTCTTTCCTTTGGGCCATCCAAGCCTAATTTGTCACCCTTAAATTTAGAATAGCCAACTTAAGGAAAATCCCTTCATGAGGAGCCTAAAAAGACAAAAAGAAATTAAATCATAACCACCAAGTTTCAAACCCATGTGTCCAAGTTACTAACCCAACCCTTAAACCATCTAAACCATTTGTATTTCTTAAACCTTATCCCACTTAAATTCCTTTTAACCTATAATTCCCATCTTAATCAAAAACCCCTAAATTAAAATCTTCTTTTCCCAAATTTTTCCCAAAATTTCCAAACCCTTCTTCTTCTTTTTCCCCTCCACCCGCAAGCTACCCGAGAACCCCCCTGCCCGTCGTTGACTCCTCCCTGTCGCAGTCAGAGAACGCCGCCACCAACCGCCCGTCGCCATCGCTGGTCCGCCGACCTGCTGTAGCTGAGTGTCCGCCGCCGCCGCCAGTCGGAATCGAAGCCGAGAGAGAGGGAGAGATAGAGAGAAAGAAGAAGAAGAAGAAAGGAAGAAGAGAGTTTTGGGGTCTACCTTGAGTCTTTGGGTCATCTCAGAATCATTCCTAGGAGGTCTAATTTGATGAAGAGGGGTAGAATGGGTGGATGCCCACTACCTAGTGTTGGAAGGTAAAGCTTTTGAGCCCGACTCTTTTTCAAGTTCTTTGTTGGAAATGTTGAACTATCAGAGTTTGCTGGCTGGGTTTCTCGCCATTAGGACCGAGACTTACCCAAGTTTGGTGAAAGAGTTCTACCGTCACATGACTGTGACTAAAGATGGTGGAAGGTTGGAGGTAACCTCTAAAGTGAGAGGTGTAAAAATTGTGTTGACTGAGAAAAGGTTAGCTCAGCTTTTGAGTTTAACAACCACGGGAGTCTCGCAATATAGTGGTGACTCTTGGATTGGGACGGACAACATGAGCTATCGGGATTATCTGAGTTACCTTTTGGGAAGAACTAGTGGTTTTACCTAGGCCACGAGGCCGGAAAAGAAGTGGTTATCTACTGAGCAAAGGATTTTGGCCATGCTTGTTTCTAACTGTTTGTTGTCCGATAATAATAAGAGTCGTTTGTTGGGAAAGTTGGAGTGCACGTTTGCATTTTGTTTGAAGAATATGGTGAAGTTCAACTTACCTGCGTTAATGCTGCAACACATGGTCTTTTGTCGAGATCATAACCGCAAGAGTTTGCCGTATGGCATGGTTTTGAGCTGGATATTTGCCAAGAAGGGAGTGAGTGTTGTCGGTTATGTGCCTAAGCCAGTGGGCAAGATGGTTTTGGATGCCACAAACCTCCGTAGTTGCAACATGTTCCAGCTAGATGATGGGGAGTACATCACTCTTGAGGAGGTCGCCAAAAAAACCACTGCTGAGAGGAGTGCATTGGTTGCAAAGCTCGAGATTCCTATTGGAAAGTTGAACCTCGCGGTTCAAAGCTTGGGAGGAGATGCTGGGAATGAAGGTGAAGAGGAACGGGAAGAGGAAGAAGGTGGAGAAGAAGCCGAAGAGGCCGAAGAGAGAGACTCCGAAAGTGAAGAAAACCTGAGGAGAAATGAGGCGAGAACCAAAAGGGAGCATGACGCTATGACACACGAGGAGCGTGTGGTCACCCTTCTTCGTCAGCAGAACCGGATGATAGAGGAAGGTTTCGCTTTCATGAAGACCCAGTTCGTCGCTGTCAACCAGAGGTTGGACCAGTTGGAGGCCGGTTCTAGCCGAGGTAGAGTTGAGGAAGACTCGGACGAGGATGCCGAGGAGTCAGAGAGTGAGTCCTTCTATATCAGAGTTGGGGTAAGCTCATTTCCTCCCTCGTTTGTTGTTGCCATTCCGTTGTTGTCGCTTGTTGACTGTGTTTGGTTGCTCGTTCTTGGTTATCTTGTTTGTTAGTTGTTGTTGGGGTAGTTGGTGTAGTGGGTTGCTTTGTTAGTGATATGAACCTAATCCAAGATTCAAAGAAGATGGAGTATTGTCCCAAGAATGCTCTCAAAGTAAAGATAGAGATGGATCAAAGTACCTTAGACGTCACGAGAAAACCCCTTGTCTCAAATCCTCAAAGACTTGGAAGAATCCCATTGTAGCTTCAAGTACCTCGATGATGCAATCTTCAATCAACTAGAGTCGGATCTAGTTTCCTTCGATTCAAGAACGAGTCCACGAACCTAAATCTAAGGTTGAAGAAAGGAAGATTGATTCGAGTCCACGAATCAATTTGCTAGTCGAGTCCACGACTAGCCACTAATTGAGTCCACAATTAGCCATAAGGTTTCTTAAACAAGTGTAAAGAAAAACTTAAGAATTTTATTGAATTAAAGCCTCCCTAAAACTGATATGGATGTGCCCTATTTATAGGTATAGGGCAGCATTGTAATCCTAAATACAATTGGAAAAAGAGTCCTAAACCTAATCTAGAAAGCAAGTAAATATAGTCCTATTTAGAAAGGGATTTAAGGAATCCTTTTCTAAATACAAAAAGAGTCCTAAACCTAATCTAGAAAGCAAGTAAATATAGTCCTATTTAGAAAGGGATTTAAGGAATCCTTTTCTAAATACAAAAAGAGTCCTAAACCTAATCTAGAAATCAAATAAATATAGTCCTATTTAGAAAGGGATTTAAGGAATCCTTTCTAAATACAAACTAGTGTTTTCTCTTTAATTCAAAACAATTTAAAATAATGATGACCACAAATAATAAAGCTGATTTGGGCCTTGGATCTTGTGATTGGCCCAATTTGTACTCTTAATGGATCTTCATTATGTTGGGCCGTATCATCCTCCCCTTCTTGAAAAATGATTCGACCTCGAATCTTCTAAACATTGTCTTCGATGTGACATCACTTGAAACGGACCACTTATAATACTTTCCTCTATCGAATGGAATTTTTATTGGACTTTCTTATTTCTTCCACCATTGATGCTTTAAGGATGTAGTTATGGGCCTTGTGATGAGCCCACTATTTACCCTTACTGGATTCCATGTGCACTGGTTCCTATTATTCTCCCATTCTTGAAAAGGATTCGTCTTCGAATCCAAATCTTCAATGAAAGACAAATTAGCATGCTTACTTTCTGTTTTATCACGCTCATGGAACTATTTTTTGGGATGCTTGACACGAGTGGCTCCAATCATCATCCTACAATCAACAAGTACGGCAATTGAGTCTAATGACACATCATGGAATTTAAACATTATGGATGGTAATAATTTGACAAAATGAGACATATTAAATTTAGGCACACTAGTACACATTTGACAATAAATATTAGGCTATTGGCATCTCTTATTTGAAAAAGAGATACTAAAACATGCATGGTGGCAGTTCTGTAATACTTGAAACAATTAAGATCTGTCGTATGGACACAGCTGATGCTAAAAGTGCATTCTTAAAAGCACGAGCGCTTTTGGCGACTGTTCTAAAACCCACAGTAGCCAATATTTAAAATTTACAATTTTAAATAAATAAATAATATATAACCCTAGTTCTCTTCTCTTCTTTTTCTATTTCACAAACATAAAGCATTGAGAGAGATGGCGGCGACGACCACCATCTAAGTGAGCAGCGGAGACGACGATGAAGGGCTAGACCACCGGCGACCACCATCGGAGAGAGCAGTGGCGGTGAAGCCGAAGGGCGATGTCGACGAAGGAGCATAGTAGCGGCGACGTTGATCAGCGAAGCAGCGTAGGCAGACCAGAGAAGCTTCGACACGAAGAGCTTGACCAGCGACGGTGACGACGTTGAGGAAAAAGGAGCAGCGGCGGCGTTTTCTTGCGGTACGGTCTTCTCCGTTTTTTTTTTCATTGACTTTCTCGAACAATCCATTTCGTGAGTATCTATCTTCCTTTCTCGTAGTTAGAGATTCGTGTTCTTGTTTGACTCTGAATCATGAGTATATTTGATTTGGCTTCGCCGGTGTTTTGTGTGCAAAGTTCTGAACGTTTTTTCCCTCAATTTCTCTGGTTGGTTTTGATAGGAAATGGGTTCGGATCAGAAAGTGCATGTCTTTGAGGAAGTCGCCCAGCACAACAAGACTAAGGATTGCTGGATAATCATGGATGGAAAGGTTAGATCTTTATTCATCCCTTTTGGTTTTTTCTCATGTGTAATTGCGCCTGAAGATGAATCAGGGATGATTCACAAGTTTTTGAGGTTTTTAGACAGATTTCAGATGGAATTTTGAGTATTTTTCCCAATTACAAAAAAGATGGGCATTCTTTATGTTCTGTGGCTGTAAAGTTTTGATGTTTTTCATTGGATTCTTACTTTGTTTACTAATGATTGTTGCCTTGTTGAGCTCCAATCCTTCTGAGCTCATGGTGTTTGATAGAATCCATGAAACTTTTTAAAATTTTCTTTTCAAGTTGAGTAGAAAATTTTGATGATTTTCTTTGTGAACCCAGGAAAAATAGGTGTTGTGGAGTTGAAAGCCAGTGAATTTCTACTCTACTAGTACATATTACAATGATTATAAGGGATCTGGTGGATTGAATCTGCATGACAAGTTTGTGAGTAATGCATTTTCTTTCCAAAAAATGAAGTTAAGTTTTGTAACACCACATCACTATGAAGTGCAGTTATTTAGGCTAAAATTAACTTTGGGTGCAGGATGTTGAGGAGGTGTAATATTTCTGGGCAGATACCAGATATAGCTCATATGACAAGCTTGCAAGGACTGTAATTTCTGTAACTTGAAGTTTCTTTTGATCCTTAGCTTGTCGATGAAATATACTTCTCTGCTTGATTGTTTTGTTATGATATTGAATTTGCACGCAGAGATTTTAAGTTTTAGTTTGCAGTACAGTTGAGTAGCATTCAAGTTATGCTTCTCATACTTGAATTTGGTTACATTGTGATTCAGTTGATGATCTCATTCTAGACTAATAACGTCTCTGTAGCTACTAAATTGAACTTGGTGCTAGTTGATGATCATTTTAGCTTTCTCATTTATTTTCCTATCAGAAACTTGTTCTTTTTTCTTTTCTTTTCTAATTTTCCCCCCTGAGCACCACCTAATTACTTTGGTATATCCTTCAATAGTTTGTTCATGACACGATTTATTATTTATTTGTTTTTACAGGCTTAAAATACGAGTTTGCTTCAATTTTCAATCTTGCATGTGGATTATAAGGGTATGCTTTTTATTTCTATGCTTAAATTATGGATGAGTATATAGCTTAGGTTTTATTTGTTCCACATTACAAACTAATTGGAATTCAATCTTGAGGGTTCTCATTTAGTAGAACAGAAATATTGGTTGCTTGAAGAGAAAGATGCAGTATTTAGTTACACTATGAATGGTAGGATTGCTTCTCCTGCACATTACCAGCTTCAATAATTAGTTGTAATCATTAAAATGTTTCTTGAACTTTACATCTGTATTTATCTGTTGACTTATCTATCACCCTTGCAGGGAATTGCTTGCTTATAGTGATGGTACACAATCTCTTGTGGAAACAGATTGGGACATTATTTCCAAGTCAGAAACGAGTAGCCAGGTCAGAGATTCGGGATCAGCAAAAGACAAGGATGATGAACCTTCAATTGGTATTAGGACTGAGTCAAAGAGCATTGAAGCTGAGAATAATAATGACCAGGAACTAGGTCCAGAACCTGAACACATGGATGAAATTAAGATCAAAACAGTGTCACAGCCAGAGGAATATCTGGATGGTTCTAGTGCTCAGGAAACCAAGTGGCTCTCAAAATGACTTTTACTCTGCCTGCATCTTGCTATGCAACTATGGCCATGAGGAAGCTACTGAAAACATCTACTTCTGTACGTATTCATTTAAACTACTTAGCTCTCTGAAGATCTTGTATTAATTTTGGTTTGAAATTAGAATATAGTAGAAAGAAGATATTAGTCTTTCTCCGTAGTTTGTGTTAAAATCCTGCCACTTGGAATAAATTATTCTAACTATTTGTTGGTTTTCAGAAATGCAATTTTCTGGTTATGATACACAATATGTCTAAGTGAACTGGATGGTGTTTTCTTTTTCTTTAATGGGAAATAATAGAGGTGCCTTTTACATGGTTTAGCTTGATAATCTGGAATTTAGGACTATTCTAAGAAGGCAACAAGAGCCCAGAAGTGATAATCTACATGCTATTAGATACAATTTGCAAAGGCTTAATCTCTTAAATGCTTGTTTGGGGCAATGTGTCATACTATGCTGGCTAGGAACTTTACTGTGTTTACTTGTTTGATACCCAGATCGTGTTGTAGTTTAGATGCATTTTTTTAACGTTACTAGGATTCTTGATGACTTGGAACAACGGAACACTTATGAATATCTTAGAATACAATGCTTCTTTTTGTTGTTGTCAACCAATAGCGCGCAATTTCTGTTTTTGGGTGTGGTTAGACATTATTCATGTAAAATTTGTAGGTAAACTTTCTAATAATTAGCACAAAGTTAACATACTTTATTGAGTCTAGACTAAGAGCTTAGTCTCTTTTAGGTGCTGCCAACCACTTGAGTTTTGGAAGTTTTGGTATTGACTGATGTAATTTTCTCAAGAGTGGGTTGGCTATATATATTAGGTAGACAAGATAGTCAGTTTTCTCTCATTAATAAGTTTGATGTAGATTAAAAGTTTTTGTTTAAAGTAATCTCATTGGGTTCTTTGTTGCAGAATGAAAACGAATATGGACTGGTGATGATTTTCCAATTGCAATGCAGGTAGGTGATGATTTTCCAATTGCAATGCAGGTAATCCTTGTTCTCCCTTTTACATATTTTCTTGACAGTATTTGTGGAATAATTTGCATTGTGTTTACAAAGCTTGGATTTTTATTTTTTTATGACCTCAAAACTGCTATTGCAGTATACATAAATAAAATTAGCCCAGAATCTATTTTTTTTTTTTATTGTGAGATTTATAAATGTCAATATATTTTGCAATTGAAAATCTTCTGTTGTTTCAACATCCATGGCCAAAGAGACCAAGCCACTTAGGATTGTGTGAATGATTATTATTTATGATGGACGAATGGAATGGAATATTATTAATTGTGTGAATGATTATTGTTTATGATGGATGAATGGAATGGGAATGGAATATTACTGTAGCAGGCAGAAACTAAAATATTTTTTATTTTTTTAATAGTATATGAATAGGCGCCTGTTCCTTTTGAGAAACAGACGCCTACTCTTAATTTTTTAATTCAATAGGCGTCAATTCTTTACGGGGAACAAACGCCTAAAGTCTACTTTAGGCGACTGTGTACAACAGACGGCTATAGTGAGGACTTTCAGCGTCTTGTTCATAGACTCCTGTTGTAAAAGAGACACAAATGAGCTTTTACAACAGACGCGAATAGACTTTTTTGTACTAGTGGCATCTTGTTTGAATTCTCAACAAGCACCAAATCTTATCTTTCCTCCTAGAGCTTAAGGTAAAATCAAACAGAAAATTTATGAAAATATCAAGTAATGATTTAGATGTATTATGGTGGTAAGTAGCACAATTCTGAACATAAGATTCTACATCTTTTTTCTTCTTTGGCCAATGAAAATATCCATGCAAAACATCATCACTCTTTGAAAAATCAAAATGTCCCTTATGTGAATCAACAATTAAATCATTGCCCAAAACAAAGCAAAAGGTGCCAATCCCATTGACTTTGAACCAAAACCCCCTTGTGCAAGTAGTATTTGTCATAAGAAGTTTTCAAATGTGCCTTATAACTTCCAAGTGATTCCTTATCTCTATCAAATAAAGTTTTAGTAAAATCAAAATTAAGGAATCTTGGATGTATGGAGGCAAACAAATTTCTAACACATCTAGCAAGTAGGTCATTAATAGAAACATGGCAAACAAATCTAGAGAATTTTAATGCATGCTTTTGAAATAAAAGTGAGTAAATAGTTACTCCCCTTCTTTTCTCTTGCTTATTATCCTTTTTTGTTAGCAAGCGAGGCTGCACTTTGATAGCTCTGCTGGTTCTTTCCACCGTACCACTGATAGCAGTTCCTTTGTTTGGCTGCAATCTAAGTTAGAGGATTGGAGTGGTGACTCCAATTCTAAACGTGGAGGTTCCAATTTGCTCTCTTTGATTTCTTCTTTCTTCAAGGCTGGTTTGAGAGCTTGCTTTGGTCTCAGTTGAATTTCTTCTACTTGTTTTGGAAGTAGAGGCTTAAGCACATGTATAAATCTATTATAGGTGACATTGCATGTGTTGTTGAGTGCATTATAATAAAAATGTCTATCATGTTGTCATGACCTTCCAAGTGAAACATGTGCAGTACGCATTGGCACAATATCACATAGAACCTCATCATAATACTTGCCAATACAAAAAGGAATAAAAACGTGTTTAGTCACTCTCACATCTCCTGAATCAATAAGATTGTATGGTTGGGGGCGATTGATAAGAGGTAACTTAAGGTAGTCCACCATGGCTGCACTAGCTAAATTCATACAACGATCCGAATTGATAACGATAACGCATCCCTTTCCATGAATGTTTCCCCTAGTATAGAGTGGCAGTTGCACTCATTTAGGGTGTTGCTCTAGATTAGTCATTCGAGTGCTTAAACCTTCCATGGCAAATGCTAGAGCATCTATTTTCTGTTCTAATCTCTTACGTGTGCTTGGAACCTCTTCAACCATCTGTAGATGAGAAACAAAATCTAAAAACAAGAAGATATGTGAGTGTTTATGTTAGTGAAACCAAAAAGTTGGTTCGCTCCCTCTCTATTCTCAGCTCACAGGTAAGAGGTGGATTATATGGCTCTAGGGGTGCACTACACACTCTTACAAACACACACTTCACTCGTGTATAGCTCAAGGTGGCAGATACTCTCACAAGCCTTTTTCCAAAAAGGAAAATTCTAGTCCAGAACGCAAGTTGATATGAATTCAACATCAAAGTTCAAGAAAACGTACCTTGGAAAACTTCACAAGCCTTTGAGAGTAAGGTGTATCGCGAGGTAGGTAATAAAATTGAGAGCAAGAAGCAAAGAAAAAGGACAATACAAGCAAAGAAACTAAGCAAGATTTGAAAGAAAAAAGGGAAGCAAAGAAAGAAGTATGGCAGAAAGATATGCAAAACCAATATCAAAAGATAGAGACAAATAGAATATAAAAGGGGTTCACGTGTACCATAACCAATTAGAAATCTATCAAGAACTCCTTTCAACCTTATACTTTTCCCCTTCCTTGTTCCTCCAAAATTCTCCTACCAGCCAAATTCTTTCCCCAACCTTATTCTTCTTCTTTATTGCTTTCTCTTTTTTGTTTTTTTTTTTTTCAACTTTCTTGATTTTTTTTATTCTTTTTGATAAGTAACCTCCATATAACTACTGTAAATATCAACAAAAATTTCGGACCAAGAAGATCCACACAACCCCTTCAAAACATAATCAAGAATTTCAAGAATCACCCAAAAAAACAGAAACGATGCCCTTACTTCGAAGATCAATATCTCAATGACCGTAAGGAATTAGCACGTGTATAATATATCCAAAGAACGCCCCAGAAGAGATATACAACATATCAAAATTGCAGATAAAACTAAGTAGTGGATCTCTATATATAGATTATTCTTTGAAACTGGTCATAGAACATGGAAATCTCGACAGGGTATGATTGCGACGTGATTGCGCGTAAATGCGCTTTGGATATAGGTAAGGCTGAGATGGGGTTGTTTTCTTGACAGAATTTTTGGTAATATGGTGCTTAGGAGGTGTGAGGTCTCGTTGATATTGGACGGGAAAAAGGGAAAATGCTTTCCGGATTGTTTTTCAAGAAATTGGAGAACATGTATCAAGATTCAAGAACACAATCAAGAATGGAAAGGAATTTTTTTTTAGGATTTTTTTTAATGAATAAGACACGAAAAAAAAAGTAGTATGTAAGATAAGAATGAGATAAACCTAGGCTCTGAATACCAAATTGATATGAACCTAATCCAAGATTCAAATAAGATGGAGTATTGTCCCGAGAATGCTCTCAAAGTAAAGATAGAGATGGATCAAAGTACCTTAGACCTCACGAGAAACCCCCTTGTCTCAAATCCTCAAAGACTTGGAATAATCCCATTGTAGCTTCAAGTACCTCGATGATGCAATCTTCAATCAACTAGAGTCGGATCTAGTTTCCTTCGATTCAAGAATGAGTCCACGAACCTAAATCTAAGGTTGAAGAAAGGAAGATTGATTCGAGTCCACGAATCAATTTGCTAGTCGAGTCCACGACTAGCCACTAGTTGAGTCCACAATTAGCCATAAGGTTTCTTACACAAGTGTAAAGAAAAACTTAAGAATTTTATTGAATTAAAGCCTCCCTAAAACTGATATGGATGTGCCCTATTTATAGGTATAGGGAAGCATTGTAATCCTAAATACAATTGGAAAAAGAGTCCTATTTAGAAAGGGATTTAAGGAATCCTTTTCTAAATACCAAAAAGAGACCTAAACCTAATCTAGAAATCAAATAAATATAGTCCTATTTAGAAAGGGATTTAAGGAATCCTTTCTAAATACAAACTAGTGTTTTCTCTTTAATTCCAAACAATTTAAAATAATGATGACCACAAAGAATAAAGCTGATTTGGGCCTTGGATCTTGTGATTGGCCCAATTTGTACTCTTAATGGAGCTTCATTATGTTGGGCCGCATCAGTTAGAATCTAGATGTTTTGAGTTTAAGTGTGGTGTAGAAGGCTCCTAGTTGTTGCCGTTGTTACGGCCTTAGCATTTTTGTGCTCAAGAAACTCCTTTTTAGACATTCGAAACCTTGCAATGTCTTGACTTTTTGGCAAACCTTACACCTTTTGTATCCTTGAAGTTTTGGTTAAATGGTATTATTGCTTTCCTTTGTCACATTGTGGATTCGTGTTACCCGTTTTGTTTGAACTCGTCGTGCCCAAGCTTCGGGGACGAAGCTTCTTGTTAGGGGGAGAGGATGTGACACCCCGTAAATCCACACTCTAATCAAGGATTAATTTGAGAAATAATCCTAGTCTCCTTGTTAATTTATTCCTAAAAATCCTGAAAATTCAATAGTCGAAGGACTAGAATTTGATTAGTTATTCAAGGTCAAAGGGTTGTACCTTATGCTTATTGGGTTGTACCCTTGTTTCCTTATTCTTCCAACTTTAGTAAGGGCAAAGATGTCTTTCTACCTAAGGTTTGTGCTTCAAGCTAACCTAGCAACATCTCTTCATTTCATTCACCAACAATCTAAACACAAAATCTCTAACTTCTCTTTAAGAAGTGATAGCTTCTTCTCCAAGCTAGAATTTGGGCGTCCTAAATCTTGCAAGTTGTCTCCCAAGATTCCTACTTTCCTTATCTTGAGCATAGAGGAGGGTAAGATCCTTGATCTTTTGGTGTTTTTATAACCTCCTTTTAGATGTCTTTTTCTAAAAATAGAATCTTTGTTGTCTTTTGGTTTGTTTATGAAGTTGGTGTGGAAGAAGAGCTTTAGGAGAGGCTTTCTAAGGGTGAGAAAGAGAATTTTTAGGCTACAAAGGTAACCCATGCTTTACAAAACCTATTTTCTTACTTATATGATGATTTCTTGGCTTCTACTTGTGATTCTTGTGATGAAATGTGAGATTTGATGTATTGTCTTGTGGTGATGCATGTTTAGAGCTTGTTCTTAGGGTTCTTGTATGCCATTGCTAGGCTATTTCTTGGGTTCAAGTCATATTGTAGTTTTTGTGTGAGATTTTGGGTGTTTTGGACTTGTTGAAAATCCCCTAAGGTATTATGTTGGTGTACAAGGTGTACCCTGGGGAGGAACGGCGGGCAGGGCACCACCCACCGCCCCACCCGCGGGGTACATGTGCCTCGTGGGCTTGGTACCCGCAGGCGAAACCGTGGGTGGTTGTCCACCCGTGGCCCCACCCGCGAGGAACGTGTATGGATTGTGGCGGGGATTTGTTCCCCGTAATTCTTTTGACTGAGTATTGATGTTTTGACCTCCCGATTTTGTTATTGGGTCATTTGTGAGTCTTCTTGATGTTTCGTATGTCTAGAACAATATGTTAGGAATCTATGTAGGATTTGGTTTCTTGAATTGTGCTAAGTATCCGACTTTGTGATTCGTTGGACTAATGATGAGTCTTGAATGTTCTATGGAACTACTTTTGGTTTACCCGTTTCATAAGCATGCTAGTTTGATGTTGAAATGCTAGTGTGTGCGGTTTGTTCTTTCCTATTGAGATTGGCAACTTGTGTTGACCATCGTTTGGTGTCGGATTGTGATCCTTCGTTGTTGAGTATGGTTTTATATCTTTGTAGTGATCCATTGATTGATTCATATGATGTGAACTTATGTAATCGTTGTACCCTTTGATTGAAACTTGATTAAGGTTATTGTGGAACCTTAGTCTTCTTGGTAATGATGATGACTTGTGTGACTATGATTCATATGTGAGTGGTTGTTACTTGAGCTTTGCTCACATGCAGGTGGTTGTGTGAATGAAATGAATAGTACCCTCGTGTATTGATGTGTAGGTGGTTTGTTGGAGATTATTGGAGTGGGGACGACGGTCCCTGGCGGTATAAGGTTGGACTCATAAGTACAGGGTGGCACTCGGAGGTAACGGTTGGAACTGAAATAAGGCCAGGGGTAGCCATAAGGTTGGAACAAGGCATAAGGTTGGAACTATGATACTTGTGACATGTAGTTGTCACTGTGGCATGTAGTTGCCAATGTGTGAATGTGTATTCTTTGCTAATGAGAATGTCTTGATGTATTTTACTTTGTGATCAGTAAAATGCATCTCGAGTTGTATTGTCTGTCATGATTCTTGTATTCTTGTTGTCGTAAGGATGTTGATTTCCTTTTCCTTTTAAGAGTGTGAATGAGTCTTTGAAGTTGACTTCTCTCTACGGCTTTTGAAATGATATATACTGTATCCCGTTTCGAAAATGGTTTTGGACTTAAACTTATCTATATATGCTATTTAACACGTATTGATGGGTTACCAGCAATGTTCGCTGATCGGGTGTTATCCCCATGTTATGTTTTCCTTGTTCTACATGTTTTGAGTAGAGACCGAGAGCGCTAGACTGGAGCTTTAGATAGTTTATCCTTTGTCTAGACGTTGTGTTTCGAGCGGCATGTGTGCCTTGACTGTTTAGACTTTGATCAATGGTTTAGTTTTTCCCGCCTGTGCACCTTTTGGTATTTAAGATGTGGCATAATGCCCCCGTATAGACTTGTATCCACTTTTGTTTAATGGTTTGTTAGATTGCTTTTCTCTTGCAACTAAGTTCTAAATTATGGTAAAATCGGGGGTGTTACATGATGTTTCTGGGAATGAATATTGTGTCTACCGTCTGCAAGAGTTTCTTTATGTGCTAAAGAAAACTCCAAGGAAATGGTATAAGCGGTTTGATGCTTGTATGTTGGGGCAAGGATTCTCAAGAAGCCAATATAACAGTTGTGTCTATTTTAAAGAATTTTCTAATGGGTCTTTTGTCTATCTACTACTTTATGTTGATGATATGTTCATTGCTTCCTCTGACATGTCTCTTGTTGATAAGTTGAAGTCTCAACTAAGCAATGAGTTTGAGATGAAAGATCTTGGTGCAACAAAGAAGATTCTTGGCATGGAGATACACAGGTATCGTCAAGCTTGTAAACTTTATCTGTCCTAGTAAAAGTATGTTGAGAAGGTGCTTGATCGATTTAATATGTCTAATTGTATGCCTGTGTCTACTCCACTTGGTGCACATTTTTAGTTATCTTTTGATTCATGCCCTAAGTCTAATGTTGATGTGGCTTGTATGTCAAAAATTCCTTACTCTAGTGTTGTAAGAAGTGTTATGTATGATATTGTATGCACTAGACCTGATTTGGCTTATGTTGTAAGTGTTGTGAGTCGTTACATGCACAACCCTGATAAGGAACATTGGAACGCTGTCAAATGGATTCTACGGTACCTGAATGGTTCTTCCTCTTTGGGCTTGATTTTTTATCAGAATTCTTCTATATCTAATGACATTTGGGCTTTGTAGATTCTGATTATGGTGGTGATCTTGTCAGACGTCGATCGCTTTCCAGTTATATTTTCACTCTCTATAATTGTGCAATCAGTTGGAAAGCTACACTTTAGTCTATTGCTGCATTATCTACCACTGAGGCAGAATATATTACAACAATAGAGGGTGTCAAAGAAGCTACATGGCTACGGGGTTTGATTATGGAACTTGGTGTTTCACAAGGTCAGACTGTTGTGTTCTCAAATAGTCAAAGTGCTATCCATCTCACCAAGAATGATACATATCATGCCAAAACCAAACACTTTGATGTCATATACCATTTTATCCGAGATGTTATAGCTGCAGGAGATATAATTGTCGAGAAGGTTCACACATTGGAGAATCCAGCAGACATGCTTACCAAGCCTCTACCTATTATTAAATTCAAACAATGTTTGAATTTAGTTGGTTGTTCTCGTACGTTAATAATTTTACAATGGATTTGATCCAAGGTGAAGATTAATGTTAGGAAAATAATGATCACTCAATTTCATGCTTTCACCACAAATGACGCAAAGCTCTATCTTGACTCAACATAATCCATCACAACACGTCGCATGTACACGTTCTCCGACTTTGGTGCTTCTCCATTTGTTTGCCGCAACATTTGCTCCCATTTGATATATAAATAGGCTGTAATATTATTACATTCATAAATTTAAAAAAAAAAAAAAAATCAATTCATTTTCCTTCTTTGTCTTTAGCTCTTCGCACTCTCACACACACATATATTCCCATTTTAAAAATTTATTGTCATTTTATATATTTTTCCTTATTTATATTATTTAACTTCTTTTTAATTCTTAATTTTATATTATTCAATCACTTCCACATACTTAATTTTATATTATTCAATCACTTCCACATTATTCTGTTATATTTCTAACTGTAATACAAGTGTTGCTCCATAGTTATATCAATTAGGGTCTTGGCACGGCAGTGATTCTTGGGTTGGAAAATCAAATTAATGTAGAAATTAACTATGGTGCTCTCCTTTTTGGTCGAACAGTAAAAGGCAGTTTCTAAGGTGCAGTAAAAATTTGGTCACATCTTTCGTCCGTTTTTGAAAAATGCATAAACAAGGTATGCATAATTTTGTTATTTAATTATGTTAAATAGCATGTCGAATCACTAATACATCATTCAGAGGATTATATTGTATTACAATAAGGTGGTGTCAAATCACTAATACATCATTGAAAGGATTATATTGTATTACAATAAGGTGGTGTCAAAATCACTACTAATACATCATTGAAAGGATTATATTATATTAAGTAATAATAGCATTTGAATTTTAAATGCATCATACCTACATAGGTGCGTGCAATGTGCACACTAGTACTTATTTTTCATTTATGCAATTTATATACTTTAATTTGTGCTTATAAGTAATGTTCTTACTCACTTCGATCTATAGTACTTTTTGTTAGAAAAAATAGCTTAAAATGATATGTTAAGTGGCTATTTTATGGTACAATTATTAGTGGGGTCCACTTTCGATTTGGGTCGGGTCAAAGTGGATTCGGATTCTTCGTAGTGAGACGAAAAGATTGATATATTATACGCTCAAAACGGATAATGGGTGAATGAGATATTGATTCTCAAAGTAAACCTATTGAGTTGGAAAAATGAAGGGAAAAAGTGAGCTTTTGTCCCACATTGGTTTGGATAATAAGGAGTTTCTTTCACCCCTATATAATAAGGAGTTGGGCAGTAGCAGATTTACACAACAAGAAAGTATCTTTTACAGCCTCAAACTCTCTGCTTCTACTCTTTCTTAGCCACACTGTGTTCATAATCTTGCTCTAGTTTGTCGGATTCCTTGTTTTGGTGCTCAAACATTGAGTCGTAGCAAGTTTTACCCTGGGAAGCCTAGGCTACAACGCTCCTAGCACTTTGTGGGAGGTAGCAAATACGGTTTTAAGGAAAAGGTATGAGGTAGCAAATACGGTTTTAAGGAAAAGGTAGGGGTTTTAAGGAAAAGGTAGGAGGTAGCAAATACGGTTTTAAGGAAAGAGTGATCGCTTAACTCTTGCTAAAAACCCAACACCAAACACTAGTCAATCTCTTCATCTTTCCTTCTCCTTTCCCAGAAAAATAATAATCGATTATTATTTGTTTTGACCAACAGAATTCCCAACACTTTTTTTTTTTTTATAGTACTCTTCAAAAGAGCTTTTTATTAAGATTACGAATAGATTTTTACCACGTCATATTTTTTTTTATTTCTCCTTAACTTAATAGCCAAAAATATAAACTACAAACCTCCATTATATTATACTGATGGAAATTTAAAACAAAAAATTGCTGTAACTAGTCAAATGATATTGAAATAGAATTTGTCTGCACCATGGCTATCATTGAAAGGATTAGTGATAATATTTGAATTTTAAATGTATCATACCTACATATATATATACATATATATATATATATATATATATATATATACATATATATATATATATATATATATATATATATATATATATATATATATATAGGTGGGATGCACTCAGGTGCAAATAAGTGCTCAGGATGGAAATGCGAACGAATCAGCGCGCGACACGTGTCTAGATCTAATAACTTAAAAAAAAACGCGGTGACATTTTCGTAAATAATTGAACATCGAAGTGCAAGTAAAATCACTTACAAGTGCACCTACTTTCACCTATAAGTGCATGTAATTTTGCCTTGTTAGCATTCACTTTCCGCAAACATTCATACACCTGGGTGTGCTTATAACTATATGTGCAACTATTTATAACTATAGGTGCAACTACTTATAACTATAGGTGCACCTACTTTCACCTATAAGTGCATGTATGTAATTTTGCCTTGTTAGCATTCACTTTCCGCAAACATTCATGCACCTGGGTGTGCTTATAACTATCTGTGCAACTATTTATAACTATAGGTGCAACTACTTATAACTATAGGTGCACCTACTTTCACCTATAAGTGCATGTAATTTTGCCTTGTTAACATTCATTGATCTGAGTTCAGCGGGTAGTAATACCCCTGAAAACCACTCGCAAACATTCATACACCTAGGTGCAACTACTTATAACTATGTGTGCAACTACTTAGAACTATAGGTGCAACTAAGTATTGATGCTCAGTGTAAATTTTTACTTGCACCTATAATACATTTTACATGCACTTGTAATACATTTTACTTGCACTTCGATGTTCAATTATTTACGAAAATGCCACCGCGTTATTTTAAAAAATCAGTGTTTCTCATCCATTAGATCTGGACACGTGAACGAACAGAATTCATTCCTATTTCGCGCCTGGGCGAAGCATTCGCACCTGAGTGCGATTCTATATAGGTGCAATATGCACACTAGTATTTTTCTTTTGTCCTACAATCAGGTTTTGCAACAGCAGTAGGGGTACAATGGTTGTCAACAAAGGTAAGGAGAGAACAATTATCGAATATACATCATTCATCATTCTAAAGTTTGATGAATATGATAGCATATTCACCCTCTAAATGGATGCAAACAATTTTCAGGTTAAGGCATTGATAATTGCATTAATGGCCGCCAACCAATTTGGAGGACTATCATTGGAGGATCCTAGAGGCCAGGTCACACTTCTCCAATTTATATAGGCTTATAATAAGATAGTCAAGATTAATGCGGTGTCCCAAGGTCCAATACGACCAAGACAAATTCCATTCTCATTGTGATTTGTGAGATGAAGCGCTAAGTCGGCTAGATACATTTCATTATGGGCACTTTGAAACATGGGATCAATTGCACAAAGAGCCCATGCAAGAGTTTGCTTTGCCCAGAAAAATGCATTCATTATATCGTGATCATAATCTTAAAATAACATGATTTCTTTAAATAAGAAACGACTGTCGTTACATTTTATCGGAGCTTATATTATTGATATGTTAATTACAAAATAAAACTACAGTGTATCTAAATTTAACTGTCTCACATATTGTATTTGTATTATCTAATGAAACTATAATCGAATTGAAATGAAACTATAGTTGTGTTGAATGTTGAAATGAAACTGCAGTATATAAAATGAAACTGAATAATTGTTTCGCATATTTGTGTATATATTGTCCAATGAAACTTTAGTTATTTCGAAATGATATTGTAGTTGTATTGTAATGAAACTATAATGTATATAAGATGAAACTGAATAACAATTTCACATATTGATATAATATCGAATGAAACTGTAGTTATATCAAAATAAACTGTATTTGTGTTGAAATGAAACTGCAGTGTATATAAAATGAAACTGAATAACAATTTCACATATTTGATTCTATATATAATGTTAAATGAAACTGTAGTTATATCGAAATGAAACTGTAGTTGTGTTGAAATGAACCTGTAGTGTATATAAAACGAAATTGAATATGTTATACAAACAAATCTACTTTTATGCGGAACGACACGGACGAGTGTCGTTTCTTCTCATTAAAAGAAACAACACTGTTTTGGACTATGGTTCACAATGCTTTGTGGACTGCGGTCCATGATATAATTTGCCACAAAAATGTAACCGTTAAGCTCAAGAGATAAATTCTAAATTTTAAGCAAACACTCACAAATTCATATATATATATATATATATATATATATATATATATATATATATATATATATGTATGTATGTATATATATATATATATCACGGATCATATGTGAAACTTTCTTTAGGTAATAAAAAAAAAGGTTTAATCACATTCAATGATTCAGTCCAGGGTCTAAAATGAAGACAAATAAAAAAGAATGTGGTGGTATTATGATAAATTTGTGTAAGATATTTCAAATGTTCTTTGTCTTCGAGTGCACAGTTTTCATTCTTCAAGTGTATAATTTCCTTCTTTGAGTACATATTTTCCCTTCTTCGAGTGCATATGTTTTGTCTCAGTGCATAGTTTCTCATTCAAATTGCACATCTTACTGCCTTTAAGTGCACCATTTGGCATTCAAGTGCACATTTCTCTGCATTCAAGTGCATATTTACGGGCGAAGGTTTATTATATGTTTTTCCTTCTTTTAAATAACGTATAAGTAAGTTTCTAATGAAATTTGTGCGATTTACAAACAATTTGTAAGATAATTGCTTCAGTAATACTTAAGTTAAATAGCTTCCCTTTTTGGTACCATAAATTGCATTGATTTCACTTTTTTTTTTTCATTCGAGTGCATAATTTTAGCCTTCAAGTGCATGTGCGTCAAGTGCACAATTATGGCCAAATATTTGTTATATCTTTTGCATTCTTTTCAACAACGTATAACTAAATTTCTAATGAAAATTTGTGAGATTTACAAACATTTTGTAAGAGTAATTGCTTCAGTAACACTTAAGGCTACGTTTGAAAAGCAGGAAAATGACTTCTGGAAAATGTTTTTTTGGAAAATGAGTCACTTTCCAGAAGACATTTTCCTTTTCAGTGTTTGGCTACAAACGGAAAATTGTCTTTATTTGTTTGGTTCATTTTCTAGAAAATGAGCACGAAAATGAAAAGAATTGAATACTTCAAAATTTTAATTATTTAATACTTTTGATAAAATCTTTCTATGAATAGCACATAACACTCTTTGGATATATATATATATATATATATATATATAATTAGGTTCTGGTGCGGTTAGGATGCCCAGGTGCGGTTGTGCGGTTTAATCTGGGCCATTCATCTCGCTTAAATCAACGTCCAGGATTATCAAAATTTTAAAAAAAGACGCGGTGGCAATTGTGTAATTTTTGCATCTAGGTCAAAATTAAGGTGAGCGGATCTGTGATTAATTTGCGTGAGTTTTGTGCGTAAGGTGCGTGAGGTTTGTGCTTAATGTGCGTGGGGTTGTGCTTAACGTGAGTAGTTGTTAAAACTTAAAGTCTGTGAGTTAATACTTAAAGTGCGTGGATTTTGTGCTTATTGTGCGTGAGGTTGTGCTTAATGTGCGTGGCTTTTATATTTAATGTGCGTGAGTTTGTGCTTAATGTCAGAGTTGTTGAAACTTAAAGTTTGTGAGTTAATATTTAAAGTGGTGGGTTTTGTGCTTAATGTGCGTGAGATTGTGCTAAATGTGTGTTGGATGAAGAAGCATGCAGCACGTCTAAATGACCAAAAGCGTCTACCAAAAGCGCGTCTTCTTGTCCAACAATGTGCTTGGATTTTGTACTTAATGTGCGTGAGTTTGTACTTAATGTGTGTGGGTTTTGTACTTAATATGCGTGAGTTTCTGCTTAAGATCTAACACTTAAGGTGCGTGGCTTTCTTCCAAACACGCATTTTTTTTTTAATTTTCATTGATTTGAGCCATTGATTTAGATTTGATCAACGGCACAGATCTAACCGCACAACCACACGGGAAGCTATATCCGCACATGAACCCTTTTCCACTATATATATATATATATATATATATATATATATATATGTATGTGTATATATACGTGTATATATATATATACACATACATATATATATATATATATATATATATATATATATATATAACACACACACACACACACACACACACACACATATATATATATATATATATATATATATATATATATATATGTGTGTGTGTGTATATATACGTGTATATATATATACACGTATATATACACATACATACATATATATATATATATATATATATATATATATATATGTGTGTGTGTGTGTGTGTGTGTGTGTGTGTGTGTGTGTGTGTGTTATATATATATATATATATATATATATATATATATATATATATATATATATATATATATATATATATATGTGTGTGTGTGTGTGTGTGTGTGTGTGTATACACATACATATATATATATATATATATATATATATATATATATATATATATATATATATATATATATGTATGTGTATACACACACACACAATATATATATATATATATATATATATATGTATGTGTATACACACACACACACACACACACACACACACACACACACACACATATATATATATATATATATATATATATATATATATAGGGTTGAGTTCAAATGAGGACAACAATATATAGAGGACTGTGAGGACAAATAATGGGCACACAACAAATTACTATCAGGCACACAATTTAATACATAACTGCACACACTACATATGTCCTCACAGTCCTCTATAATATACTTGTCCTCATTTGAATACACATCTATATATATATATATATATATATATATATATATATATATATATATATATATATATATATATATATATATATATATATATATATATATATATATACATATTTGAAAACCCGCATCCAAAAGATTTATTATAATAACGAAGCAATACAAGAAGGAAAAGTAGATATCCAGCAATGCGGATCAGTATCCGAACGAGCCGCCCTAGCTAACGTATGAGCAAGCCTATTCACTAATCTAGAAACATAACAGAAAGACACCATATCAAAGTAACGTTTGAGTTATCTACATTCATTAATAACACAACCAGCAAAAAATAGATCTAGTAAGGAGCCATTAAGTAACGTGCATACTGTTTGACAATCCGTATTCACTACCACCTTATGAAGTCATCTCGCTTTAGCCCATGAAAGTGGTTCTTTAATAGCAATCCATAATATCGGTTCGACGCCTCTTAGAGTCTAAAATAATTAGACTTAAGTTATTAACTTCTTTCAAGCCCGCCACATCAGCATTTCTAGTAGAATCACTATCTATATTATTAGTAACCGACGTCTGCATGGGAATTGCGTGATTCTTGCGAATCTGAAGGGAAAGAGGATCAAGTCCTGCATCAACCTTATTCTTTCCTTTTATATTCTCCTTCGATTCCTTCCCCGGCGTGTTCCACCTTCTACGCTCAAACTTAGTCTCCGGTGCGATCCAACGCTGACTCGCCTAAGGTACAGCCCGACGGGATCCCGCTCATAACTCAGGGCCAAATGGTTTTTCCTCCTGCATATTACGACCCGACGTCTTCAAGTATATATATATATATATATATATATATATATATATATATATATATATATATGGGTTCCCGTGCGGTTGGACTTCTCAAGTGCGATTGTGAGGTTGCTTAGGTGAGTGGTTTTCCTTCTTAAGTTACGTGATTTTCCTTCTTAAGGTGTGTGGTTTGTGTGTGATAAGTCTCAAAACATGCTAGAATTCAGTGAGCTTTTCTAAGGTTTTGCATGTGTATTTTAGCCAAAAAGTCTTATTTATAGAGCAAATTACCTTAAAAGCACGAAAGTGATAGGAAAGACCTTCCTAATTTTATTTTATCTATTTTTGGACATTTTAGGACACAAAACGTGATAAAAAGGGCTGGAAAAGACTAGCCGAAGCAAGTACGCGAACGAGGACCGAACACGCAGAGGCTACGCACGAAGAAGAGGGACGGAATAGGAATTAGTTCCCATTCAATTCACTCCCCTCCTCATGGCGTGAGGGCGCCGTGAACGAGACACTAAAGTGGCCGGACGAAGCTCAAGACTCGGAGGGCTTAATACCCGATTCACGTCGGCGTCACGGCGTGACGCCGTGCATGAATGGGAGGTGGTGATGAGCTGTCGTAGGCTCCCAAATTAAAACCTTACAAACGTAGTAGCGGGAGTAAGGGTCAATCCCACAAGGAGTAACTAGTTTAATGTATGTGCTCAAATTAAAGGAAAGGAGGGTTTGGTATGAAAGTGATAATCAAAGTAAATAAACGAATAAAGCAATGAAAACAATATATTGAAAGCAGAGCCGTTCCAATCAATATTGGGGTCCTGTGCAATATTTTAATTTGGACCCTTTTCTCAAGTAATTTATATATATAAATAATAGTTGTTCAAAAAGTTATATAAAAAATTCAAAATATAAATATTGCATAAAAAATACATTTAACATTTTATTTAAAAAGTGACATGCGTCGTGCACATTTTGATTCAAAATCATTTACCAAACTTTTGATATCAACTTCTTCCAACAAAAATAAAACACCTTGTCAAGTTCTTTTGAATATACAAACCAATCTCGATCACACTTCTCTCCATTTGGCAAATATCTTGTGTAAAATGCTGACGGAAATCTTTTAGAGAATTTATCTTTAGGATCTTTATTTATTGATAAATCTCTTTTAGGACTATCTTTCACAAAATTATCTATTAATTTAGAATCAAGGGCATCCCAATTTTTTTTGGATTATATATGTCAAATAAAAGCGAATCATTTGGTTTATTATTGTGATCAACATCCTCTAAATAACTATCAATTAAGATTCTTATTATTTTCATTGTCCTATCATTGTTGTACACACTATCATTTAAATTTTTTTCAATCTCGCAATCATCTTGATTTTCTATATGCAGATTAGCAACTAACAATTTTTTTTCTTGGCATCATCTTTTTGTTAATCTATTTGAGTTTCTTTTGTAATGAATTTTTCAAGAGCACATTTTTTAGATTGAGTTAGTTGCTCAATTCTTCTTTTCTTTTTTACTTTTCTTTTTACGTTTCGGATGAATATTTTCTAGAAAACATAATTATAAAATTTTAAGAAAAAAATAAAAATTTATTTAGAAACTCTATGAATAAATAATTAATCAAGAAATTCATCTTTGAATTATTCTAAAATCAAAATTATTAAGTCATGTAAATAAAACAATAAACAAGAATTGTGAAGTAATAGGTAATTTTAATTACCTATTAAGAGAATTGAACAATCAATCATTGTTTGCGCCAATTTTATTTTTTTTGAGAAATAATATTGGTCAAATATTAAAATCAACCAAAATTGATATTGATATCAAGTACAAAAATACAAAAATTCTAATGTTAAATTGTTGATCAAACCACATAATGAAAGAATAATGAAATCTTGGAACTTGAACCTGTAGTGCAGTACTGCTGTTCGATCACTTTGATGCCGGAAAACGCCAAAATTGCCAATTAATTAGGCTTGTGCAATTGCTTGTTGAGGGTTGATCGAGCTACAAGCTACGGTTAGTCAATTAGGGTAATAAACTAATAGAGTAATAGGGTTCGAATAATCAAAACTGAAACTGCAATGACTATATTATATACTGTATTTTTTTTTTTTAATAAGGGGCCCCCAATTTTTGGGGGCCCTGTGCAAAGGCCCTGGGCAGACTTGCCCAGGCCGGCCCTGATTGAAAGTACTTATAATAGAAAACCTTGGTTAGTAAAGATGCACCACTGGAATGTAGCACTGATCATTGATTCAAAAGGTAATTAATATGCAATTGAATATTTGTCGTTAAATTATTTCATTTCCGTTTTCCCTTAGTTGTAGATAACTAAAGCACACGCGGTTTAATTACCCCTAACTACTAAATAATCTAAGACAAGCGCTATAGATTTAATTTAATAGCAGCAATAGGAACTAGGAAAACCGACAAACTAAATAACACAAGCACAAGCGGTTGTATTTAATTTAGGAAAATATTCTACCTGAGACCAATTATCATTAAGCCTTGCTACTGAATATTAGAATAATTTGTAGCACAACATTATCTAATATAGCAAATAATTATATCAAATAAATTAGAAGAATATTTAATATCCAAATGCATAAAAATTATATAATAACAATAAATAAATAATCTTACAGCATAATCAATTCTGAGGCTTCAATTCACTAAACCAACCTAAAGAAATTATTCACGAATGAACATTGATAACAACTTTAAAGAATAATCTAGGAGGAAAGAATGAACATTTTACAATAGAAAACTTCTACTATTAATATACTTCCTAAATTAATTTCTACCGCTCAATTCCTATTATTTCTCGCCGCACGACTCCGTCGACCAAAGTTGCGCCGCATTTGCCGCACGCCCTGAAGAAGAAATCAAACAATATTATTACTTTGTTTCTTTATCCTTAGGATAGGAAATGGATTAGCTAATCATACTAAAGTAAATAATATATATATATATATATATATATATATATATATATGTATATATATATATATTATAGTACCGTACGTAATAAATATATATATTAGTATTCTATATATTATTTATTATATATATATTATATATTATATATATAAATAATTAATTATTAGATAATATTAAATAATTAATGTAAAATTTTTACAAAGATGTACCTAAAATATGAGTATGAAATGTGTCTATCAAATTCCCTCACACTAGAACATTTGCTTGTCCCCAAGCAAAAATATTATTTGCAAAGTAAATTGAAAAGAAATTTCCAAAACTTATAACACATCATGAACATCAATATGAAGCACCCTGCAATTAATAAGTTAGCACCACTGTCTGAAAATTTAGAGAACTAAATAAGTAAGCACTCACAGGAATATCACTCATCACTCAAGTGTTTGATAGGTATAAATTTCACTCAAGTTCATTCCTATAAAATTGCTCTACCGTAGGCTTGCATATCTTCTCAATCACCACTACAAGAGTCATGCATGACACAAATCATAAGGACTTTTCACAGGTTGTAATGATGCTAGGGTTAAGGTAGGGAACATTTTAGGAAAGTAGTTCAAACAAAAGCCTTCAACTAGGGGAGCAAATAAATACAAAGAATCCAACACCTTCAGTTTCCATTTAAAAAACACTCTCTGTTGATGCTTCAACACGACTATCATTCTCAAAAGTAAAGATTTCCGCAATATTACCAGAAATTCTCCTTGCTTCATTTATTTAGAAGTAACTTCAACTTAAAATCAATTGCTGATTCTTTCTCATTTTCTCATAAATTTTTAGTAATTTTTCTTTTTCAAACATATATTCTCCATTTCTTCATTTTTTTCAATTTCAATTTTTTTTTTTAGAATCATGAATTGCCTTTATTTCCTTCATAGGAGGCCAAAACCAAATTGGCAATGAATATACAACCCACCTCACTCTCAATCATATTAACAAAACAAATGGTCTCCCCCACACTTATTCTTCACAAACTCACGTAGATTACAAAAATAATCCAAAATTTGCTCCACTAGTTATTCAGCTGGGTTAAGGCGTTATTTTTAGACATAAAAGACTTGTAATGTGGTTCAAAATAAAGAAAAAAATGGCCATAAATCTCAAAGTGGGTTAACAAAGGGAAATAAATCATAGGACAGACCGGTTATTTGGCTAGTGAGGCTCAAAGTCAAATAATGACCTTAATCACACTTGAATCATGCATGGTCTAATTAGCTTTAAAAGAGAATCAAGGCAAGTTCTAGAGAAACAAAATTATGGAAGAAAGCGCACAATAGAAAGAAAATAAGACCGAAGTGTCGGTCAATGGCTCAAAACACTCATAGGTTTATTGCTTACTTAATATAGCCACTACATATCAAACAGGAAATGCTAACAAACTAATCACAACTTGCCAAACTATTTATTCAATCATGTTATGAATTCCAAGAAATGAAAAATATAATAATTTTTCAAACTAATACTTATTTTGCATAAAATACTAGTAAAATATTTTTTTTGAAAGTTTTTTGTTTAAATTTTGACATAAGCAAACAAATAATAAAACTAAAAATTTTGACATAAGCAAACAAATAATAAAACTAAATCCCTCCCCCACACTTATTATCAACATTGTCCCCAATGTTGAATAAAAAAGCACAGGAAAAGGGTTATTGAATGAGAATAGGGAATAAAAGAAAAAGAATGGAACAAACATACCTTAGGTTGCCTCCCAAGCAGCACCTTTGTTTATCGTTGTTGGCTCGACTTATGATATTTCTTTAAATTTCCATCATCGTTTTGAGTACCTTCGATGATTATGAGTATTCAAAGAAATAGTAGTCCCGTCTTGCAAAATTAGTACTCAAAGATGATTTATTATTTTTTCTTCTTTATTTGCATTAGAAGCTGATAGTGTTAATTCCCACGTAAGCGGTGAATAAAATAATATAAGACCAATTAAAGCAAGTAAAATACTTTTATTGATCAAGGTGAAGGTCCTAAGTACAATCTACACTGGCTATTCTGAGGGCCGACTGACTGCGGTCGGGATGCTCTAACAATAGCCTTTCGATCGTCCAAAAGTCCCCACACTGTTGCCACCGCGGGTATTTATAGCCGCTGGGCCGGAGACACAAGTCCGGCCGTTCGGCATGTCTCCCACGTAGAAATGACGTTTCTTCTCCCTGTAAGCCCTGCCTGTCAACGCCTAACGTTGCCACGTGCTTCTTCTCAACTCTCTCATCTAAGGGCCATCAACCGGGTACTGAAGACGCCGGCCGGGTGTTCTACCGGTCGAGCACGACCGGGTTCTTCTAAAAAAGTCCGACCTGCAACCTGCATAAACAAGAGTAAAAGACGAAGGCATGTTGGTCGGGGTATTCCCTACCAAGCAATTTCATCAAATTTAACCAGCTTCAAAGAATCAACAAAAATTGCAAAATTATCATCATTAGGAGATTTCATGGTATCATAAATATTAAAAGTCACAAGTTTACCATTGGACTCCATTGTAAGCATACTACTATGAATATCAATTTTTGTTTTTGCAGTTTTTAAAAATGGCCTTCCTAACAAAATATGAGAAATTTTATTATTATTTTCCATATCAAGCACACAAAAATCATCAGGAAAAACCAAGTTATTAACTTCAACAAGCATATCCTCAATCACACCCCTAGGATATGTAGTAGATCCATCAGCCAATTGAATTATTACAATAGATTTATTCAGGGGTCCAAGATTTAAAGAAGCATACACAGGATATGGCATAACATTAATAGAAGCTCCTAAATCTAACATAGCATTATATTGTCAAATTTCACACCACTTATCACGCACGGAATAGTAAACATACCTGGATCTTTACACTTTTCAGGAAGATTGCCTTGACTAGTCATAGAGACATTCTCTTGCACTTTCACGTCCTCAATTCTTTCATTATTTTGTTTCTTTTTCATAGTGCGTACCTCTTTCAGAAAATTTGCATAGCGAGGTACTTTTTCCATAGAATCTAAAAATGGTTTATTAGCCTCACATTCACGAAATGTCTCATAAAGATCATTATTTGATTTTCCTCTTATTGGTTCTAAAAGAGCTTGAGGAAATGGGGGTACTGGTTCATAATCAGGAAAAGAAGAAAGCTTACCTTGGGACTTGTCTTTATGTTTGGCAATGTTACCTGTACTTATTTCCTTGTCTAAATCAACATTCTTTTCCAACGACATACTTCTCACAGTAATTGCACTTACATTCTCTTTAGGATTAACAACCGTTTGAGAGGGTAATGTGCCAGAACTCTGTGCTTCTAACCGACTTATCGTAGTTGCTAGTTGGCCCATTTGTCTTTCCAAGTTTTGAATACTAGAATTTGTCTCTTGAATACTAGCTCCTGTCTCTTGTTGGAATAGTTGTGTTTCTTGTTGAAACTGCAAAGTGTTAGTAGCAAGAGATTTAACAATATCTTCTAGATTCATACCTGAGCTAGAGCTTTGGGCTGGCTGTTGTCTTGAAGGAAATGGTTGTCTATACTGTTGAAAATTAGAACGATTCTGAACAAACTGGTTCCCTTGTGAGTTCCCATAGCTAAGGTTCGGGTGATCCCTCCATCCAGGATTATATGTATTGGAAAATAGATCATACTTACCTTGAGGTTGTCCAGGAAAACCTGCAGCCATGTTGACTTGTTCAATAGGTTCTTCTTGAAGAGTTGGGCAGGCATCAGTTTTGTGCCAAACTACCGAGCAAATTTCACATGCTTTTACAGTTTGCATATTGCCTACTGCTAATTGACGAACAAGAGTAGTTAAACCAGAAATTTGTTGTTCCAGAGCAGAAATATTTACCTCATTCACTTGCGTAGACGGTTGGACAAGTCTATTGCCAAACTGTTGAGAATTTGCAGCCATGTTTGCAATTAGAGTTCTTGCAGCGTCTGGTGTCTTGTGAACTAAAGCACCACCGCTTGCGGCATCAATCATGCTTCTATCCAGTGGAAAAAGTCCTTCATAAAAGTACTGAATAAGTAATTGATCACTAATTTGATGGTTTGGGCAGCTTGCACATAGTTTCTTGAAACGCTCCCAATATTCATACAAAGACTCTCCATCGTTTTGCCTTATACCACATATTTCCTTTCTAATGTTGGCCGCCCTCGAAGTTGGGAAATATTTTTCAATGAACGCTGTCTTCAGGTTATTCCATGTGGTGATGCTCCCAGAAGGTAGATAGTATAGCCAATCCTTCGCTGAATCTTTCAACGAAAAGGGAAAGGCTCTCAACTTGATTTGTTCTTCAGTAACCCTTGTGGGTTTCATACTCGAACACACCACATGGAATTCCTTTAAGTGTTTCTGCGAATCTTCGCCTGCAAGTCCATGAAAAGAAGACAAAAGATGAATTAATCCAGATTTTAACTCAAATTGTACATTGGCATCTAGAGCGGAAAAAGTGATGCATAAAAGTTGCTGATCTAAATTCGGAGCTCCAAAATCTTTTAGAGTCCGATTTTGAGCCATGGGTTCTTCTTCTAAATCAGAATTGGCGAAATCGGTAGCCAGATAGCTAAACTCCAATTTCCTCAAAGCTTGATTCCTCCACATGCGTACAGTTCTTTCAATTTCTGGATCGTACGGCGAGATTTTTTTATTAGCAGATCGAGTTATAGGCATAAACAAAAAGAAAATATATTGCAGCAATTATGTAAAAGTAATGAAAGAAAAGAAAGTTATTTTTTTTATAAAACAAAAACAAATAAATAAATAAACACAAAATAAACATGAAAATCTCCCCGGCAACGGCGCCAAAATTTGGTGAGCTGTCGTAGGCTCCCAAATTAAAACCCTACAAACGTAGTAGCGGGAGTAAGGGTCGATCCCACGAGGAGTAACTAGTTTAATGTATGTGCTCAAATTAAAGGAAAAGGGGGTTTGGTATGAAAGTGATAATCAAAGTAAATAAACGAATAAAGCAATGAAAACAATATATTGAAAGCACTTATAATAGAAAACCTTGGTTAGTAAAGATCCACCACCGGAATTTAGCACTGATCATTGATTCAAAAGGTAATTAATATGCAATTGAATATTTGTCGTGAAATTATTTCATTTCCGTTTTCCCTTAGTTGTAGATAACTAAAGCGCACGCGGTTTAATTACCCCTAACTACTAAATAATCTAAGACAAGAGCTATAGATTTAATTTAATAGCAGCAATAGGAACTAGAAAAACCGACAAACTAAATAACACAAGCACAAGCGGTTGCATTTAATTTAGGAAAATATTCTACCTGAGACCAATTATCACTAAGCCATCAATAATTAACCTCAATTGCTACTGAATATTAGAATAATTTGTAGCACAAAATTATCTAATATAGCAAATAATTATATCAAATAAATTAGAAGAATATTTAATACCAAAATGCATAAAAATTATATAATAACAATAAATAAATAATCTTACAGCATAATCAACTCCGAGGCTTCAATTCACTAAACCAAGCTAAAGAAATTAGCCACAAATGAACATTAATAACAACTTTAAAAAATAATCTAGGAGGAAAGAATAAACATTTTATAATAGAAAACTTCTACTATTTATATACTTCCTAAATTAATTTCTACCGCTCAATTCCTATTGTTTTTCACCGCACGACTCCGTCGACCAAAGTTGCGCCGCATTTGCCGCACGCCCTGAAGAAGAAATCAAACAATATTATTACTTTGTTTCTTTATCTTTAGGATAGGAAATGGATTAGCTAATCATACTAAAGTAATATATATATATATATATATATATATATATATATATATATATATATAGTACCGTACGTAATAAATATATATATTAGTATTCTATATATTATTTATTATATATATTATATATTATATATAAAAATAACTAATTATTAAATTATATTAAATAATTAATGCAAAATTATTATAAAAATGTACCTAAAATATGAGTGTAAAATATAACTATCAGGAAGCTGAATGGTTCCTGGATATTTAAGCTCAAAATCTCATTTTGCAAGTGAGAGCCAACTTTGTGTAGAGAAATTTCACTAGATTAGGTCAGATTTTTAGAGAGAGGTTAGTAGGGTTAGAATAGGTTTCTAGAGAGAGATTTAGATATACAATAGAAAACACCTTGTATGCTAGATTTTGCAAAGAAGCTTGAAGATTGAAGGCATTTTGGCTAGTAAATCTTCATCAATGATTTGTATTCGGTGGATCTAAACGATTGGGGTAAATTCTATCTTGTGGTTTATTGTTATATCTCTATTTGGCCTTTGATTGTTGAGATCTTCAACATGCTTGGCTAAATCTTGTGGTTAGGGTTGAGGTGTAGATTGTTGTTGTGATGACGCTTTGATTTGCTTATCTTGTGATGTTTGATTGATTGTTGACTATGTGGATGTCTTGTTGTTGAGGATGATCTTTGTGACATTCTTGGAGTGGGGCCCAACTCCTTGGATGGTGTTGGAAACCTAGGTCTAGGCAAGAGATTGCTAGACTCGGGTAGCCTTGATCCTCTTCATTTCCCCGTCTTCGATCCGAGAGGGCAAGACCCGTAAAGAAGTGAGGGCGAAGTGTTTACTTAAATGCCCCATAGAGAACAAGAGTTCCTACGGGCGGCGTTAGACCGAATCGGCTATCGCACTAGCCATCCGCTTCTCTTGACTAGTAGTGCACAATCAAATTACCACAAGACTCCCCTTGCGGGATGGACCAATCACACAACACAATCGAAACCCAATCCTACACGCCTTTCTCTCTCTGAGTAAACTCCTATTCCCCCGATCTACCTTTCTCCGTTTCAATAGCTTTTTAATTTCCTTCCAAACCAACAATGTCAATTCAGTTTTCCGAATTGAGTCTTCAAGTGTCTCATCGACCTTTCCTTTTCACAAGCCCAACTTCCAAGTTGTCATTCATCGAGGGAACGATACTCAGGGTGGTTCCGACTCCCCGTTCTACCATCCATCCATAACAATCCCAAACACACACAACTTCAATCTTTTGACCACGCTTGATCTGGAACCGCACTTATTTATAAGTGAAAAGCGGGTGAAGGTCAGTGTGCTTAAGGTGCGTCATTGTTGAAACTTAAGGTGCGTCAACTAAAGCTTTAGGTGCGTAGTTTGTGTACTTAAGGTGCATCATTTTAATGCTTAAGGTGCGACAACCGCACTGAAAGCTATACTCGCACCGGAAATATATATATATATATATATATATATATATATATATATATATATATATATATATATATATATATATATATATATATATATATAATGGTATGCATAAATGCACCACACAGTGTTCGTAAATACACCATTATGTATGGTGTATTTTTTTTGTGTGGTGTATTTTTTGACATTTTATTCTGGTGTATTTTCGAACACTGTATGGTGCATTTATGCATACCTAATGGTGTATGCCGCACTGACTGCACGGGAAGACTTAATCTCACAGGAACCAAAATCTGTATATTAATTTATTGTAATGTCTTTTATATATATATATATATATATATATATATATATATATATATATATATATATATATATATATATATATATATATATAGGCTTCGAATCCGGTGCAACCCCTATAATACATGAGATCTCATGATATCCATTGATTAATTTTCCATTGATGGTTGAGATTGAAAGATTCTTTTAAACTAATTATGGACATTTTTAAAACATAAGGATTAAAAAGTAATTCTAGTATTGATTTATTTTTGGTTAGTATTAAATTGTAATCTTGAGCATAATATTAGGTAGAATATTAAAGGTAATAACTAGTAATAATTTGTATTAAGAGCTGATATTTTTAGTTGAACGACGGTGTATGCGTGTATGTAGTATGGCGTGTGCAAATCGTATGGATGAGTTTTTTTTTTTTTTTTTTTTTTTTTTTTTTTTTTTTTTTTTAATTTTACGAAAATAATTTATATGTGTGTGCGTGAATTTATGTATATATGGGTTGGTTTTAAAGAAGAAGATTGTAAGAGTAGTATGTGTAGTTTTTTTTTTTTTTTTTTTTTTGACACCGGAGATGAACTTACGAAGGTGTCCGAATATGTACTCCGGTGTGTGCAAAGCTTAGGAATGGGAGCGTTGTTTCTTTTTTTAAAAAAATAAAAATAAACATTAATAATAGGCGTGTGCGTGAATGATCCACATTTTTTGTTATGCTAAAATTTTTTTTTTTAAGAAAACGAATCTCATTAAACCATAGCCGCAATACAATCGGGAGGTGTCAGAAGCCACTCTCCAAGGACAGAGTTAGAACCAGCCACCCGCGCTAGCGTGTGAGCGATCTGATTCGCTGACCTTCTAACATGGCGGACCTTAACAACAGCCCCCATGCTACTTGCAGTCATAAAACACTGCTTTACAATAGTTCCAACATAAGACAAATCAGAATCAATGTAAAAACTTAATTTATGAATGCAGAAGCAATATAAAAATTTATTTTAAGATGGTGTGTGCGTGCTTGTGATATGGCGTCTGCATTGGTGTGCAACAGTGTGTGCAAGTTACTATACACACGCACATTATAAAACTGGGGTCAATGCAAATTTTTTTTTTTTTTTTTTTTTGTGTTTGATTATTACAAAAATTCTAATTAGATGTGTGCGTGCATTCACGATGTTGTTTTTATTTAAAAAAATTGTAAAAGTACTTGTCGTTGATTTTTTATTACCGAAATTGTTATTTACAGTGATGTGTGCATGTGTGTTGTATGGCATGTGCTAGTTAATGAGCCACGGACTTTAGCATGCCGTTGTTATTTTTTTTATTTTTTTTTAATGAACTAAAAAAATTGTAGTATGTGAGCTTTACAATGTTATTTCTAGTGTTTGATAAAATATATATATATATATATATATATATATATATATATATATATATATATATATATATATATATATATATATATTTACGAATATGAGTGGATGCATGTTGTTTGTCCGGTTTTGAAATAAATGAATGTATGTGTAGAATTTGTTTGTTTGTGTTGTGCATCAATGAATTTTTACGCGTTTGTGTGTGCATTTGTGTGGTATAGCGTGTGCAAATTGTTGGCAATGGAACTTCGCATCATGTGGTCTATTGTTGAGTTTTTATTTCATGGTGGTGTGTGCATTTGTGTGGTATGGTGTGTGCAAAATACTGTAACGCGGATTTTGCATGACATTATGAATGGAGACTAACAACACAAGTATGTGCATCTGTAATATTTATTTAGGTGATTTTTACGATGGTGTGTGAGGTGCATCCCAACTAGTGAATTTCTATGTGACACCCATGTACAGAGACATGCTTGCATGGTACAGAAAACTTGAAGAACACAACACAACGTAAATTACAGGAAATAGTGACAAGCTCACCAAGATCAAGACAATGATGATAAAATATAGTTTCCTTGTCAGATCCTCAAAATAACAATAAAAAGGAAAAAGAATTTGATTTATTTTTTTTAATGCCCACAGATGATGCAAAATAAACTGGAATTCACCCACACACTATAAAGACATTCACTTAAAGACTCCTTACAACTCCAAGTGTTTCTTATTAACATCCCCACCATAAATTACCAACTTTTATCAAACATTTCTCATAGAAAGAATTATTTTTGCATGGGCAATTTCTCTATATGATATATAAATTAAGGCCAGATCCAATGCGCAAGGCTCCTTCACATAGCAGCATCTCTTTTTAAGAGAAGTTGTTTTCATGCCAGAACATGTGGCTTAATATTCAAGAATTAATACAAGTGCAACCTTCTATAAAAATGCAGAAATAGTACAGGAGCTGGAAAGTAATGCTTTCCCCCTTCCTCTTCCTCCTCTTCTATTCATATTTGCTTTAGTGGTTACAGGTTTTCTCTAAGTTTTGATATGGATACTTACTACTCATCTACTTCAAGAGCTGGAAGTATAGCCAACCTTAATATAATTACTACAAAGATAAGAAGAAGACAAAAGATCTTATTATATCATAAACTTACAAGTGTTTGACACTAAATAACTGGTCCAAACCAGGTTGCATGTGATTAAAGACTGGGATAGTACCAGTAAGTTTATTGTTGCTCAAATCTAACCATGAAAGCTTAGACAAGTTGCCTATAGAATTTGGGATTGACCCATTGAAGCTGTTAGAAGTCAGAGATCTGCACAAAGGCAGTAAAAAATAAATAAAAAATGTTCAGTAAGTAAAGTGAGAATAGGGTTCAAGAAAACTATTAAACATGTCATTTTAAACTTAATTGAAAAACATAACAAAACATGTGATCCCAATACTTAGTAGTGTTGGAGAAAATGAAAAGATCCTTTGAACTAATATTCAATTAACCCCATAATCATAAACTTTGAGCTAAAATGTATTAAAATACTTCCAAAATGATATTCTTACAAATAGACCAGATTTTGCAGAGATCCAATTGAATAAGGAATTGGACCAAAGAAACTGCAACCAATTAGCATTATGCATTAAAAAGTAAGAGAACAATTACTCCATACTTCATATCAATTGTAAGCATAGAAGTTGTATTAATTCCTATTTTACAGACAGTTTTCAGGTTTTTCTTACAAGATTCTAAGATTCTTCAATTTTCCAATTGAAGATGGTAAAGCTCCGTTTAAACCAATGTTGTTTGATAGATCCCTGCACCAAGAATCTAATATTCACCAACCCATCTATGTCTCCAGATAGAACATTAATATTCAAATATTCACAAAGTTTCCATTAGCCCTGGATCAGAAATAAGTAAAGGAAATTATCACCTTAATATGATGCATAATATAATAATATATACTAACTTGCTTCTCGCTGTTAGCCTCCATTGAGGCCATGGAGGAGAAGAAATGGAGGCAATGGAGGAGAAGAAATGGAGGAGAGGAATGAGCGGAAGAGATTCGAGACGGACGGCGGATTCCATTATATTATAACGACCACAAGCCCATATAAACCGCCGAAAGAATTAAATCAATTTATTAATGAGATCGATAAATGACAACAATACCCCTAATTCCATAAAAACTAAGCGCACGCGGAATTAAAATGAATCAAATCTGAGGCGTTGAAAATAAAAAAAATAAACGCACAGGATGCGGCTTCACGTACTCACCTGCCTAAGGGGTTGCACCGGATTCAAAATCTATATATATATATATATATATATATATATATATATATATATATATATATAGAGAGAGAGAGAGAGAGAGAGAGAGAGAGAGAGATGCACTCAGGTGCGAATAAGTGCTCAGGAGGGAAATGCGAACGAATTAGCGCGCGACACGTGTCCAGATCTAATAACTTTAAAAAAAATGCGGTGGCATTTTCGTAAATAATTGAACATCGAAGTGCAAGTAAAATCACTTACAAGTGCACCTACATTCACCTATAAGTGCATGTAATTTTGCCTTGTTAGCATTCACTTTCCGCAAATATTCATGCACTTGGGTGTGCTTATAACTATAGGTGCAACAATTTATAACTATAGGTGCAACTACTTATAACTATAGGTGCACCTACTTTCACCTATAAGTGCATGTAATTTTGCCTTGTTAGCATTCACTTTCCGCAAACATTCATGCACCTAGGTGTGCTTATAACTATCTGTGCAACTATTTATAACTATAGGTGCACCTACTTTCACCTATAAGTGCGTGTAATTTTGCCTTGTTAACATTCATTGATCTGAGTTTAGCGGGTAGTAATACCCCTGAAAACCACTCGCAAACATTCATACACCTAGGTGCAACTACTTATAACTATGTGTGCAACTACTTAGAACTATAGGTGCAACTATTTAGAACTATAGGTGCAACTAAGTATTGATGCTCAGTATAAATTTTTACTTGCACCTATAATACATTTTACATGCACTTGTAATACATTTTACTTGCCCTTCGATGTTCAATTATTTACGAAAATGCCACCGCGTTTTTTTAAAAAATCAGTGTTTCTCATCCATTAGATTTGGACACGTGGACGAACAGAATTCATTCCTATTTCGCATCTGGGCGAAGCATTCGCACCTGAGTGCAATTCTATATATATATATATATATATATATATATATATATATATATATATATATATATATATATATATATATACACACAGATTTTGGGTTACAAGAAGTGCCATGTGGGCCGGTGAGGCAAAACAAAGATAATAACTTCAAGTCGTTATATCATAGACCGCGGTGCACTTGCACTGCGGTAAAAAACGGCGCCGTTTCTTTATGTAAAGAAACGGTCCACCGTTATAGTTAACGGAGTCCACTTGTTTGGTGTATTAAACATCAATTGACACTACAGTATATCTAAACCGACACCGCAGCTATATCAAAATGATACTGTAGTTATAGTGAAATGAAACTGCAATGTATATAAAATGAAACTGAATAACATTTCAAATATTTGAGTGTATATTGTACAATGAAGCTGTAATTATATCAAAATGATCATTTAGTTGTGTTTTAATGAAACTATAGTATATATAAAATAAAATTAAATAACATTTTAACATATTTGAATCTATAAATATCGAATAAAACTATAGTTATATCGAAATGAAACTGTAGTTGTGTTGAACTGACACTGCAGTATATACAAAATGACACTGAAGAACAGGGTTACTTTTTGCAAAAGGGTGCGAAACGGCGGAAAACAAACACTATTTATTTTCATTTAAAAAAAAGACACGGTGCATGATAACTTATTGAACTCTAACTCATTTGAATAGAGCTGAGTGTTATTCAATACACACAAATAAGTACTAGTATTGTTTTAAAATAACATATATCTTTAAATATAGTCGGACGCTTTATATATAGGTATGTTTTGGTTTGGCTGCTTAGAGATGTCCAAATCTCTTCCCGCAGGTAATAGAATCATGTATTGCATCATTGGAAGATTTTTTGTATGTGAAACCCTTGTGAAGAAGCTTTTCGTAATTCAACACTATTTGTCGCTTAGGATCATCCACCACGTAACTGCAACCAGCAAAGCAAATACATTATTATGTATATTTTACAATATTATATTTAATTTGTGTATAAATAAACTAAGAAAATACAATATAACTGCTGCAACAAGAAGCTAAGCTTACTCTTGGTGTTGGTTGACATGAAATTGAGGATAATTGTGTCGCAAATAGGTAGCGATTTCTCCAATGGAAAGGTAAGAATTGGCAAGAAGGAAACGGCCAGACATATTTGCGGCGGCTTTGATGGCGAAGATATGAGCATCGCATACATCCTCAATGTGTACAATGGGAATTTTCCCCATCAAATCCTCTATAAATTTGAGTGCCTCTCGTGTCACCTTGTCGCCGGTGAGTTGTGAGAAGAGCAGCGACGTAGACAGCGGACAGTACCATAAACACGTATCTCCTCCCACAACCCCCAATCCTAAGCTCACCACTTCTAATCCATCATCATTACTTTCCAACACTCCTTTCTCTGCCAGTGTCTTGCTTACTATGTAATCCTTCAATATATATATAATTACATATATAATTATAGGAAAATTGTATTTTTCGTCATTTAGTTATACCCGTGGTACAGACTTAGTCCCTAAGTTATATGCGTGACCATTTTCAACCCCTAAGTTATGCATGGAATGAAAATTTTAGTCCTTGAAGGATAAAATCAGCCATTTTATTAAGTGACAAATTGGTGGTAGAAATAATCTGGTCTCAATAGACTAAAATCGTCACTTTGTGCATAACTTAGGTGTTAAAGATGGTCAACATATAACTCACGGACTAAGGTTGTATCACAGGTATAACTGAAGGACCAAAAATACAATTTTCCATATAATTATTCCATAATAAAATATTAATTTTCAAAATTAAACTTAACTTCCATTATATATAGGGAAAATTGTCAAATAAGCCCTCAAACCTTAGCTGAAAAATCAATTATCCTCCTAAACTTTTTAAAGTTACAATTACACTATCAACAATTTATTTTGATGCAACGAAGCCCAAAACCAGTTAACGACCTACCTGCTATCACAGGTTATTAAGGTTCCGACCACCCTCTGGCAAAATTTTAGACAAAAAATGACCCCTCGCCGGTTGTTAGTCACGGGGAAGGAGACCAAGACCCCCTTCTCTACCCAAATCGGTTCGGTCTGGGTAAATGTAATCTGGTGATACTGGCTCTGGGTAGCCTTCTCGTTGGAAAAGGCAACCTAAGATACTAGCTCTCTATTTCATACTTTCTCCACTGAGGCTCGAACTCATAATCTTCCAAATGGAAGTCCAACCCAGGTACCATTAGACCACATAGTCCTGGTCACAATTTTCTCTATAATTATCCCAAAATAAAATATTATTTTTCAAAATTAAACTTAACTTCCATTATATATATTGTAAGCTAGCTAATAAGCTTACCATTGCGCTAGGATCACTGGGATGAGAGACAGAAAGAGGCAGAGGAGTCCAGCATGTTTCGTCTAGGACGCCCTTGTAACCACCGTCTTCTTCCAACGGCGAAGCAGAAGAGATGGAGGCGGTGAAGATGAGCCGCCGCACGCCTCCGCATCTAATGCAAGCATTTGTGATCTTCTTTCCTGCCTCCACTATTGCATCCACACTCAACCTTTCACCATGCGGCAACGGCGACGCCACCAGGAACACAAATTCACACCCACGGATTGCCTCTTCAACCTTTTCTGCTTTACTCACGAAAAGATCAGCTTCGAACAACTTCAATCTCTCCTCTGCACCCACGGCGAAACTCTTAAGCAACCCCACCTTCGACTCCTCACCTGCACATACACACAATTTTGACTTATTTCACCAGTATTAGCTCATTGATTTGGTTAAACAATTAATATTAGTGTTTGATTAATTAACTTTTTGTAACTATTTATTGCCCCAAAATGTTAAAACTCAAAAAGCTGTTCAAAATAGCTTTTTCAATCAATTTTTTGAAAAAGTCATTTTGTATGTAATTAACTTACAGCTAATTTACTTAACATTTTTTTACAATCCGTCAATGTTATCAACTAGTCAGACCAACTAACTCAATCAGCTAACAGTCATTTATCAAAACACACCCTATATTTATAAGATACAACAACGCAACAATAATTCAATCATATGATTCATACTCAAGTTCCTGAGGGTTGCATGAACAGTGTAGCCTTCCTCTACAAGCTTCTTCACCAATGAAGAACCCACATAACCAGCACCGCCCAGAACACAAACCCTTACGCTACTCTCCCCCATTTCTCGATCAGAACAGTATGTATGGTGTCTTTAATTTCAGTTGCGCACTACTTAAATGGATGCCTTCACCAATCACCACTTAGTTGCTTTATATATATATATATATATATTCATGTCACAACTGTACGTACTCATCTCCCCACTACGTACAGTTTATCTACCTACGCCATTTTTTTTTATTTTTGGTGAGTATCTACCTACGCCATTGCATGCATATATATGTTAGGTTTTCTTGATATATACTCCGTAGTAATTAATTTCTATGCATGTGAAAAATATGTAGGTGCTAAATTTAAACACTTCCGGCGGCCAAGAGTTATCTAAATGTTTAATTTGATGGTGCAATTGAGAGTAAATTGGTAATAAAATTTCAACATTTAATATTGTTTAACATGCATGTGTCATGTAACACATGATCTTATTGGGGTTTAAATTGTATAAATAAATTAAATTAAGGTTCATCCACTTGTACAGAAAGGACAACTAAAGTCTATTGTAAAAGGGAAAAGAGACTTGTTCCATAATGAAGCCTATAACAAGACATGTAAAGTCTCACATACTACAAAAAAAAAAATGCACATAATTAAACAACGATTTTAATCGTTATCTTTTCTAGAAAAGATAATGGGTAAAAATCGTTGTCTACTGATTGTTGTTAAAATCGGTATTGTTGAAAGTCACATGTATAGATAACGGTTTTTAACCATTGTCTATTCTATATAAGACAACGGCTAAAAATCATTGTCTATTGTTTGTTGTTAAAACAAGCATTGTTGAAAGCCACGCCTATAGATGTTAGAGATAATAGGAATATATGTGGTTATGTTTAGTTTGACTTAATTGGTAGCCTATTGTATAGGAATACTTACGTTACTTGTATTCTGTATTACTATATTATCTTTTGAGATATTGAGTACACAACAAACTCTTTCACTCATCTGGTATCAGTTAGCGATAGACTTATCCATCCCTCTCTCTCTCTCTCGACAATGTCCACCAGTGCTTCTGAACGAACACTCACGGCAACCACCGTACCATCACCGGCGACTGACCCCAACCACCTCTCCTCCGCCCATCACTTCGTATTCATGTCACAACTGTACGTACGTACTCATCTCCCCACTACGTACAGTACTAGTTTATCTACCTACGCCATTGCATGCATATATATTAGGTTTTCTTGATATATAGTAATTAATTTCTATGCATGTGAAAAATATGTAGGCGCTAAATTTAAACACTTCTGGCGGCCAAGAGTTATCTAAATGTTTAATTTGTTGGTGCAATAATTGAGAGTAATTAAATTGTTAATAAAATTTCAACATTTAATATTATTTAATTAACATGTGTCATGTAACACATGATCTTATTGGGGTATAAATTGTATAAATAAATTAAATTAAGGTTCACCCACTTGTACAGAAAGGACAACTAAAGTCTATTGTAAAAGGGAAAAGAGAGTTGTTTTATAACGAAGCCTATAACAAGACGTGTAAAGTCTCACTACAAGAAAAATGCACATAGACAACGGTTTTAATCGTTATCTTTTTTAGAAAAGATAACGGGTAAAAAGCGTTGTCTACTGAATGTTGTTAAAATCGGTATTGTTGAAAGTCGCATGCATAGACAACGATTTTTAACCATTGTCTTCTATATAAGACAACAGCTAAAAACCGTTGTATATTGTTTGTTGTTAAAACAAGTATTGTTGAAAGCCACGCCTATATATAGATGTTAGAGATAATAGGAATATATGTGGTTATGTTTAGTTTGACTTAACTGGTAGCCTATTGTATAGGAATACTTACGTTACTTGTATTCTGTATTACTGTATTATCTTTTGATATATTAAATACACAACAAACTCTTACACTCATCTGGTATTAGTTAGCGATAGACTTATCCCTCCCACTCTCTCTCTGTCGACAATGTCCACCAGTGCTTCTGGACACTCACGGTAACCACCGTACCATCACCGGCGACTGCCCCCAACCCCCTCCTCTCCGCCCATCACTTCGTATTCATGAAATTAACAATCCAGAATTACCTTTTTTGGCGCACCCAACTCATTCCCTTCCTTCGTGGCCAAGGTCTTATAGGCTATGTTGATGGCGGCTTTCCGTGTCCTCCGTCGATTCTCGAACCCACCACCGGTAACGGTGCGTCTGGCGAAGCAGCCTCAGCGACGAAGAACCCCGCCTTCGCTGTTTGGGTCCAACAGGACCAATCTATCATCTCCTTACTCATCTCATCACTTTCCGAAGAGGTGATGTACCTCACAGTCGGCCACTCCACTGCTCGGGATGTATGGCTCTCCATCGAAACGTCGCTAGGCTCATCTTCCCGTGCGCGCTGCCTCAACTTACTCGGATAATTCCAAACCCATCGTCAAGGTGACAGTACACCGGCGGAGTATCTTGGCGAGCCCAACTGCTAATGGAGGATCTCGCGCTGGCCAGCCACCACATGTCGCTCGACGAATAGAATCTCTACGTTTTTCGGGGGCTACGCCTGGAGTTCCGAGCCATGGCAGCCTCCCTTGCCGTTTCAGGTACCCCTATATCCATCCCGCAACTGTTTGATTTCTTACAAGCACAATAGTTTATTTTCTCCGACCATTTTTCGCCGGATCCGGCGATGCTGCCTGGCGGGTCTCCCACGGCGATGATGGTTGGACGTGGTCACCGACAGATCGGCAATGGTGGTTCTGGAGGACGGCAGTCCCGCGGTGGTCAGGGACGTGGGAATCAGCGAGGTCGTGGTGGTTCTCCTCGTTGTTAGATCTGTCGTTCGCATGGTCATACGGTCATCTACTACTTCATGTGATATTCCGACCAGCCACCGGCCCAGGCCAACGTTACGGTGAGTGGAGACGACAATGCTGCTGCGGAGGTCACGACGTGGTATCTAGATACTGGTACCTCTTCGCATGCAACGCCGGATGTCGCGATGATGGCGCAATCCGAGGAGTATACCGGCGGCGACGTCCTTCGGGTTGGCAATGGAACAGGTTTGGGTATTTCCCGTATTGGTCATGCTACAATTCCCTCGGTTTCTAAATCTTTACATATGTTAAATATCTTACATGTTCCTGATTTATCTGTCTCTCTTGTCTGTCCATCGATTCACTAATGAAAATAATGTGTTTTTCGAATTCCACCCTTCGTTTTTTGTTGTGAAGGATTGCATCACCAAGGCAGTGCTCCTTAGGGGTCCCAGTTCGAGTGGCTTATACACACTGTCAGTTCCACGGTCTCACCTTGCCTTTTTGACCGCCCATGCTTCGTCCGTGGTTTCGCATCATCGGTTGGGCCATCCGCATGCTCGTGTCCTCCTGGGGTGTCTAGTTTTTCCAAATAAATCTGGTTCGTCGGGGTTATGTTCCGCTTGCCAACTTGGCAAATCTTCCTGTTTCCCTGTAGATAGAGTAGACTCTTCTAGTTCTAATGTTTTGGACCTTGTGTACACGGATATTTGGAGCCTTGCTCCTGTTATTTGCTCGAACAATTTTCGATATTTTGTTTTATTCGTAGATGATAATACTCGTTTTTGTTGATTTTATCCTTTTGCGTTTAAAGACTGTTTTTTATAAGGTGTTTGAACATTTCCGTGCTGACGGTAATAATGTTACCGGAAATATAATATTAGAATGACGTTCCGTGAAAGAGAGTAACAATAGTTGTATTGCTCTTTGTCTCAGTATAGAAAGTACAGTGTGTCCCCTGCTCAGCTGAGGGAAGTTCTATTTATGCTAGGTCCTAACGGTAACAACATGAAGAGACATGAATGAGGCGTTGAGGCTTTAACTCTCTCTCATCAATGGTGGCATCAAAGGTGGCTTCAATGACAATAAATGTGACACCTGTTGGATTCTAACCGTTGGAGTTCTGCCCGTTGGGTTCCCATGTGATGCTGATTCAGATGCTCATTTGTGATCCGGGTCGGGTGCCAGCCCTATTATCCTGTCACCAGTCCCCCCTACTCCTGAGTCAACAGATGTGTTTGAGTTGACTTGGGAGTAAGGCTGGATCTATCTTGATCCTGTGTAGAATCCTGCTTGATTTAGGATATGTGATTATATATATATATATATATATATATATATATATATATATATATATATATATATATATATATATATGTTTTTAATCACATATGATTTTATTTTATTTCTTATGCTAGCCGAGATAGGCTTTGGCTTAGGTTGGCAGAGGTGCGTGCCTCCGGCCGAGGCGTCGCCTCGACCGATCGTGGCCGAGGCTTGCGCCTCGACCGATCGTGGCCGATGCGTCGCCTCGACTGATCGTGGCCGAGGCGTCGCCTCGACCGATCGTGGCCGAGGCGTCGCCTCGACCGATCGGTCGAGGCGACGCCTCGGCCGGAGGCATGCACCTCTGCCAACCTAGGCCAAAGCCTATCTCAACGAGAGCACCAATGACGGTAATAATGTTACCGGAAATATAATATTAGAATGACGTTCCGTGAAAGAGAGTAACAATAGTTGTATTGCTCTTTGTCTCAGTATAGAAAGTACAGTGTGTCCCCTGCTCAGCTGAGGGAAGTTCTATTTATGCTAGGTCCTAACGGTAACAACATGAAGAGACATGAATGAGGCGTTGATGCTTTAACTCTCTCTCATCAATGGTGGCATCAAAGGTGGCTTCAATGACAATAAATGTGACACCTGTTGGATTCTAACCGTTGGAGTTCTGCTCGTTGGGTTCCCATGTGATGCTGAGTCAGATGCTCATTTGTGATTCGGGTCGGGTGCCAGCCCTATTATCCTGTCACGTGCTATGGTAGAACGTTTGTTCTCACATTCTATTAAGTCCATACAGACTGATTTAGGGGTGAGTATCGTCGTCTGCATGCTATCTTTAAATCCTAATTCAAATTATGCGCAGGTAGTCTTGTGTCTACACGCACGAGCAAAATGGTCGGGTAGAGCGCCAGCATCGACAAATTGTCGAGACCGATTTGGCTCTTCTGGCTGAAGACTCGGTTCCCTTAAAACATTGGGATTCTGCCTTTGAAACAACTACTTACCTCATTAATCATCTACCCTCTTCGGTCTTACAGTTTGACAGTCCATACTACCGTCTGTATAAATCATCCCCTACATACACATTCCTCCGGGCTTTTGGGTGTCTTTGTTTCCCGTATCTTTGGCGATACAATCGGCACAAGATAGAGTTTCGATCTGCCCCTTGTGTCTTCTTAAGATTTCCTACGTAGTTTAGGGGATATCGTTGCATGAACCTCAATACTGGAAAAACCTTTATCTGTCGCCATGTAAGATTTGATGAATCTGTGTTTCCTTTTGCATCAGCATCTCCATTGCAGGGTGTGGTTCAGCTTCCCGACTCTAGTGTACCTTGGGGTTCAGGCCCCGTGGTGCTTGTTGATCAGTCAACGATTCCAACAGTTGCTCCATTGACTACAGAGGGTGCTACACCAGTTCGTGCAACCAAGAGGCGTGGTTCAGGCGGTGAACCACAACAGCAAGCTCACGTTATGCGTCTTTGACACATGACTCGGGGCACTGGTGAACAATTCCATACTCTAACTGCGTCCAGTGATGCCGTTGACCCCACTTGCTACACTCAAGTCGTTGGTCACCCACAATGGCGTGATGCCATGGACCAAGAGTTCAATGCACTATTGCACAATAATACCTAGTCACTTGTTCCGGCTGAGCCGGACATGAATATAATTAGGTGCAAGTGGGTATACCGCACCAAACGCAAGGCGGACGGGTCTATAGAGCACTATAAGGCGCGCCTGGTCACAAAGGGGTTCAATCAGGTCGCTGGGGAAGACTTTTTCGACACATTTAGTCCCGTAGTCAAACCGACTACGGAACGCATGTTGTTTTCTCTTGCAGTATCCCGTGGCTGGACCCTACGTCAACTAGATGTCCACAATGCCTTCCTCAACGGGCACTTGGCTGAAACCGTGTTGATGCGGCAGCCTCCGGGGTATGAGGATCCTGGGCATCCCGATCACGTCTACCGGCTCCAACGTTCTCTGTATGGGCTGAAATAGGCGCCCTGGGCCTGGTTCAAACGCCTACACGATTTTCTGCTCTCTACAGGTTTTGCCGGATCCAAGAATGATGTATCCCTATTTCACTACACGATTGGCACCTCCCGAGTGTTCCTGTTGTTTATGTGGATGACATCATTATTATGGGTAACGACTCCGCCTTAATTGACACACTTATGTTGAGTCTCTCCTTTACCTTTAAGATAAGGGATCTAGGCACGCCGAGTTTTTTTTTTGGCATTGAGACCCTATCTGTAGACGGGGGCCTAGTTCTCCCTCAGTGTCGTTATATGGGTGATCTGTTGAACCGAACAGGTATGACTGACTGCAAGCCACTTGCAACTCCCACGTCAGTTACACAGGCTGTGGCTCTTTCAACTGAGCTCTTTGATAATCGCACTTAGTACCAACGCTTAGTAGGTGCTTTGTAATATTTGACTATCACTCGGCTTGATCTTTCCTACGCGGCTAACCGGCTGTGTCAATTTATGCATACCCCACCGAAAAACACTGGGGGCTTCTCAAACATGTCTTACGTTATGTTAGAGGCACGCTAGACTATGATTTATACCTGTCTGCTTCGCCCTCGTGTGATATTCATGCTTTTTAGATTCAGATTGGGCCGGTTGTCCTATTGACCGGAAGTCAAACAGTGGGTACGCAGTATTTCTTGGTTCCAACTTGGTTTCTTGGGTGTCTCGCAAGCAACGCACTGTAGCCCGATCTTCGACTGAGGCTGAATACAATGGGCTAGCTGATGTTTCGACCGAGGTTACGCGTGGATTATGTCGCTGTTATGCGACCTTGGTCTACATTCTGGTCATCCAGCCTCTCTCTGGTGTGACAATCTTGGTGCCACCTACTTATGTGCCAACACCCTTTTTCACGTCAGGACCAAACATGTAAAAATCGACTATCACTTTGTCCGCGACAAGGTTGCTTCCGAGGAGTTTCAAGTCAATTTTGTGTCTACAAAGGATCAACTAGCTAATATTTTCACAAAGCTGTTGCCGACTCCACGTTTTGGGTCTCTTCGGGACAAGGTCAATGTTGTTTCCAAGAGGGGGGGGGGGGGGGGGGGGGGGGGGAGGGGGAATGTTAGAGATAATAGGAATATATGTGGTTATGTTTAGTTTGACTTAACTAATACTTACATTACTTGTATTCTGTATTATTGTATTATCTTTTTAGATATTGAATACACAACAAACTCTTTCACTCATCATAGACAACGGTCTTTAATCATTGTCTTTGATATATAAGACACCGGCTAAAAAAAAAAAAAAAATCATTGCCTGTTGAGCGTTGTTAAAACCTATAATGTTGAAAATTACAAACATAGACAACAATTTTTAACCGTTTATATATCAAAAACAATGATTAAAAACCATTATTCTCACATTTATAGACTTAAATCGCCGTTTTTAACCTGCTTTGATTTTAAACATAATAATATAATAAAAAAAATTATCCAAACACTATAAATACCAAAGCGTCAATTCATTAGTACAATCATCTTCTACACGTATGTAAAATATTTCAAAATACACAAGAATTCACCATCTACTTCAAAATAAAATGAACACTTCCAATCACCAAGTCTAAATATTGTTCACAAAGTTCTAATCAAATGCATTCCTACTCTATATAAGTATATAACTTGATACACAATCTGACCATTCTGAATGCACATACTAGATCAATATCCATTTTAATTTGTTGTAAACAGCTTGTTTGAACTACATGTCAAAAATATATGGATAGTAAATATATAAAAAATTTCCTTATTATAGTACTTAGCATAACCACAATATGATTAATTTTATAAAAATAATTGAAATAATAATAAAAAATATGATAAAAATCTTACTAGTGCTTGAACATATTCTTTATCATCAATATCTGACACATGCTCAATTAAAGTTCTCATGTAAGTCATGACATGGAAACAACATTGGTTACTACCCGGTTGACGAGGAGTCTATACATGTTAAATAATATTTGTGCATTAACAATTTATCTTATATATATAGATATTGGAGGCATTACAATATGGTGTACAAAATTTATCTGTCATGCCATAGATTATATGCTACTCCATGGCATTTTTCTCTATACTATATTGCATAAATTACCACTAATCCTAACAATTACTATTATGTACATGTAACTTTTATGCACCTTAGAATCATCAGTACTGTAATGTGATGGTAAAGAGAAATTAAAGCTTAATCACAATGATAATCACTCACCAGGGGATTCTTATTTCAAACACAAGAAACCAAGAAAGACCATATTTTATTTGCAGCTGGGAGTAATCTATTCTCCACAGTTTCATCATCATCTAAAGTATCCCCAAGATAATGAAATGAACACAAACTAAATGCATGTTCAATTGCCTCCTTAGATTCTTTCTTGTGCTTGTAGGCTTCCGCCACCTTTGCAATCACAAATATGCCATCCTAGACAACATTAAACAATCAAATAAAAAAACCAACGAAAATGCCCCCATGGTTCAAGAAGTAGAAAAGCATGTGCATGAATATCATAAATCTTTTTATTGAATAGTTAGTAATGCATTGATATTTGAGAAAAAAAAAATTATAAGCAATCTTAATAAGATCCTATTTGACCCAGCTTGTGCTTCATGAAGGATATTGGATATGAACCTAAGCCACATGCCTGGCAAGGTACTTACCCTGCCGCTAGGCTAAACTGAACTCTAGAGCAGTCACTCTGAACAATGTGGTGACTTTTATGGCACCCTTTGTTCAGCTTCCCCTTTCTCCAGTAATGGGATTTGTGCTCAGCCATTTGCCATAGACATGGAATAAATATTATCATTGTTATGCAAGCATTTTAATATATGTAGTTTACATAAATGCAATAAGCAAATATGGGATACTCATCATACCTCAACTATGTCAAGTGCTAGCAAGCATGGAATGTGTTCAAAGCAATGGAGTTGCTGCAAATAAACATGAACCTGCCATAGACTTCCATTCTTCTATTTGCATGTCAGGATCATTGGAATGGATAATTATTCCTGCAAGAACAATATGTTGTCAAATGCAAATTTTTCATGCAACCAAATTACAGAGGTTTTATATGACATATCACCAAACATAATTAAATCAACTAGTTACTAACCAGGTTCTCTTGAGTCCATATCAATTTCATCATCACTGAAGGGTCTTGTCTTATTTGAGAGCCTTCCCGTTTTTTCTTTAAATCAAACATTTTAGGTTTCACGTTCTTGCAAAATGACAGTGATTGATCAGGCAGAGAACTAGCCTCATGTTTTGATGCCTTACCTATTTCTGCCACTGCCTAAAAGAAGAGAAGAGCAGTAATCACAAAGGGTAAAAGAAATTTTTGGTCCTAGACTTATAGTGGCTTGGACAATTTTAGTCCTCCATAAAAAAAAATTGCCATTTTTGGACAAACTTATTGTGATGAGGACAATTTTGGTCCTCCGTCTATTATGTCGTTAGTTGACTGTCTAAATAAAGGGTATTTGTGTCAATTCAACTTATTCTACTATAGAACAACTTTACGTCTTTACCATCTGAAAGTTTCCAAACAGTGTTCATCGCCGCAATGCTCTGAGCCGACAACGTCTTCACGCCACACTTTCCTCTATTGTTCTTCTTCGCCACCTCAGTCTCCCTGCGATCACATTACGCAGGGAAGGAACCGCTCTAGTCAAAAGGCTCTCCTACGGCAATGACGATGAAGGAGGCGGCGGCGGAGGCTTCAAGTCTTGGATTAGAGGAAGGTTCGGAATGACAGCGACGCCGAAACAATTCTGGTAATTTCCGGTGGGAAATGGTCGTGATAGAGCTTCTGGCGTTTGGGTGGGTTTGGAATTCGAGTTCCTAGGGAAAGGAATATTCCGGTGGTGGTGGTGGTGGCGGCGGAGAAACGTAGTCGTCAGAGAAAATGAACTCGCCAGAGTTGGAAAGAGGATCAAAAGGAAACAACCACAATGATTCTGGGAGAAGTAAATTGCGGTTGTATAGTTTAGCAGGACATTTTCAATCCTGAGATGTCAAGGGTGATGGATAACATCCTTTCTGTCTTCTCCTCCATAGAAATCCACATAGATAAGGTACATGAACCTGGATAATAAATGTATAGTTTAGGTGTGTTACTATACCTAAGAGGTAACTGAGATGAGAATGCAGAGTTATTAACCCATGAAAGGGGAGATACTAATGCAGAGCTACTAGTAGCTGCTCAGGACTCTAAGGGGCGCTGGCGAATGAAAGGATTAGTGGACTCTTTTGATGCATTTGAAGAAAATAGCTGCATTCTGTTCTCATGAACGTTCAATGGCTCATTGAAGTCATGTGCAAGAGAGGTCAATATACCTCGGTCCGAATGGTGAGGACCTCTTTGAACTCCTTTGTGGTGCTCATTAAGCGATTTTTAAGGTTGTCACAGTGGTTGTATGGGTCATTGTGTCTGTAGACATACTTCCACTTTCATTTTGGGAGTTGCTAAGGAGTTGCAGATCTACTACAGCGGCATTAAGTGCAGAGATGTCCTGCTTGATCACAGCTGTCAACTCTTGAATCTCTATCGTTGGATCATAAAAAACTGATGTTCTTTTTGCCACTGTAAAAACACAGAAATAATTAGGATTTTAAAAACCAAGTTGGTTATGTGATTATGGAAAAAAAATGATAAACACAACCCAATTTTGGAAGCTTTCAGATGGCGAAGTTGTTCTGAGGGAGAATAAGCTGAATTGACACAAATACCCCTCATTTAAACGGTCAACTAACAACATAATAGACGGAGGACCAAAATTGTCATCGTCAAAATAAGTCTGTCCAAAAAATGAAAAAAAAATTTATGGAGGACTAAAATTGTCCAAGCCACTAAAAGTTTAGGACCAAAAATGTCTTTTACTCAATCACAAATTAGTAATGACATCAACCAAACAAATAAAAAATTCTACAAGTTCTCTTATTGATGATATAGCCACAAGGGAATAAACAATAGTGTCAGTGTGTCACTAAGTGATGTTGAATCAAAAAACATTTCTCATATAATTCTACAATATTAGAATCTATGGTACTTTGTTTAAGATCATTTTATTATTGTAAGTGTACAAATGATACACGTTTAACCTTTTTATTATTGGCTAATTTATTTGTCATAGGTTAGAATTTAATTAGATATAATCTTTGGACCGTCTCCTATCAAGTTCTGCCTCAGTATTTTGGCACAGCCTCTGTTTACGCTGGATCAGGGTCAGCGTATATCTTCCAGCGATCTTCTAACCAAATTCAATTGAATTGATCTATTATTCAGTCTTGTTTGAAGTATGTGGATGTCTTTTATCAAAGGGTCGTGGACAGCATTCTTTTGGAAAAGTTGGTTACGTGATAATGAGTATAAAAGGATGGTTTCTTTATCATTATTTGCTCACGGTTTTTAGTGGTGACTAAGGAATATTCTATCTATATTAAATCAGTTTATCAGTTTATAATCTTGTATTGAAGTGATGTTCTCGCTAGATCAGTCTGCTTGAAGTTGATGCAACAGTGTTGAAGCTTGACGAAGCAAATCGGCATGCACGCACCTCTCCTAAATTAGATGTTGTGAAGATTAAAGTTGGTTGTGTGGCTGAGGCCTTTGTAATCAAACCCCCTTGTAATCTTGGTGAACATCTAGTGGATTGGGCTGATGTGAGTAGCCTTGCAGACGTAGAAGTTTAGCTCCGAACTGCGTGAACAATTCCTGTGCTCCTAGCTCTACTTTCTTACCTTTAATTTGTGTTTGTTCGTTCGTAAATTAACAGGAGTAATGGTACGTTAATTACTTAATTAAAATTAAGTAGAACTCTAGGCTTAACTTGCATTAAAAACCCACAGTACAATTTCAAAATTGTACCGTGGGTCTTGAATGCAAGTCAATACCTAAAGTTCTACTTGGTTTTAATTAAGGAATTAACGTACCATTAATTATGTCAATTTTTGAATTAACAAATAACAAATTAAAGGTAAGAAATTAAAATCCGGAACAGAGAAATTGATCACGCAGTTCGGAGCGAAGCTTCCTACGTCTGCGGGGCAACTCACGTTAGCCCAATCCAGATGTTCACCAAGATTGCAAGGGGGTTTGTATACACACGGCCTTAGCCACAACAACCAACTTTAATCTTCACAACATCTAACTTAGGAAGGAGCGTGCATGCCTATTTCTTCTTCAGGCGCAAATCCTGCTGAACCAGTTTCAGGTTGATTGATCCAGCTAGATCATCTCTTCAATCCACGATTATAATATGATAAATTGATTTAGTATAAATAGAATATCCCTCTGAATAATACCTCTAAAATCCGTGAAATGAAATGATAAAGAAATCATCCTTTTATACTTGTTTTCATGAAATCAACTTTCCCCAAATAAATGATGACCACAACCCACTGATAAATAACATCCACATAATTCAAATAAAGCTGAATAACAGTTCAATTCAACTGAAAAAGGTTAGTAGACTGTTGGAATATACACTCTGACCCTGATCCAGCGTAGACCAAGACTAAGACAGATCCTAATGCAAATCCTGATACGAGACGATCCAACACTTATAGCTAAAATAAATTCTAACTTTTGTCAAATAAATTAGCAAATTATAATAAGGTCAAACGTGTATCATTTGTACACTTATAATTATCATTGTTTAATATAGTTTTACCCAGTTTTAGGCAGTTAGACCTAATGGAGCATTCTTCATACCACTTGACTAGTTGACTGGCAATATGGGCTTGCTACACAAGGAGCAAATGGTTATTTTCCTTTATAAAGATTTTACCAGTGGAAATAGGAATGAGGTTATCATGCATCCTTGAGAAGGTGATAGTTTGTGATGTGTGGAGGATAATTCATTAACAATATACTACTCTACAATATATAAACATTCAAAGGGACATTTTCACAAAAAGTTGGAGCAGTACTAGACCTCACATTCATAGACACAATTTCACAACCAATTGGAGTAGTGCAAGATCTCATATTAGCAACCGGAGCTTTTATTTTCATTGCATTATTCTCACAGCCATTTCCACATACGATTCGAACATTAGCATTCACATTACTATTGGCAGAATAAGCATTCACATTTGCATCATTCTTATTAACAAAATTAGCATTCATATTCGCAGAATTCACCAACGCAAACTTCACCTGATTAACGTTAACATCAGGGGTTGGGTAAACGTTAACAATTTTCTCACCATAATTGACAATATTATCAGTCCTAAGACTGATCTTAGCGTTATTAGCATTCAAAGCCACAAAATCCACCGAGTTTTCAATCAATTTTCCAAAATCACTCACTACGGCATTTTCACAAACATATTGGAGGCAAGGATTACAAGATTTAGGAAGGATATTACCAGGAATGATGGTTGGAGCCGAGGGAACATTGGAGGATATATTTGAAATCAGCGCTGGAATCCATTCCGCAACAGCGGCCATCAACGCTACATGTTGACCTTTAATTGATGAGTCACCTCAGAAAAGTTTCAATCCATTTGTGACTCCGTAACAGCAAGCGATTTTGCATCTTTGATATCGGTAGTAAAGGTCTGGACGTTGCAATCGTTCCTCCGTGGGCCTTCTTCCAAGACGCTTCGATCAATTTCGGCAAATTATTGTGAGGTACAAACTACAAACCATAATAAAAAAGTATATTTTTTTTATTATATTAAAAATACATAATGTGTATATTTAATGTATATTATATAAAATAATTTTTTTTAATACTTAAATAATGTATATTTTTTTAATACAAAATACATTTTTGATATACTAAAAATATTATTTGTGCATTGAATGTACATTCATCCATTGATCAATTTTAGTAGGTTCCGTGACTTCCGTAAGAACTTTGTTAGCAATTTCCAAGAGCGCAACGAATGGCGGCAAAGGCAGTAATTTGGTGGGTTCTTGAGACTTGAGGTGTTGAAAATTATTTAAGGATGTGTTTGGTTCACACAAGAAAAATGGAATCGGAATGAGAAATTAAATATTTGGTAATAGTAATAGATTTGGTGGAAATATTTTGCATGTTTAGTAGTAAGGTGGAATTTGACTAGGCAAATTATGTACTGGAAACGTGTTCACCATAAAATAAAATAAAAATCACGAATGTGGTGTTAACGGCGCGCGTTTGGTCAGATTATAAATTTTCTGTTATGAGATTATGAATGTACTGTAAATTCATAATCTCATAACAGAAAATTCATAATTGCATAAAAGAAAAACATTTATTAAATTATGAATTTTCTGTTATGAGATTATGAATTTATTGTAAATACATAATCTCATAACAGAAAATTCATACTCTCATAACAGAAAATTCATAATCTCATAACAGAAAATTCATAATTTATGAATGTTGAAGAAGCTTCCGCTACAGAGGAGCAGCCATGGTCTCGGACGGGAATGTGTAGGCATGGTTTCAAAGTGAATGTGCAGGCATAAAAAATTCATAATTTGTGAATGTTGAAGAAGCTTGCGCTACAGAGGAGCAGCCATGGTTTCGGACGGGAATGTGTAGGTATGGTTCCAAAGTGAATGTGCAGGCATGGATTCATAATTTATGAATGTCCGAAATCATTACTCACCTCAAATTAAAGTGAAACCACGAAATGTGAAAATAAAGAAGAAAAGTCACGCGATTAATTAAGGGAAAAAAAAAATAACGGTGTACTAACACCGTTGGGACTGTGTTTTCCATGGATGGTGAACACGGTTCCAAGGCATAACGATCCATTTGAATGATTACCAACATTGATGTTTTGTTATGTATGACTCTATAATGATAATAAAGAATTTAAAAATACAAAAATTAAAAATTAAATCAATTGATCATAATATAATGACATTCAAAGTACCAATATAAACAAAAAAAAAATCAAAACAAAAATCTAAAAGCACCAATCCAAACTTAAAAGTCAAATTAATAGTAAGATGGAATTATACGCGTTTTTAATTAGGAAATAAGGTTTTGAATTGAAGGTGTAATCGATGAGGATTAGATTAACAGAAGTTACATAACAAAAGGTCTGTACAACATAGATATAGAAGTAAGTAGAAGAGTCCTAGTAGACTATAACAAGTAGTCCTAACACTCCCCCTCAAGCTTAAGGTGAACTAGCTGCAACATTAAGCTTGCCACGCAGAAAACGAAACCGGGTAGACGGAAGTGCTTTAGTGAAAATATCAGCCAGCTGATCCTTCGTGGAGATGAAATGAACCTGAATCTCCTTCTTGGAGACTTTGTCACGAACAAAGTGGTAGTCAATCTCCACATGCTTTGTTCGCGCATGAAATACCGGGTTAGCGCAGAGATAGGTGGCGCCCAAGTTATCACACCACAGTTTGGGCGGAGACTCCGGAGACATTCCAATCTCCCTCAGCAATGACACAAGCCAGGTCACTTCCGCAGACACATCCGCTAAGGCCTTGTACTCAGCTTCTGTTGACGAGCGAGCCACTGTATGTTGCTTGCGACAGGACCAAGAAACGAGATTGCCACCTAGGTAGACAGCAAACCCACTCGTCGACTTGCAATCAGTCGGATTACCGGCCCAATCCGAGTCCGAGAATGCATGAATATCAGTGGAAACAGCACGTCTGACAAGCAGACCCAAGTCACTAGTACCCTTGACATACCGTAACACCCGTTTTAGCATCCCCCAATGCGCCACAGTGGGAGTATGCATGTGCTGACAAAGCAGGTTCACCGCATATGACAAGTCCGGACGAGTAACTGTAAGATACTGAAGTGCCCCGGCCAGACTGCGGTATTGAGTAGGATCATCAAAAGGAGCCGACGCAGAATCATCAGTCACCGCAAGAGACACAGGAGTAGCAACGGGCTTACAATCAACCATACCGGCGTGCTTCAAAATATCACTCATATAGCGCCGCTGAGAGAGCAGCAAACCATCGGACAGAGAAACAGTCTCAATCCCAAGGAAGAAGGACGGAGACCCCATGTCACGAATCTTAAACTCTGCCGCCAATTGAGCCACGAGCCCCGTCACACGAGCCGAATCTGACCCCATAACGAGAATGTCGTCCACATACACAAGAAAGTAAAGCTGCACACCACCATGAGAATAATAAAACAAGGAAACATCAGTTTTAGAAGGAACAAAACTAATTGAGACCAGAAAAGTGTGCAGCCGTGTGAACCAAGCACGGGGAGCCTGCTTCAGCCCGTACAGAGACCGCTGAAGTAGACAGACGTGACCAGGAGATGCCTTGTCCTCATACCTTGGCGGCTGCCGCATGCACACAATCTCAGCTAGAGTGCCATTCAGGAAGGCATTGTGGACATCCAACTGACGGATGATCCAACCCCGGGATACGGCGAGCGAGAGAAGAAGACGAACAGTCGTGGGCTTGATAACAGGACTGAATGTGTCCGAAAAATCCTGTCCAGCCACCTGATTAAAACCTTTAGCCACCAGCTTCGCCTTGTGTCGCTCTATCGAACCATCAGCCTTGCGCTTAGTCCTGAAGACCCACTTACACCCAACAACATTCATACCTGGAGTGTAAGGCACCAACCGCCATGTGCAATTCAGAAGTAAAGCGTTAAACTCCGCATCCATAGCCGCACGCCACTCAGGATGCCGGGCCGCCTGAGTGTAACAAGTAGGATCAGAGTTATCAGTCGTAGAGACCAAAGCCACATGCTCAGTAGGACCTCGGCTGCGGGTGGCCATCACATGAGACCAGGGCAGAGCAGCCGCGCTGCACGGCGCGACCGACCACGCACGGGAGCCGTGACCGTGCGCTCACTATCCGTAGCACCACAACCAACAACATCCGAATCAACCACGGGCGGCTCAACAACATCATCCGAATCATCCGCCGTAACAGGGTGAGAAAGTGGAACAGGAGCAACACCCCACGGCACCTCCGGAGCCGGACCTGAAACTTGTGAATCAATAGGAGAAGCAAACGAAAAAACAAACTCATAAAACCGCACATGGCGGCAGATGAAAACCTTATTAGTGCAGATATCCAAACAACGATAGCCTCGGAACGAATCCGGATACCCCAGAAAAACACAAGGAGCAGACCGATATTCAAGTTTGTTACGGTTATATGGACGAAGCAACGGAAAGCAAAGAGAATCGAACACACGCAGAAAGGAGTATGACAGAGGAGACCGGTCGAGTAGGCATTTTGTTTATAAGATACACGGCGGTCTCAAACGCATAGTCCCAAAAACGAGTAGGGACAGACGCATGAGCCATCAATGCTAGACCAGTCTCAACGACATGCCTATGACAACGCTCCACACGACCGTTCTGCTCGTGCGTATACGCACAGGACTGCCTGTGACGAATACCCAACGATACAAACGTAGAGTAGAGCTTCTTATACTCTCCCCCTAAATCGGATTGAATGGAAATAATTTTGCGGGAGAAAGACCGCTCAACAAGTGACCGAAACCGCTCAAATATAGAATAAATATCAGTTTTAAGCCGGATAGGATAAAACCAAACATAACGAGTAAAATCGTCAACAAACAAAACAAAGTAACGGTACCCATTTGCAGACACAACAGGCGCAGGGCCCCAAATATCCATATAAATTAATTACAAAACATGAGTACTAGATGAATCAACACGGGGTAAAGGGAATCGGGAGGATTTCCCTAACTGACAAGCAGAACATATATCTGACACATTATTTTGACTAAACGAACTAACACCAGACAATTGCAACACTTGACGCAAAACACGTGCGTGTGGATGGCCAAGCCGCAAGTGCCAAATAGACGAAGACGCACGCGCAACAAACGCAGTAGGCGCAGAACTTGACGACGGCCAAGAATACAACCCCCCGGAAGCATGCCCCTTAAAAAGAACCTCCCTGGTCAAACGATCCTTCACAAAAAAAAAAAAAAAACGACGGATGAAATTCAAAAAAGACGTTATTATCTTTAGCGAATTTCTAAACAGACAACAACGAGGACGAAAGACCGGGGACATGCAACACATTATTTAACGAAAATAATCTAGACGGCGAAGCTATCGAGGTGGAACCAACACTAAATATGGGCAAACCTATACCGTTGCCGACCCGTAGAGTGTCAGAACCATAATACGGAGTAGCCGAAGAGAGCACGGATGCATCCGGAGTAACATGGTTCGTAGCCCCGGTGTCCGGGAACCATTGGTGCGGCCCATCCGAACCACCATCACCGGCCGAATAGGCCATATGCGCCTGCGGACTCGGGTTTGACGCGTACTGGCTCAGGCGAAAGCAGGAAAGAGCAGAATGGCCTTGACTATTGCAAAGCTGACACCGCACAGTTTGGTTGCGTCCTCTGCCACGCCCACGACCGTGACGACCACGACCGCCACCACCGGAGTCACTGTTGCCGCGCGACTGGCCGCCAGCTCCCCGACCACCGCGACCTCGCCTCGCCGCCATAGCCACTAGAGCACCACCGTCATCAGCACAAATAAATTCCTGCGACACCAAATAATCGGATAGCTCCGTCAAGGTGACCGGAGCACCACGGGTCAATGGAGCACCCAAGGGACGGAGCTCCGGCCTCAGACCACGGAACACATACAGGTTCTGGTCGTCGAGTGTGACTGGCCGTCCAGCAAGAGCAAGATCCTCCACCAACATTTGAGCTCGGCTAAGGTAATCGGCTACAGACGCCCCTCCTTGCCGGAGCCCTTGAAGCTCGCCCAACAGTCATAGCGCCCGAGAACGAGTAGCGGAGCCTAGGGACTGTTCAACAGCCAACCATAATTGCCGAGAAAAGGTCCGGCCAACGGCCAGAGGAAGCGTCTCCTCGGACAGAGACGATATCAAGAGAGATAATATAGCCTGGTCTTGCCGGCGCCACATCTGTTGAACGGAAAGAGAGGGGACAGCCCCACCGGCGCTGTCTGCCGTCGAAGCCACCGACGTCGCCGCCGTCGGACAAGGCAGGGACCCATCAACGTAACCAAGTAGCCCCTGACCATCCAAGAACGGAATCATCTGCATTCGCCAGAATAAATAATTCCGGGAAGTAAGTTTCAACGAAACAAAGTGGTGCGCGGAAGATAAGTTTGAATGGGATGAAACGAGGGTAGGAGCAGGCTCAGTAACAGTCCGTTCGGTAGAATCACGAACAGAACCATCATCATTAAGACCTGCCATGGAGAGAACCTAGACAAAACTGATACCAGATGAGGATTAGATTAACAGAAGTTACATAACAAAAGGTCTGTACAACATAGATATAGAAGTAAGTAGAAGAGTCCTAGTAGACTATAACAAGTAGTCCTAACATAATCAAATCTCATAGTTGTATTTTAAAAAGTTGTCAATCAAACACTAACTATAACTTTGATTTTAATTTCTGGTGAACCAAACACACCCTAAGAGAGCGTTTGGTTCAGGTTATATAACATAACCAAGGGAATGTGACATTTCAAAGCTTACATTCATATATTTGGTCGTTCTATCATCTTAGGAAATATAACATTTTTCAAAGAATAGAACATTTCCTTCACATACGATTTTGAAAGAAATGTGATTCCATTCCCTTTCTTAGGTTACGTAAGATAACCTTGGATATTTATAAATTTTGTCATTTTAATTCTAATTATTTAAAAATATATATTTTATGTTAGCTATATATATATATATATATATATATATATATATATATATATATATATATATTTGTAATTATGTATTTTTTATTTTTATTACATTATGTTAGCATACAAAATAATTTTGTTTCTTAAGTTCAAAATTTTAGTTAATATTTTAAAATCAAGTAATTATATATGATACCGTTATTTTATTTATTCATTTTAATTTTTAAATTTATTAAAATATATGAAAATATGTTAAGAATATTATAGTGTGTGTGTGTATATATATATATATATATATATACCAAACATGATACCTCAATTTTAATCAAACACAGAAATCTAACATTCACAGCAATCTAACATTCTGTGAATCAAATGGCACCTAAGATTGTAAAGGGGCCAAAAACAATTTTAAGAAATTGAACCCATAACCTCTCATTTGGGAAAGTAGCCACAATTGATGTTCTTGTTGTGTTGCCTCTTGAACGGTAGACCATTAGTCATATTTTGCCACATACTTGACTCAGAACCCTAGATAGTGTATTGGTGTCTACTGAACAGTATGAGTACCTTAACTGAATGTGCTATACAATGAATATCTTGTATCCCATCAATCCAGGTTTATATTATGCACACAGAGTGGCAAATTATATTGCGCACCGCGGTGCATAATCGATTATGCACCGCGCGTCAGACATTACAGTGTGGCTAAACCGACACTGTCAAAACGACGTCATTTTATTTAATGAAAAGAAACAGAATCTTCGCAAAAAATAACTCTGTTCTTCAGTTTCATTTTGTATACATTGCAATTTCAGTTCAACACAATTACAGTTTCATTTCGATATAACTACAGTTTCATTCAATATTTATACACTCAAATATGTGAAAATGTTATTTAATTTTATTTTATATAAACTATAATTTCATTAAAACACAATTACGTGATCATTTGAATATAATTACAGCTTCATTGTACAATATACACTCAAATATGTGAAATCTTATTCAGTTTCATTTTATATATACTGTAATTTCATTTCACCACAACTACAGTATTATTTTGATATAACTGTAGTTTCATTTGATAATATAAAAATAATACGTGAGCCAGTGTCGGTTTAGATACACTGTAGTGTCTGTCGCGCGGTGCATAATCGATTATGCACCGCGGTGCACGATATAACGACCCACACAGAGTCAGGTTGAATAACAATTTCTAGTTATTCAGTCCAATCAGACCACTTAATAAGCCTGATAAATTAACTTGTTCCACTTAATTAAGACCCTAATATATAATATAATATATAATATATATTATTAGAAAAAATCTTACATTCGTACCATCACAAGATCATTGATGTCCGCAAGAAACACTACTATAACCTACGAATGAAATAGATGAAGAACAAAGGCTAATCAAAATTCTCAACCCAATTAATTATTCTTCCTAATTTTTCATATATGCCTATTATGAAGAACAAAGGCTAATCAAAATTCTCAACCCAATTAATTATTCTTCCTAATTTTTCATATATGCCTATTATATGCAATCATTATTGTTTG
>NW_017619458.1:3249397-3284397 GCF_001879475.1 Ipomoea nil
ATGTTAATCTAAACAACTACATACTTTTTTCAAATATCTTTCTACCAACTGTTGATATAATTCGCTTGTCATATCCGCTAACGCTAACCCCTAACCGCTGATTGTCAAACAAGGACATTGCGAGGAAGTTCTCACTTCAATTTGCTGTGTGATTTGAATACTTTGGCTTTATTAATTATATTTTTTAAATTTTTTCGTGGTATTAATAAAATACTTGGTAAATAAATATATAACATTAGTTTGTATTATAACTTTGATATTTAATTAAAAAATATTGCACAAAAAAGCTAATAGACAATGTAGTGAATATAATCAATTGATGAATTTGAATGTAAAGAATTTTTACATTAGAGAGAAATAAAGACAATATAACTAATAAAATTATTTCTCTGAATTAATTTATTGATAATGAATAATACTTTTTTTTTTTTTAATAAAGACATTGTAGGGACAATGTAGCGAATATAATTAATTGATGAATTTGAATTTAAAGAATTTTTATATTGGAGAAAAATAAAGACAATATAACTAATGAAATTAATTCTCTTATTTAATTTATTGATAATGAATAATTTTTTTTAATAAAGACATTGTAGACACATAATTCTAAATTAAATAAATGCATATGTATTATTTTTTATTGTAGCTATTAAATTATTATTTAATTTAATAAGAGTAAAATAGAGTACTAATTATGTCAACTTTGATTGGGATGAGGTTCGAACCTAAGACCTTTCTTATTGAAATTAATGAGTAAGTTAACGGTGAACTAACAGAAATTAACGGAAAAGATAATATTTAACGGAAAAGTTAACGAAAAATCATATTCATTAAGGATAAATCAGGAAATCTTATGGAAAAATTAAAATCTGATCAATCTGAGCCATTCATTTGATTAAAAAAATTGACCGTCATTTTTTCTACCCATTATAAGCCTAACTCTCTTGGCCTCTTATTAGTATAGTAGAAAAAATTAAAATCTGATCAATCTAAGCCATTCATTTGATTAAAAAAATTGACCGCCATTTTTTCTACCCATTATAGGCCTAACTCTCTTGGCCTCTTATTAGTATAGTAGATAGTAGATTTACCTTTTCACAATTTCAATGTACTTTATACCCCTTTTTTACCAAAGGGTGGTGCAAATAGCAGCACCCTTTTTAAACATGTTGGTACATCATGAAAAACATGTCATAATATTTTGTATCTTTTTTCCAATGTATCATTACGTTGAAAATGATGAATTCATTAAAAGTAAGGGTGTGTTTGGTTAGTACATGAAAATCGAAATCAGAATGAGAATCAAATACTTGGTAATTGTATAAATTTTGGTGAAAGTATTTTGCATGTGTTGGGAGTAAGGTCGAATTGAAATAATTATAATTATTGATATTTGGTTATGTATGATTCTACAATGGGAATAAAGGTTTTAAAAATACAAAAACAAAAAATCAAGGCAATTGTGATCATAATATAATGACATCCAAAACATCAATAAAAGCAAAAACAAAAATCTAAAAGCACTTATCCAAACTTTTTTAATTTTAATTAGGGAACTTGGTTTTTAACTGAATAGGTAATCAAATCTCATAGTTGTGTTTTAAAAAGTTGTCAACCAAACACAAATTATGATTTTGATTCGCATTCCCAGTGTGTAAACCCATGAACCAAACACACCCTAAGATTGTACACGCAAGCCAATAAAAGAATGAAAAGTCAAACACAAGAAAAAATAAAATTAGTCCACAACAACAACACAATGCACAAATACAAGATAACACAATAGCCCAAAAATAAATGTCAACAGACACGATTTAAGTGGAAAACCCAAAATCACTGGGAAAAACAACGAACCACCACCAACCGCAAATTATGTTGTGCAACCGTGTGCACCATGTTGCAAAAACGACGTCGTTTTGACTAAAAACGCGCGTCCCACTTAAAAAAAAAAAATTCAGGTTCGATTCCCGGCAATAGCATTTTTTGTGCATAATTTGAATTATATATCCACAATGAATGAACTAAATATCCACAATGAATGAACTAAATATCCAAAGTGAATGAATAACTAAAAATCCAGAGTGAATGAACTAAATATCCACAATGAATGAACAACATAATACTGTTGAGGGGATTTGAAACTGATTTTTTTTATAAAAAAATGGGACGCGCGTTTTTAGTAAAAACGACGTCGTTTTGCAACCGTGTGCACCATGCATGGTGCACGCGATTGCATAGCATAACTATTGACCACCAACAAATATTCCACTATAACAAGTATTGAGTACAAACTTTCAAGCTACCACACGAGCCAACTAGAAACGAGATCGAAAAAAGGCTTGATTCTAACCCCGAGCTCGTGTGCGCGGGCACGAATATCGTCCGAAAATTGGCCCGCCTTGCGGGCTTAAGTTAAACTCTCGTGCGGGTGTTGCTGAGCAGCACGGTGCGGGGGCTTAAGTTAAACTCTCGTGCAGCACGAGAGTTTGACTCTCTCTCGTGTTGTTGGCCCGCCTTTCGGGCATAAGTTAAACTCTCGTGCTCGTGCGGTTGCTGCTGAGCAGCACGAGAGTTTGACTCTCGTGTTGTGAGCACACGTGAGAGTTCAGTCACGTGTGCACTGACGCACGAAAGCATGTTGTTGGCCCGCGTTTCGGGCTTAAGTTAAACTCTCGTGCGGCTGCTGCTGAGCAGCACGAGAGTTTGACTCTCTCTCGTGTTGTTGGCCCGCCTTTCGGGCATAAGTTAAACTATCGTACTCGTGCGACTGCTGCTGAGCAGCACGAGAGTTTGACTCTCGTGTTGTGAGCACACGCGAGAGTTTAATCTCGTGTGCACTGACGCACAAAAGCGTGTTGTTGTCCCGCCTTGCGGGCATAAGTTAAACTCTCGTGCGGCTGTTGCTGAGCAGCATGAGAGTTTGACTCTCGTATTGTGAGCACACACGAGAGTTCAGTCTCGTGTGCACTGACGCACGAAAGTTCGTGCGTCCCGAAAGTGGCTGCCTTGGACAGATGTAACTGAGTTGAAACAGCGCGAACCATTCATTGGTCGAAAGCGTGTTGTTGGCCCGCGTTTCGGGCTTAAGTTAAACTCTCGTGCTCGTGCGGCTGCTGCTGAGCAGCACGAGAGTTTGACTCTCTCTCGTGTTGTTGGCCCGCCTTTCGGGCATAAGTTAAACTCTCGTGCTCGTGCGGCTGCTGCTGAGCAGCACGAGAGTTTGACTCTCGTGTTGTGAGCACACGCGAGAGTTCAGTCTCGTGTGCACTGACGCACAAAAGCGTGTTGTTGGCCCGCCTTGCGGGCATAAGTTAAACTCTCGTGCGGCTGTTGCTGAGCAGCACGAGAGTTTGACTCTCGTATTGTGAGCACACACGAGAGTTCAGTCTCGTGTGCACTGACGCACGAAAGTTCGTGCGTCCCGAAAGTGGCTGCCTTGGACGGATGTAACTGAGTTGAAACAACGCGAACCATTCATTGGTTCTAGACTGTTACAGAATTAATCTTGTATTAATTCCAGTTTTGAATTTTGAATTAAAAATAATGGTGGTTATTTCATGTGTTACAAATCGTGCATTAAATGCCAAAATTGAATGCTATTGATTCTTCACCTCCTATATAAGAAGGGAGTAGGACAATAGATTTTTTAGACACACAGTGAAAAACTATGAACAAACACGCACATAGTTTTAGTCTCTCAAAACTCTGCTCCTATTCCACTCTTGAAGCTGTGTTCTGCCCGTGCTCTAGTTCGCCGGGTTCGTTCGTTTAGGTGCTCAAACGTCGAACCGTTATACGTTTTATCCTGGGAAGCCTAGGCCACAACGCTCCTAGCACTCTTGGGAGGTGACAAATAAGGTTTTAAGGAAAAAAGGCACTTCGCCTAACTCGTACTAATCTTTCTTCCTCTCCTTCTTTCTTGTTTTGGATTATGCTCTAAGCAAAAATCCTTGCTTCTTTTCTGTTGGATTGGAATTATAATCTGAGGATTATAAGTTCCAAGTTTTAGTTGATATATATTGGTATATCTTTTTCATAGATATATACGTATATATAACCTTTGGATCCGGTTTATATATATTTGTGTGTGTGTGTGTGTGTGTGTGTATATATATATATATATATATATATATATATTGTGTGTATACATAAATATTATTTTTGGGATATTAAATCGATTTTGGTTCATTATCACCAAATATCTTAAAACCTTATCTTTTGATAATGAACAAATCGATGGATTCCAAAAGTGTTGGATCCGTGAATGTTACAAGTGGTGCACATTCAAATGGTCGGAACGGAAACGATGTTGCACATTACGTGATGCCGATTGACGGCAGCAACGTTGGCAATGATATTCCATGAGAGTTGCAAAAAACACACCATGGTGCTCCGGAGAACTTTGGTTCACAAACCGGTAGACCTGTGGCTGGTGGCACACAATTGGTACCTATTGTGTTGCCTAGTGGATCGGCTAAAAGCCTTGAAGGATCCTATGATGGTGTAATCACTACATGGTCTGAGGACTATTGTAGTGTGACCAATGTCTTCAACGATAATCAAAGGAAGGCAAGCGGAAGCTTAGTTTTCAAGAAGATTATGAGAAGAAGGAGAAATGCCACTATGAAGCGAACTGTCATCCTGGTGAAAAGGTTGAGAACAATTTCGCTATGTTTAAAACATGTGAATGGTTGGACGAGTGAGGTCACAACCGAAGTACCCCCGATGTGCGCTATGGACCACCCTTTGTGGAGTGGACGGTTGAGAATGGAACAAGGCACACGGGTTGAAGGATTACTACGAGATAGGAATAAGGAAATGTGTTTCCAATGTAATTTTCCTATTTATTTATTTTGAATAAATGTTGTAGTATCCTTGTGATACATTTTATTATTGAATAAAATGAATTGTTCCATTTGTGTGTATTGAACTTTGTATATTTTAAAATATTCTTGTGTGATATTTTTAATATATAAAAGATTCAATAAGGATGCTTTGACCATCACGTAGCATTATGTGAAAAAAAAAATGCTAAAATGGCTTAACGGCCGGAATGAAATGTAACAAGTGCATTACATGTTTGAAATCTCGTAGGACTTCGGTTCTAGTTCATGTTGAACAATACAGATTTCAAAGTAGAATCAATTTGTCAAAAATTGGGATAGCTATATAATCGTGAGCGTCACAGCTCAATTGTTGAATATTTTAAATAATATTCTGAGTATGATTATATAAGCTTGATTCAACTAGTTGGAAATTTGGTTGATTTGTCCTTGTTATTTAACTTGATACCAAATTGTACTAGTATGAAATTAAATTTGAGACAAATAATGATTTGTTGAATAGTGCTTTCGTAGCACTAACGGAGAATGCAAACTAAATTGCATTGGAAAGTGCTAATTACTTTAGCACTTAAGATTAGCTTTAATCTTCGTTGTGCTAATTACTTATGACTCGTGGAGTGCTTGGAAAATGTAATTCGCTTTGGAATTGTCAACACAAAATTGTAAGAGTAATTATGCAATATAATTACGAGTTGATTAAGCTTAAGTATAAGCTTTAATCTGTGACAATTTGGTGGTAATTACACGATTCGTGTAAATTACTTCGACCTCGATGCTATAGCTAAGTTGCTTGCATTGTCGCATTGATTCGTGGTTTTGACATTTCGGTCAAATTCTGAATGAATTCGTAAGTGCTGATCTATTCGCACCTACGAGATGCGCTAACGTGTAGCACATGTCTATTCTTTATAAGAATAAAAGAGAAAACCAAATTAGTCGTGGATTAATGCGGTTACGAACGATCGATGTAGTGAATATGAAACATCTATTGGTGATTTCTACGCAAGCATTGGTATCATACTCGAGCGTATGACACGGTATTCACCTCAATCGAACGTTGTTGTCGAACATAAAATATCAAGACATTGATAAGTTCGGGTCTACCTCAAGGTATGTGGGGTGAGACAATACTTTAGCCAAGTAAGTACCTTTTAAATAAGGTTACCCGCATGAAATTCTTACGAATTGTGGGTACGTAGGAAGTTTCCCTACTAATGCCTGAAATGTGGGGGTGTCTTGCCAAAGGCATTTTGGTTCTTAGTACACGAGTCCTATGTTCTGGACGTACATAAGAACACGATAAATTGAATCAAGAAATTCATCGCTCTTTGAAGATGTATTTCTGTGAAGGTTCAATAAAAGGACCTAGCACGCTGAAATGAACTTTCGACGTAGCTATGGTTGGAAGGTATGAAAGAGAACCCGAGCTCAAAGCTAGACGTAGCAAGAGAGCTAGGATTGAAAAATCCTTTGGTCCAGATTTTTTGACTGACATTTTAGAATGTGATGCGCACAGTCTAACTTGTTTACTAGAAAATAAATTGGATTTTCTGACATGGTTGTTAGAAAACAAGCCTCGAACGTATGTAGAAGTGTTGACTTCTACAGATGGACCAACCCGAGAGAGGCTACCAAGGTGAAGTAGATTCTATCTTAAAGAATCATACTTGGAAATGGTTGTTCTTCCTCCGGGTTGTAAAACCTTCGGATCTTAATGGATCATGCGTTGGAAGATAAAACCGGTTGGTTATATTGAAGTAACATGGTCAGGCTTGTAATTGTAGATTACATGCAACGCGAGTGCCACGGTTACTTCGATATAAATATTCTCTTGTGATGAGAATGCAATCCATTAGAATGATACTTGCCAAAGCCGTTTAGCGAGACTTGGAAGTTCATCAAAATGGATGTATCGCTTTCTTAGTAGACATGGAACGACCTGAGGGTTTGTGGTTCCATGCTGTGAAAAGAAAGTGAGTAATTGGTGAGATCATGGTATGGTTCGAAACAATTGTCTTAGTATTTGGCATGTCAGTTTTGATCATACAATGATGACCAATGAGTTTAGTATAAACAAAGGTGACAAGTGTCTACGTAAGGCGTACGATAGACGGAGATATCACTATTTGTTTATACACGATGAACTCATCGTGGGTAGTAATGATCAATTCTACCTGGAACTTGTTAAATTTGAGATTTGACATGAGAGGCATGGGTTTGGCAGATTTAATCTTCGAGATTAAAATCGTGAGAAGACCATACGGTCTCGTGTTAAGCCAATCTCATTGTGTGGATTGAATCCTTGAAAGGATGTTAATCAAGTGGCTTGTACACCGTTAGATACTAACGTACAACTAGCCAATAATCACGGAGATTGTACTTCTCATGGAGAATACATTCAGATTATTGATAGTTTAATTGTATCAAATGGGTTGTACTAGGCCGGATATTGCCTTTGCGGTTAACGAACTCGGTAGACATACGAGTAACCCTAGTGTTACGCACTAGAAGGCAATAGTGAGAGTTATGAGATACTTACCATATGCTCGTGACTTTGGACTGCACTACGTGGGATATCTAGTTGTACTTGGAAAGTATAGCACGGATATCAAAGGACACTAAGTCCATCAGAGGCTACGTCTTTACGTTGGCCAGTGCAGTTGGTTGTATGGAAATTCTCGAAATGATTTGTGATAGCTAAGATCCATGACGAGATCTAAGCTGAGAGCCTTAGACTCGTGTCGTGAGCGAGTAGGCCGAATGGCTATGCCATTTTTCCGGGAATGTTCCTAGAGATAAACTCGTACCTCCAATTTGTGTGCGTTGCGATAGTCAAGTCAAAATTGGTTAAGTACAGAGTTAGATGTGGAATGGTAAGTCTAGACTTATAAGTCGTAGACATCATACCATTAAACAATTTCTCACAATAGGGGTTATCTCTATTGACTACGTGATGTCAAAAGATAACGTAGCGGCCGCTAACTCGCTAACCCGAGGGTAAGCAAATGGTTGTTGAGAAGTTGGAACGAGGAATGGGTCTAAAGCCCTTGGACTAAAAGTTCTATAGTGGATACCCAACCTAGCTGGCACCTAAGTTCAATGGGACAAATAAATTATGGAACGGAGCGTGTCACTATGGGGGTCTCGGATTCCCTACCACTCCTCATTAGAACAGTGACTCCCGCACGAGGCTAGAAATGAGATCGAAAAGGCTTGATTTAAGCCCGAGCTCGTGTGCGTGGGCACGAATATCGTCCGAAAATTGGCTAGCCTTGCGGGCTAAGTTATGCCAATTTCTGTACAATTTTTTCCAACACTGAATGGCCACACCATGAGAGTTCAAAGTCTCATGTGCGTTACATGAGAGTTCAACTTTCGTGTGGCTGCTGTTGAGCAGAACGAGAGTTTGACTCTCGTGTTGTGAGCACAGACGAGAGTTCAGTCTCGTGTGCACTGACGCACGAAAGTTTGTGCGTCCCGAAAGTGGTTGCCTTGGACGAAAGTAATCAAGATGAAGCAGCGGGAACCATTCGTTGGTTCTGGACTGTTACAGAATTAATCTTGTATTAATTCCCGTTTTGAATTTTGAATTAAAACTCAAATAATAGTGGCTGTTTCAGGTGTTACAAATCGTGCATTAAATGCCAAAATTGAATGCTATTGAGTCTTTACCTCCTATATAAGAAGGGAGTGGGACAGCAGATTTTTTAGACACACAGTGAAGCAGTGAAGAACTACGAACAAACACACACATAGTTTTACTCTCTAAAAACTCTGCTCCTACTCCACTCTTGAAGTTGTGTTCTGCCAGTGCTCTAGTTCGCCGGGTTCGTCCGTTTGGGTGCTCGAACGTCGAACCGTTGTACGTTTTAACCTGGGAAGCCTAGGCCACAACGCTCCTAGCACTTTTGGGAGGTGGCAAATAAGGTTTTAAGGAAAAAGGCACTTTGCCTAACTCGTACTAATCTTTCTTCCTCTCCTTTTTTGTTTTGGATTATACTCTAAGCAAAAATCCTTGCTTCATTTTTGTTTGATTGGAATTATAATCTGAGGATTATAAGTTCCAATTTTTGGTTGACATATATTGGTATATCTTTTTCGTAAATAACTAAATATATACGTATATATAACATTTGGATCCGGTTTATATATATTTGTGTGTATATATATATTTCAGATATATATCCAATAATATATATATATATATATATATATATATATATATATATATATATATATATATATATATATATATATATATATATATATGCTCCGGATCGCATGAGGTCACATAGATAGATGAGTTTATGAGATCCAATCATATCCATTAGATCATTGCATATTAAAGGGTGAGATTGAAATAGATTTTGTATGCATTTCAGGTAGTAGTCTATGCGTAAGGGTGAATAAGTAATTGTAATATAATAGATATTTATGGTTACAAATAATTTGGAATATATTCCATGATTACCAACTGATTGTTGGAAAGGATTATTTATTAACGGTATTATATTAGTAATGATACGCTGGTGATTCCTGAACGCAAGCACTCGCCCATCAGCCTCACGGTGCAGCGGTTGTTTGACATCAACGACCACAGTGATGGTGCTACCGGACACAGGTATTTGCATATGTTTTAGAACTATTTTAGGCTTTACGATTGGTGTGCATATATTATAATGGGTCTGTGCGTCGAGAATCAGTTGTGTGCAAGTCAGTGCATTTCGAAGCGTGAGTGTCTAATGAGCGCATGAGGGTGGCGTTTACTTCGAATATTTTTACGAAGGGGGGGGGGAGGTTTGGGTTCTGTGTATTGATTTTTATTTTCTTGTTTATGTGTTTTTGTTTTTTACCGGCGTGGTGGTGTTGTTGGGGGTGTTGATTTGTTGATGGGGTGTTGTGTTAATCGGACGGTTCACGGGGTTATATAATTCTTTTCCTGGAGATGGTTTTGTTTGGTTTTTTTTCCCCGGTTTGGAATTCGTTAGTGAGGTGTGCGTTATATAATGATGGAGTGTGCGAATGTCGACTGTTGTTTTCAAGAAGGGGGTGGCGAAAAATTTTTTTGTGATGCGGTTTGTTTTGATAGCATTTTTTGGGTGGAGTTTGTACATCTGTTATTTGGAGATATCTTGACGAATACATTTACGAATTAAAGCGTACAGTATATGTGTTGAGTGTGGAAGAGCTGTTTTCCTTGTGCAATGTTGGAGATTTATATAGTAATGGAGATTAATATTTCAGATGGACTACCATGAAAAGCTTAAATAATATTTGGTGTTGTGGAGTTATAAATATTATTTTAGTTTGGTAGAAAGTAAGTTGGGAAATATGTTTTCGTATGGTTGAAGTTTCGGCTATATGATGAACTTTCGTATGAACTTTTGGCTATTTGGCTCCTTTCGGCCAAATGAAAATAATGAAAGTTCACATTCATAACAAGTATTAATATATACATTAACGAAAGATGGCTTTCACTTCTTTCTTTTGTTTTGAATGTACTGCATGCATGACTAGTTATATATATATATATTTTATATGTTTATTCATTTTGCATGTTAACATGCAATGAATAATGAATATATATAATATATATATATTTAACGTTGCTATTTTGTATGCAGTGCATGAACCTACGAAGGTCCGTATCATATGAATATATATAATATTAAATTATATATATTTCTCTCATGCCTGATATATCAGATAAGATATATCTTATGGAAGTTAGAGTTTTTGAACTCCTATAACTTCCATGTAACTTCTCCTAACTGCTATATTTATTTTATATAAATATCTGGAGAAACATCTGAAAAATGCAGAGAAAAAGAAAATAGGCAATTGATGGAGGCAATCAACTTGCAGGAAACCAAGACATTTCACAGGCTTACAATTCTACAGGAAATTCTCAAACAGAGCAACTTGAGAATTTAATTCATCTTCTTGTATCCCATAAGATTAAATCTTGAACCTTGTTGCTTTTATAGAGGGAGATTTAAAGCTTATAGGAAAGTGATTACACGCCTGAAGATATCAAATGATCCAGTTTTTGTTCCCTGTTGTTTTCTGTATTTTGTTGTATTTCAAATGTATTACAGATTACAAGCCCTTTTTCTAACATGCAATGCTGTTTTAATTACACCGCATATCAATTTTCTTGTGCAGTGTGGAAATCACTCGCAAAATTGATTGTTTTTTAAAAATTGTTTCATCCTTTGCGATGGTATTTACTAAGACAGGTGTAGTAAGAAACACGTTTGTTGGGCGTTTTATTAGCGGCCTGTGCGTCGTATGGTCGTAACATGTGCATGGTGTGTGCTGGGTTGGTGCAACGTAGATACTGAGCATGTGCAATGAAGTATAAACCCATACGCATAGACTAATTATTTTGATGATGAAAAGATTACTTGTGGTTTACTATGAATATGTTAACGAAACATATGTTACAGGTGTGTGCAGTGCAGACGACATCGATGCAAACGAATCAGAAAAGGAGTGCAGAATGGATATTAGCCCGGGAGGTACGAAATATTAGTATACAGAATGCGACCGTAGCCTGAAACCATATGAAGGTCAAATGTTTAATACACTGGAAGATGGAATCCAATTTTATACGATGTATGCCACAACAACCGGATTTGATGTGCGCCGAAGTTCGGATAAAAAGAACAATTTTGGTATTGTTCTGAAAAAGGATGTTGTGTGTTCGCGGCAAGGGTTTAAGGAGACTAGGGGCAAAGAAACATTGGGTGAAGGAGGGGGTTCGGAGAAGAAGCAAAGGCAGACCACTAATAGAGTTGGTTGCGGCGCTAGGATTGTAATGAAGATAGTTTCTGCCGAGAGACATAGGGTTCACAAATTTGAAGAAAGACACACACATTGTCTGTGCGAGGAAAGTCACAAACCATTTATGAAAGTCAATCGCAAATTGGAGATTGCACACCAAGAATTCATTACTAAGTGCGAAAAAGCAAACGTTGGTGCAAGCAAAAGTTTCGACATATATGCCGAGATTGTAGGGGGTCCCGAGAACATTGGTGCGACGCAACAGGATTTTAAGAATTACAGAAGAGAGCTATTAGCGTACATGAAGTGGGGAGATGTGCAAATGGTTATATCAAACTATCTTGAGCAGAAAACAGATTGTGCTGATATGTACTTCGAATACGAGGTGAACGCAAATGATCAATTAGCTCGTGTCTTCTGGGCGGATGGTATGGCAAGGAAAAACTACGGTGCGTTTGGCGACGTGGTATCCTTTGATGCAACGTACAAAACAAATAGGTATGAAAGAGTTAATTTAAATAGATAGGTGTGTAAATTTAAATTTTTGGCATAGGATGAGGTTGTGTTTGGGTAGCGACGTATACAGGAAGTGAAGAGTATGATGTGCATTTTAATTAGGGCAGTGCGTGTGTGTAAGTGAGTTCTTTACTAGCACGGTGCGTGGATGTATGCGAAACTACGTATAATGTAATTTAAGGGCTGTTTGTGCATGGGTTGTAAGTCTGTGCGTGACTATAGTATGTCTGTGCATGTTTTTGCAATGTGTGCGTTTGATTTTTTTTGCCAAATATGTGACGCCCGATTAATTGCTATGTAATGGATTCAGGTACCACCTTGTGTTTGTCCCATTCACAGGAGTAGACAACCACAAACGATGTGTGACGTTTGCAGCGACCCTGATTGATAAGGAGGACGTGGAGTCGTACAGTTGGGTAGTAAAACACTTCAAGAACGCAATGGGGACTGCACCACCTATAGTAATAACCGATCAAGACCCAGCTATGAAAATTGGAATCGCAAATGTGTTTGGAGGTAGTCGTCATCGTTACTGTATGTGGCACATAATGACTAAGGTTAGCGAGAAAGTGGGGGCCGAGATGTCAAAGAATAATGAGTTCCGGAGGGCATTGAATAGTGTTGCGTGGAACGAGAAAGCAATGAGATCAGAATTCGAGATTGGGTGGAAAACAGTAATTGGGAAATACAACCTACATGAAAACCGATGACTAACGCGTATGTACGAGGAGCGTGCGTCATGGGTGCCCGCGTTTTGCGATGATGTGTTCATGGGTGGGCTACTACGTACCACTTCCCGTTCAGAGGCGGAGAATAGGATTTTCCAGGGTAACATGAACAAGCACCTATGCCTGGTAGAGTTTTTCACCCGCTTCGAGCGTGCGGTAAGAAAACAACGAAAGAACAACCTAGAACTGACCGCAAGTTGCATCGGACAAACACCAGTTTTTGAGACACAACTACGAATAGAGCGATCAGCTGCAACAGTGTACACTTTGACTATTTTTTATGAGGTCCAAAAGGAAATAAGTGCAGGGTGTTTTAAATGTCGAGTTCGATCATTCACTGAGGCAGAAGGGTTGAAGACATATATGGTTGAGGATGAAAATGAGCAACGATACATAGTCATAGTGCAAGATGGGAGCAACATAGCATGCACATGCAGAATGTACGCAAGAGTTGGTCTCCTTTGTAGCCATGTTTTTGTCGTACTCAAAGATGAACGTATCGATGACATCCCCCCACAACATATTACACCCCGATGGACGCGAGAAGCCGTGAAACACTCCCCTACTGATACGGACGGAGATAAACAGAATGGTAACAACACTTTTGGGCACGACAACAATGAGGAAGGACAACTAATGAATATATTTCGTAGATGTTTGGGCAAGGCTAAAGGAAGACCAGAAAAATGAAGGAGATGAGACTGTGCATGGAAGAGTTTGAAGCAACATTCGGGGAGGACGAAGAACCCGATTTGAATGTAAGTGGGAAGCGTGCAATAATGGAGTCGTATTGCGGTGTTGTAACCCCAAAGACGATAGAAGTGCATCCTCCTCCCGTAGCAAAAACCAAAGTTTCTGGCAAACGAATGAAATCAGCAAGGGAGACAGCAATGACGAAGCATTATAAGAAAAAACGCACATGCAAAACATGTGGACTAGCCAATGGCCATAATAGCAGAAGCTGCCCACGAAAGTAGTTAGACCATTAGTCCATTATTAATTATTAAACAGAACTACAAACATCCGAATAATAAGTGTTTTTTGAGATTCTAAGATGAATAAATGGGATGGGCACCTGATGTGCAAATATCTTGTTGTCTGTGTGCATTGTGCGTTATGAGAAATTAATTTCCTACGGTTTGTGCATGATTTTGTGATACAATTCGCCTTGAAACTGGCATGGACTAAGGTGTTAAACCACCCGAGGTTAAAACAGAATTTGAGTTAAATGTAATTGAAAATGAAAAGAATAAACTCTCAGAAATCGAATAATAACGACAATGGATAGTTTGAATGAATAAGGATAATATGTTGATGTAAGATTTAAAATATATAACACATTTGTGAACATGTTACGGGAAAGTTTATAAATATTTTGATTGTGCCGACCTAAGCGCGAGTAACCGTTATAGCTGTAGCATAAGCACCGATACGGACATGCACTAGCAGTGTTTTAATAGCTATATATAAAGGAAAAAAAGTAATAACCTAGGTGAATTTGACAAAATAAGACAATAGAACGTTCGAGTAGATTAGGAAAATACTTAGGTGATAAAGTCTAAATGACTAACGAAATCAAAAAATTTTAAGCAGAGAGCTAGTAAACGTTGTTAGTGTTTGGTAGCATGTGCAAGTGAGTGTTATAGTCGGAGCACAAGCATTCGTATAAAATGTAGTCACAGTAATACCAAAATGCGATATTTAAAATGAAATATATTACGTTTTTGCAAACGTTTACAGATGCAAATGGACCCTCTGAAGTGATAAAAAAGATGCGTGTATGTTAAATTGAGAATGGTTTTAAATTTTTAAGTGTGCGATGGCCAGTGCGTGCGAGTTAATGTTTGACTCGTAGCAAACTTGGGTATTGATCATGAACGCGCACTTAGTAACAGCGTTTGAATGGAATTGTATGTGCAGCTTCGAATATTGGTTCGGGCAGACAGTTGAGAGGTTGTAGGGGTTTTGGTTTAATGGCAATTGGTTGTGTGACTTGTTACAGAGTGGTAGAATGCACTACTAATAAAGACAGAAGCTCGCACAATTAGCTACGCAGAGCTTGTGCATGAATAATAGAATGCACGGACACCATATGCAACGAAATACCATACAAACCGAAATAGAGAGCTAAATATTGAAACACGTTCGTTTAATGTTAGCGCACGCAACAAAATATCCAATGGTCTAGCAACACCCAAACTTAAATGTATGCAAAAAAAGTAGATGCGGTAAACAACCGCCAGTGATACGCGTCCCGTTCACCACCTTCCGTTCACTGGGCACCAGCAACACTGTTGACAATCACTTGGCGACGTGTATTTCTATGAAACATAAGAATTTCATAAACATACCGAGCACGGAGGGAGAGCAACGCACGTGCGTCGCCTCGGCTAAGACCGCAATCCCAGGAAGCAATAGACTGACCAATGTACGTCTCCATATGAGCATGGCAAAAACACCACAATCCACCTTATTTTTAATATCGCGCCATGACATTCGGACTCTCCTTGGGAGAAGTTGCAACACCTTTACATAAAGATCTGGATAACTAGCATCCTCAAAGAATACCGATAGAACATCTCTCTGTATAAAGTAAAAAATTAGTCAAAACGCCAAATGAATACAATGGTGACTAGTATGTAACGATCCACCATAAGTTAAAAAGTGAAACACCAACAAAAGAATAAGGACAAATAAATACCAACACAGTAGGGGTATCCCCGTACTTGTCAAGAGATACCCCCCCGCAGATGAGTTATCGATGAAGTCAATTTTCTGGCGCCGGACGTCAACAGCAACGACATAATAATGCGACTTATCTATTATCGGAAAGATCAACTGCGACAAAAGGTGTAGCGCATACACCAAAATTAAGAACCGATTTCACATACCACAAGACAAATGGACACATATAGAGAAATCTCAAATTCAAAATAATGAATGGATTAGGGATTGCACTAACCATGTCAATATCCGACCAAAACTCATATGGTGACACCTGCAAATCTGCCTCTAACGCAGTAGAAAACCAACCCAACCGGTGAGACCATGCGGCTGTACTTTGAACCACCGAGTACAACTGCACTACAAAAAAATATTAGTATCGAAATGAAACGGTTCCTAAGGGAAAAAGAGACGACCTATAAGGCGAGGATGGGCTAACCGTTGTGGTTGGGGATGCAAATAATCGCTTTGGTGCACCAACCAGTTTGGTCCTCTCACGGGCATTCAAAATGCATGACCAAGCACTCAACACACTCACAAGCACTTGGTTCCCTTCCAACAATGACACAAAGTCGACCCGACGAGCAGAACGGCCACAATAGTTAAATAATTCTGCCGTCCTATGACATTAGAATCACTAAATTCAAAAACATAAAACGTCGAAACCCCGAATGAGCTAAAGTAATAAAGGGAAAATTCTTACAAGTCAACGTTAGCAGTACGGGCGACCCAATCATAAACCGCTTGAGGGTCAACATTATTGGCAACATTCATATTGGCAGCGCGGGTACGCGTGAGGGGCGCATAAGAATTAAAATCGATGGTGCGCAAAGCACCGACATCATGCGATACATGACGTGAAGTCGTAATTAGTGCTGCACGCATTGACGGACTGGATGCCACACCCTTGCACGGACCTAGTGTATTGTTTTGCTACGACATGAAAACAGATTAGGGAACAATAAATATGTACAAAAAAATTGAAAAAGGCGTGGCCAAAAAGCAACCAGGGAGACAACAATACCTCAGGAGGAATTGAAAATACATGCTGCGAGGTGGTACCACCTACACCCCGGCCACGTGCAGTCACGCCCCCGACCGTACCGGAAACCCCAACGGACAGTGCTTTTGGGGCAACCGAGAGTTGGTGTTCCAACGCACGCACCTATTACCAACATGGGTGTGGGACATACAGGATTGAGATTGATGGAATAATCGTGAGCCGTAAACTGGTATACTGATTAGAAAACGACATCCACACTAATACTTACAGGTACACAAGGTGCAGACCTAGTACCCCCGGATGGAACATTTGAAGTATCACCCACATATTCGCGCATAATTGCATCCACTTCCTCCCAACATTGGGCAGGGAGATCTTGGGACAACCTAAGACTGAATGAAGAAACGTCATCACATCTCTAATGAATGCAGAAAGAACAATAAAATGAGCAGTGGGTGCATAACAAGTATAATGTATGTGCAAAAGACCAAAAATTACTGCCCATTAGTAGAAATAACAATAAAATGAGCAGTGGGTGCATAACAAGTACAATGTATGTGCGGAAGACCATAAATTACTGCCCATTAGCAGTTAGTAAGGTAGGAGCCATTGTTATACAACACATCTGCACCACATAGAAACTACATTACCATGCGAGACAACTAACATATCCCAGATAACAAACAACAACAAAAAAAGGCCACTAGTAGGTGTAGCCACAAAAGAAGTGTATACCATCCACATACACCCTACACCTGCTTAACTTTCTTGCGCTTGTACACAAGCATACTTACAGCAACTTGGGATTCCATCACATGACCCCCCGATGACACTTGCACAGACACCCGATCATTCTGGGGTGGCACACCACCGACATCACCAATAAAAGGCCCAACCTGCTCATCAACAACACATGGCCCCATATGCGGAACTGTTGGCCGATGGTTGTCATCTTGTACCGCCCTAATCGCTTCATCCACAACTTGAAAGCTCTCTGGGTTACTCCAAATCTCATCCCCACTATTGGACGTGGCACCGCCCGTATTTGCAACGCCAACTGGCTTTGTAGATGCATGGATCTCAAACAAAGAAATAATCTTCCGTGCACCGGATAATACACGCAAAACTCTATCTGTGCGGGTCGAGTATTGAGGGTGAATCCCAATGAAGTGCACAACATCATCCAACGCAGCGTCTAATGCTCCCATCTTCAAAACAAACAATTCCCCAGGCGCCTGGACAATTTCAACGGATTCAAGTATTATAAAATGGCCATAAAAATTAAAATGCAAAGATGATACAGGCGTACTTGAAACGCAATAGCATGTTAAACACAACGACCTTTTCTACAATTTTGTAAAAAAGGAAAAAGTAAAAGGTCTAGTAAACCAGAGCACATACTGCGTTACAAAAAAAAAAAAAAGCATAACATGTACTACCAAAAATCAGCACGAACCAACGTATAGAGATGCACACAATAGTAGTCGTGAAACCGAGAATCATATAAATCAAGGGAGGAAAATAATACACGACCACCGAAAGACCACAATATAGTTAATTGACCAGTTCGCACACACATAGGATTGTAACGCACCCACTTGTTCAAGACCATACAAACTGAGTCAGATATTTTAAAGTGGTGGAAAAAAAATAACGGGGACAAAACAAATAATAAACACCAACGTTAAAACGCATCCGCCATTTGGAATAGAACTTCCTTTATTTGAAAGAATTAAAAAGGAAAAAGGATTCCAATTAAAGCCCAATATGAAACACATCTGGCTTGTTATAACCGGTCGCCTTTATACCAAGAATATAAAAAAAAAAAAAACAAAAACGAAACTACACGTATAATCAGAGCACAGAGTTTAGTTAAAAGAAACGGCATAGCAAGACCTATCTAAAACCGCACACACCGGGAAACGAACACGCACAGAGTTGGCAGAATTTACCCGAGTAACATATGTACTAAAATGTGAAAAATCACAAACACAATAAGAGCACAATATACTTGATTCATTTGGTCGCACACACGAAGGGACAAAAATGCATACACCTAATGAGAAACCGCAATCAAGAGAAAGCAGGAGAAGTGGGGGAAGAAAAGGAAGGAATACCTTAACAACACCAGACTCCCCAGCCGATACAGAATCACGAAGAGCGCCATCATGCTGGGAAATAAAACAATCACGCTTTAACAACAATACAAACAGGCATAAACAAACATTTAGCTACCAAACACAATCAACAACTACTCAAAACGCAAATGGACACAACCCCATGAACTAGATGAAAAAGAATTGCATAAGGGAAACAGACCTGGGGGGCAGCACTAGCAGAAACACGTGGAGGACTACGGACAACCGGAGGAGCAAAAGGCCCAACTATGCTCCCAACACCAAACCTCCCAATCCCCACCTCAGCTAGCTCACGAGCCTTGAGGAGACCCGTAGTCCACCCTCTGAACGAAGGGAACGCCCGAGGAACGACCCTTTCAGACTGCACAACCCTGTCAACATAAAGGAGCTACACCCAGAAACGAATTAGTAACTTGCACATAATACACAAATGCACGCACACGACTAACACAATAATCAAGAACTGTATTGAATATCATACCAACAACATAAGAGCAGGCCCGGCGAATGGCTTAGACCGGGCAACAAACCACTTAGCGTGTTCTTCCACCAAACAGTCCAACACAAACTTGCACCAGTTTAGATTTTTTATCTCATCCACATCTTCAAAATGGTGGAAAATAAGCTGATTGGCATATCCATTCTTCATCGGCGACCCAAAAATACTAGCGGCCAACACAGTGAAGTGACGCTTAAACCAAACATCACCCTCCAAACAAGCCGGGGTCCGCAACATGTCCCCTATCTTAACCAACGTCACAGAATGCTTCGAAACCTCGAATTTGGAACGCCACTGTTTGAGAATGTCGCTAACATCGTCTTTAGGCCTTTTGGTATTAGTAACACCTCCACATGGCAAACCCAAAGTGGCATGGACATCATTCTCTGTGACAGTTAGTAGTGCACCATTCGCCAAACGCACAGACATGTTGGAAGCATCAAACTGATCTAACAACCACCGTCTCAACCGCTTGGGGAAATCTTCCACCTGAAAATTCAACAACTCCCCCAACCCAATTTGCTTCACTGCTTTACGTTGACAAGCACTGAAGTGTTTAAACTGCGACACCAAATGCCTAGGAGATGCGCGAGTATTAAGAGATGGAATAACCACCTCCGCGACCGGAGAAACTAGGGGAGACCCACTTTGCACCTCGGCAGGGGGTGGCTGAACTTGAACAGTGGGCGAAGCCACAATGGGGTGGAATTGTTGAACTCGATGCACAACAGACGAACCCACAGCAGGCGGGGATTGAAACGCCTCCGCATCGTTCGCTATAATGAAAACAACGAGATTAATGTAACGCAACAGGCATAAATTATGAAAGAGTGTCCAAACACGCCATCAATATCACCAAACAATTTTTTTTTTAAAAAAATCCAAACACACGGGCGTTTTTTTTTTTAAAAAAGGTAACTTCATAAAAAAAAAAAAAAGAAAAGAAAAACACCTTCTCACACATAAACCGAATTAATGTTTATGTGCACAGACCTAAACACCGTTCTGGATCGACAGGCATGAACACCGAATTAATGTTTATGTGCACAGACCTTGTCACACATAAAACGAATTAATGTTTATGTGCACAGACCAAAACACTGTTATGCGTAGACTGTAAATGATATTCGTACGTTACTACAGCACACACCAATATTGCAAAATGCACACATAGTTAGAATAATATACTAATGGTAATAATAGTAATAACTGTAACTTTTAAAAGATTTGTTGGTCGAAACATTTAAACATATATGGTTACTGTTTTATACCCAACACATTTAAACCCTAACAAATTTTAATAAGGGGAAAAAAACGTGCGTTGATACAATAATTATAACCAACATTCTATACCAATAATGTTAAAACTGTAAAAATTTGTCAAATGATTAAAAAACACATATTCAAAAAACACAATGTCAAACGCACCCACCAAGCTAGCAATGAATACACACAGTAAAAATAATAAAATAAATATAATAATAGTAATAACTGAAATTCTTACAGGAAAAGAAATTACTAACAAAGCTTTGGTGGATTACTAGCAGAGATGGCTAATGCACACGCCGACTTGATATAACGCACAAACCCTATGCTAACCGAAACTAAAAGAAAAAAGGGAAAAACTCTAAAAATTTGACAAATTTAACCCTAACAGTGAAATTAAAAGGAAAAAAAAGAGAGTGTTGTGACAGAAATTACAACCAACATTATATAACAACAATGTTATCTCTTAAAATTTTGACAAATTTATAACAAACATTTTTAGGTTTGGGAATATTATAATTAGAATTTAAACGATATATAATTAAAAAACAAAAAAAAAAATCAACATGGGCTGTTGGTCCCAAAAGAGGTAAGGTGAAAGTCTAGAGGGGGGGGGGGGGGGGTGAATAGACTTTCACACTTTTTCGCACAGCACAACAATTGCTAAGCCAGAGATAAACCAAAACTCTTAACTAGATTGTTCGAGTATGGTGCACAGCGGAAATAAATAAACATAAAGTGTGTGTGAGATTGTGTGAGCAGTATATCTCGTGTAGAGCGAATATGTAAAGAGCGGTAAGTAAAGAAAGCAGTAAAGAACACAAGACAATTATAGTGGTTCGCGAGGTGGTGTAATCCTACTACTCCACTTGCTCTTATCTCCAAGAGCAATTCACTATATCTACCACTCCTTGGTTCCAAGATACAATGAATTTCCGTGATCTAGTGCTTTGATCACAAAGCTCGCACTAATCACGCCCAGTGACACCACACTGCTGCTTCGGGTTTCACGTCGTCGTGCTACTATCCCAGGATTTCACGACTCCGTGTTACTTTCCCCCCGTCTTCCACACTCCGGTAGAAACGTATCCCGTGATCTGGTGCTTTGATCACCAAGCCCACACCAATCACGCCTAGTGCCTCCGACACTGCTGCTTCGGATCTCACAGCTCCGTGTGACAATCCAGGATTTCACAGCTTCGTGCTACTTTCCTCCATTCTCTTGTTTTGCTCCAAAACAAGTGTTGTCTTGCTTCCAACTTCTGAGACTCTGTAGATGATCTTCAATGATGCGCAGGTCTCTTTGATGAAGATAAACACTCTGGAATGATTTCTCTTGATAGCTCTTAGTGTTTTCTCTCTTTGAATATATCAAGTAAAGCACTTGATATTTTTGCTCTGCTTTGCTCTGTTTAAGAACTCTCAGAATATTTCTCTTTTGAAGCTCTCTGAGTTCTTTTTCTTTTCTCACTTCTCACTTGAAGATTTTTGATATGCTCTGTACCAAATGAGATTTTTGCTCTATGCTCTTTTAAGCTTAATTGCTCTATTCGATCTCTTTGATGAGTTTCGAATTTTCTGCTCTCTTGTTCGTAAGTTCCCCGTATTCAAGTCTTCATATCTTCATCATTTTATAGCTGGTAATGAGAATCTGTCCGTTGGAAAGAGACGCTCTCATTTTTGAAATCTTGTATCTTTTTGTCAGAGATCTTATCTTATCTTCTGCAAAGATGTCAGAAAGGATAAGCTAGCCGTTGTTAGAGCTTCATCTCCATGTAAATGAGCTCCCAAACTTCATCTGATATTCCTCTGGTTTAACGTTGAGTGGGAATATTTGGGTGTAGAACGGCTTCTCTGATCAGCTCTGAAGTGGTCTTTGTATCTTTGGGATTTAAAAATATTCATCAATTTAATCCCATACTAGTTAAACTAGTATTTTTCCTTGTAAGAATATTTTCACTGTAAGTTCATCTTCATCTTCTTCATTCTCACGTCTGGGTGTTCTCAGACTTCAAACTGGCTTTGAACTTCCACCCAATTTGAATTTCTCCTTTGTAATTTGTAATTGACACCCAATTTCAATTGGCTTGTAATTGGCACCCAATTTGAATTTCTCCTTTGTAATTTGTAATTGACACCCAATTTCAATTGGCTTGTAATTGGCACCCAATTTGAATTTCTCCATTGTAATTGGCTCCCAATTGACTTTGACTTGCAATTGGCTCCCAGACTTCTCCTGGTGCTTTCAATTGCTTCCCAATTTGAATTGTTGACCCCAACTTGAAATTGCATCCCATGAACCCAACTTGAAATTGCATCCCATACTACAACCTCAATTGGCTCCCAATTTCAATCTCAATTCAATTTGATCTCCATGTCTTCTTTGAATCGGTTCCCAACTTGAAATTGCATCCCATACTACAACCTCAATTGGCTCCCAATTTCAATTCTACATTGGCTTGGCTCCCAATTTCAATTCTACATTGGCTCCCATCTTGAATTGATTCTCATGTGAAACTTGCTCCCAATTTCAATTGATTTCAATTTCTCGGTTCCCAACTTGAAATTGCATCCCATACTACAACCTCAATTGGCTCCCAATTTCAATTCTACATTGGCTTGGCTCCCAATTTCAATTCTACATTGGCTCCCATCTTGAATTGATTCTCATGTGAAACTTGCTCCCAATTTCAATTGATTTCAATTTCTCTGAAACTGGCTCCCAATTTCAATTGCTTCTGAAATTGCTTCGAACTAGCTCCCAATTTCAATTGCTATGAAATCGGCTCCCAATTCCTTTGAATTGGCTCCCAAGTGCAATTGCATTGCTTCGAACTAGCTTCCAATTTCAATTGCTATGAAATCGGTCATAGCAATTGAAATTGCTTTCCCAATTTCCACTTGTAATCGGCGCCCAAAGCTTAAACTAGCGCCCAACTCCATCAGATTAATTTAATTTGGCTTCTCAAATTTTACAAGGTAAAATTGTTGATGGTGAGTTTCAAACTTGAGCCATTTCGCATAATATATCAAGCATCATCCACTTCGTCCGTACAGCTTTTGATTAAATCTCCAATCATATTTGATGTACTCCTTTCTTTCCATAGATGCTTGATCTCCAAGTCAATTTCATGCATTCTTCCAACATTAATTTTCTTCACGAAAATTCTTCTGGGATATCTTCTTTGAGTAGCATTGACGTGAATTATTGTATCATTCATCTTCTTCTTCAATTTGTCATTTTCTCCAGACAAATTCTTGATTTTCGGCTTTATATCTTCTTCTTCTATTTTTATCCATCTTCCTCTGTTTTTCTCTTTTCATATTTAAATAATTTCCCAATCATGGTCTAAGACTCTACTAGACCTATAAAATAAAATTGGGGGATCTACAAATACAAATTTGGCATATCAAAACCATTACAGTTTATTCCTAACAATTTCCCCCATTTTGATAATGCCAAAACCTATACTCAGTCATTGGCTTTAAGTCTTTGAAAAATAATCTTTTTGCTCAATTTTATTTGACAAAGCCAAGATGAGTTTAACAGATGGTTTTCTAGACACAATCAAAAGAAACTTGTGAATTAAATTTTTAGACAAGCTCCTAAACGCATCTTGAATTATTTTTGTTTTGATCATCATCAATTTTTAATTTTATCATGCGTTTTGACATATTCCTTGTCTTTTAATTCACGAAAGTCTAATTACATAAAACAAATAAAATTAAAGATTCAAAATAGACCATGGGAAATTATTATTGATATATTTCAAATTGATAGAGAAAAACGCAACAGAGGTTCGAAAATAGAGAAAATATCAGCTCAAGAGAGTTTTCAGATTACCTTCTGGGTTTCTTCACACCAGAGTCTTTCTTCAAAATTTCCTTGACATGTTCTCTGAGCTTGAAGAAATCATCTTTGAACTTTGCATTCTGAAATTTCTTTGTAAGCTGTCCGGCCATATAATGTCCATAAGTTTCTTTGATGTTGTTGCCCGGAAGAACTCCGTTTTCCCACTATAAGACACATTCTTCGAAGCTTCTTTCTTCTCCAAGATTCAGCCCATATTTCCGGTGAAATCTCTTAGTTCATACCACATCTCGGTTCTTTTCCTTTTGCCTTCTTCTTCTTTATTCTTCTCCGAGATCCATTGGGCTTGATCGGCTGCAGGCCATTTCTTGATCATGCTTGATAGATTTTCCTTAGTCCATATTGTTGTCTGAGTGGCGGTACCCTTAGAGCATTCAAACCAGCCACGCTGTTCAGCAACCTTCGATGTACTTGTACGAAGACTAGGATTCGCGAACTGAGCAAAACCAATCTGAGATGGTCCTTGTGAAGATTGTCCGCGGCTTCGGCCTCTACCTTGAGTAGACACTACTGGTTGTTGTTGGCTTCCAAGAATAAATTCTTGTTGTTGCAAAGCCATGTGACTGAGAATTTCTTCTCCCCTTTTGGCGTTATCAACCAAAAATGCAAGGGTCTTAAAATCTCGGTCTTGATTTGCCTTCACAGTTTCAACACTGTTGTGTGTTTCAATGGAACGGTTTGCACGTTGTCAAGCTTGTTTGTTGTAACTGCGAGTTCAGCTTCAAGTTTGTTGATTCGGCTTTCTTGATCTTGAATCGCTTTGATCTGTCTCAAGTGACGTTCGTTGTGAATCTTTTCAGCTGCTTCACGTTCCTTCTTCATGAGCTGAATCACTTCAAGTAAGCCTTTTGTCAATTTTCCTTTCAAAATTCTTTCTGCTTTGTCAATCTGGGTCTTCAAAATGTTTTGATGCTCCATTAATTCCTTCAGATTGACTCGTGTATCCGTGTCTTGTTGATCCATCTTTTGATTTTGTTCAACCAACTTTTCTCCAATTGTTTGACAAACAACATCACTGGATTCGGCTACTTTGGCAAATAAGGATGAAAATATGTCATCATCTTGATCATTCATCTGCACAAAGTTTTGAGGAGATCCAAATGGACTTCTATTCGGATCAGTGAGAACAACCGTATCAATAAGTCGCATCCCTTCCTTTTCAGGTGATTCGGCTTCTTGATTGAGATCACCAACTTGTTCTTCTAGGACTTCTGTTCTCGTGTAATTGTCTGCAAATAATTCTTCATTTTCTAGAACAGGGTCCATGGTAGGCATGGTAGACTCGGTATGGTGTACCGGCAATACACTGGATAAATCCTTTGTGATTTGCAGTCTACTCTCAGTAGCAACTTCTACTGCAACTTCCACTGGTATATCTCTTCTTCTTTCTTCTGACACTTGTTCTCTTATTTCTTCTCGTACTGACACTTCTCCTCTTAATTCTTTTCTTCTTTTATCCCTTTTGTAGCCATAATATATAAACTTTTTTTTAATTCTTTTTATTTTATTTTTATTCATATATTTTTGTGTGTCTTTTTGGCTACGAAACTTTTGATCTTTTTATATATGTAGGGATTTTTCATTTTGTAGGAGAGAGAGACAGAGAGAAAATAGAGATAGACAAAACCAGTAGCAAAAACATCCAAAAAATTTTTTTATTTATCTCCTTCGTACAGAGAAGGAGAGGGAGAGAGAGAGATAACATATCATTTCTTCAACAAGCAGAGAAGCCAGTACTCATGCAGTCTTCTGAGTCATAGCCTCCTGGTGGTGAAGGAGCATATCCCGGTCCTGAGTCACCACTGGACTCACTTTCCTCGAACATCGACCCGTTTGAGCTTGAAGATGAATAGGTTTGATTAAAAAACCTAGTAAAGTCCACTCGAGGACGGATGAACGGGTTGAGTGGCATCTGCTGAGGAGGCGGTGGAGGAGCAGGGATTTCTTGTGGCAGCGGTGCAAGAATTGGCAGACTTGGTGGAAACTTCGGGAGAGGCTCTGGTGGGGGAGGAGGTTGATAGAGCCCATCAAAACCGAAACCGGGAGGAGGTAGAACCGGTCCAAAAGTCAGTTGTTTTAAATACTGGAGATATTCTGAATTGCTCATATTCAGAATTTCAGCATATATGTCAGGTTGAACAACCAGAGAAAACTTCATGAATGGAGGCTCAGACCCTTCCACTCGGTCTTGTTCTGCCAATGGTTTCTTGGCACCATCATTTTCTTCATAGATAAAGCCCGGTTCACGCGGTGGTGATTCTGCAACTGCTTGAATTTGTGGCGACTCCTTCTCTTGCTCCCTTTCATCAGATATTAACACCAGAGGGTTGCTTGGTGTTTCTCCTGCCATTTTTCGTCCGTCCGTGCGTGTTGCCCTTCGAGGTTGTTTGAGAACTTTCTCCCAAGTTCTCTGAGTTTCCTTCCTCACCTTGTTCTCCTGAGACTCGCTGGACACCATCTTGCACCTGCAAAAATTCAAACAACAAAATCTTCCACAACAGGTATGTCTCGGCTGTCTCCCAATATATAGGGCGGTCAGGAGTGTAATCAGTTCACTTGCCGATGGAGAGTTAATTCTTCTTGCCGTCGTTTAGAGTTTACAGATGTGATGGATAGCGGCAAGACTTCTCATTGGCTAAGATGGCGGTGGATGGGAAGAGATTTGATGGGCAACGGTTTAGAGGGGAGAGTTTAATGAGGGGTTAGGTTTTAATTGCTCTGTGGGAGACGATTGATATTATTAAGCTGAGAGAAGGTATGGGGTGCCGATTTGAGAGAGAGAGAATATCAGTTTGGAAAGATTTGATCTAGGAGAGGATTATGGGGGGAGGTTTAGAAAGGGTAGGAGTTTATGGGTGGAGGTTTGATGCCCAATTAAACTCTAAATTTTCCTCCTTTATCTCCTGATTTCCTTCTCAAATTCGTGTACCATAAACATAATAACACTCAAACATCTCGTTAGTAGCAAAAATTACTCTACAAATAATTAATCACACATACCAATTATATTAAACTTATACACGGTAATTTCCAATCAAAAATTAAACACATTTGGAAATTAACAAAATTAACACACATATTCCAATTAACATTTAGAAACATCTTTATAATTAGCACACAAATCAGATTCCAAAATATTTTAGAAACTAACAAAAATATTAATTTCTAGATTTCTAAAACATTTTATTGCGAATTATATCACATATACTGCATATATATGAAACACACATACAATTAACACTTTAAATCACATTTTGCACATAACACATATATTAAACAAACATGGTAAATCATTTTTAGAGCAAATTGTTCATGCAAACAAGTTAGTTAATTTACAGAAACATGAACACATACTCAAAAACTGATTAACACATTAAACATGCAATTTTATACAAATTACCAAATAAATCACGATTTGCACATTTCATCAAATTAATTTGCATGACATATGATCTCACGTTAAATAACACATGCAAATTCATAAATAAATTCCTAACACATATTGCAATTTTATCATATAAAAATTTCGAATAAAAACATGCATATTAACACATAAAACAATTTATTCATATAGAACAATTTATTTTGAGCACAAGTATCAATTTAAATAGAGAGATTAAGTCCAGTGATACTTAGCTCATTTCGATCATTCCCAACTCGTGCCTTAAGGTAGAAAATCTCGTTTCGCATAAAGGCTTCGTGAGAATATCAGCAACTTGGTTTTCCGTAGGGATATATTCGATCTTCAAATTTTTCTTTTCAACGTGATCCCTTATAAAATGATGTCGAATGTCGATATGTTTGGTTCTTGAGTGAAGCATCGGATTGTGAGTGATAGCAATTGCACTAGTATTATCACAATAAATACTAACGTCATCACAATTAACTCCGTAATCCTTCAATTGTTGCTTCATCCACAAAATTTGCGCACAACAACTTCCTGCAGCAATATATTCGGCCTCGGCGGTACTAGTTGCGATGGAATTTTGCTTTTTGCTGAACCAAGAAACAAGCCTTCCCCCCAAGAACTGGCATGTCCCGGAAGTGCTTTTTCTGTCTATTTTGCAACCTGCAAAATCCGCATCTGAAAAACCCGTTAGAGTAAAATCTGTACCTTTTGGATACCACAATCCAACATTGATTGTGCCTTTCAAATATCGTATGATCTTCTTTGTTGCAGTGAGGTAGCTTTCTTTTGGATTTGCTTGGAATCTTGCACACACACCCACAGCATAAGAAATGTCCGGCCTGCTTGCAGTAAGATATAGAAGTGAACCAATCATTCCTCTATATTTTGTTTGATCGACATCCTTTCCATCTTCATCTTTGTCTAGCCTTATTGATGTGCTCATTGGAATTTTGATCGATGATTTTCCATCAAGGCCAAACTTCTTTATCAAGTCGCGAGTGTACTTTGCTTGATTGATGAATACTCCTTCTTTCAGTTGTTTGACTTGTAAGCCCAAGAAGTAATTCAATTCATCCATCATGCTCATTTCGAATTTATTCTGCATAAGCTTCGAAAATTTCTCACACAAAGAATTGTTAGTGCTTCCAAAAATAATATCATCAACATATATTTGCACTAATAAAATATGATCATCATCTTGAATTCTAAATAGAGTTTTGTCAACAAGGCCTTTGGTGAATCCACAGCTTATTAAGAACATTGACAAAGTATCATACCAAGCTCTAGGTGCTTGTTTCAACCCATACAATGCCTTTTTAAGTTTGTAGACTTTATCACCTTCGCCTTTTACCTCAAAACCTGGGGGTTGTTCGACATAAACTTCTTCTTCGAGTAGACCATTCAAGAATGCGCTTTTCACGTCCATTTGATAAACGGTGAAATCTTTGTGTGCGGCGTAGGCTAGGAAAATTCTGATTGCTTCAAGTCGAGCCACCGGTGCAAAAGTTTCATCAAAATCAATTCCTTCTTCTTGAGAGTATCCTTTTGCAACGAGCCTTGCTTTATTCCTAACAATCACGCCTTCTTTGTTTGCTTTGTTCCGGAAGACCCATTTGGTTCCTACAACATTGTGGTTCGCCGGTCTTGGAACAAGTTCCCAAACATCATTTCTTTTGAATTGATCGAGCTCCTCTTGCATAACATTTATCCAATCCGGATCATTGAGAGCTTCGTCAATTTCTTTTGGTTCAATCTGAGATAGATAACACGTGAACAATGCTTCCATGGTAGATGATCTTGTTTTCACGCCTTCATGGATATTCCCAATAATTAATTCTGGAGGATGATTTTTGAGCCATCTTAAATCTGGTTCAAATGGGTGCATGGTACTGGGTGGATCCATTTGTTGTGTACTGGGAGAGTTGGTTCGAATTTCCACATTTAATTCATTTTGTAATTGACCACCAACTTCACCAGTAACTTGATCACTAATTGGATCACCAACTTGTACTGCATCCTCATTCTCACGTGAGGCATCACTCCCAAAATTATTATTAAAAGAATTTCCAACTTCTTCTAGATGAAGGATGGGATTTTCTAGAGAATTAATTTCCAACTCATCCATTCCCTGCAAAACATCATCTTCACACGTATCATTAGTATCACAAAAATCAATATGACACTTGTTACCATTTTGTGCAATTTATTCGTCCAGTGCATCATTCTTGATCTGTGATTTTTCATCAAATACCACGTGTATGGATTCTTCAACCACCATTGATCTTTTATTCAAAACTCTGAATGCCTTGCTGGTAGTCGAATATCCTAGAAAAATTCCTTCATCTGCATGCTCATCAAAAGCTTTTAGATGCAATTTATCATTAATATGAATAAAACATTTGCATCCAAAAATATGAAAATAACCAATATTTGGTTTTCTCCCTTTATAAAGCTCATATGGCGTCTTCTTGTACTGCTTATGGATCATGCTTCGATTTTGCGTGTAACAAGCAGTGTTGATAGCTTCCGCCCAATATCGTTTCGGGAGACCGGCAGCACTAATCATCACTCGTGCGGCTTCTTTGAGCGTCCGGTTTCTTCTTTCGGCAACACCGTTTTGTTGCGGTGTTCTTGTGGCAGATAATTGATGAGAAATTCCATGTGAATTGCAAAAAGCTTGTATAACTCCATTCACGAACTCGGTTCCGCGATCCGTTCGTATTTTTGATATTTGCAATTCTTTCTCATTTTGTAGTTGCTTCAACAGCTTCGGTAGAACTTGCTCAACTTCATTTTTCTTCTTGAGAAACACGGTCCAAGTGTACCTGGAAAAATCATCAACAACAACGAGAGTATATTTCTTACCACTTACACTTATTGAATCAACCGGTCCAAATAAGTCCATATGTAGTAAGCTTAGCGGTCTTGACGTTGACTCGTGTGTCTTTGATTTGAATGATGATTTGATTTGCTTTCCGCGTTGGCATGCATCACACACTTGGTCCTTCTTGAAGATAATATCTGGCAAGCCTTCTACTAGATTCTTCTTTGCAAGCTGATTGATGGTCTTGAAGTTTAAGTGGTTGAGCTTTCTGTGCCATTCCCAATTAGCTTCATTTGAATTTCTGGCCATTAAGCATACTGAATCTTTGCTTGTGCTCCAATCAACAACATACATATTTTTTCGCCATTTTCCAGAGAAAATAATCTCATTTGTGAGCTCATTTTTTATTAGGCAATAATCTTTAGAAAATTCTACAAGATAGCCTTTATCACAAAATTGACTAGTGCTCAACAAATTAAATTTCAATCCTTCAACGAAAGAAACATCTTCAATCTTCAAACCATTTTTCTTGATCGTGCCAACTCCTTTTGTAATTCCATAATTTTGATTTCCTCCGAATATAACTTTTGGTCCATCGATTTCTTTGAAATTCACTAGATATGATTTATTTCTAGTCATGTGGCGTGAGCAACCACTATCGATGTACCAAACATCCTGCAAAAAAGGTTAATTAATTTTAGGTACCCATACTTGCTTGGGTCCTTTACTGTTAGTGATTTTTGGTAACCAAACCCACCTTGATCTTATTGAATTAAGATGAGGCGATTTGTAACCATTAGAGACACGATAATCATAACTCACATTAGAAAATATTTTTGGCGCCGGGTTTTGAAAATTATTTTTATATTTTGGCACCTGGGAAGAGAATGGTTGCTTTGGTCTATAAAAAGCATTACATCTATTACACAACCAATCTTTTTGAGTGGGATAAAATCTACCAACTTTATTTCTAGAAAAGCTTCCCTCTTTTCTATGAAATCTTTTTGCACTTGACTCTTTGGCATATCTTTTCTTGTAGAATTTTTGTTGCTTTGCCGTAGTATAAACTTGTTTCGGCCTTTCAACATTCAACTTTGCGTTTGATTGATAGCCAAGTCCTTGTCTCATTGTGCTATTCTGACTTTTAACAAATTTTACCACTTGAACTTTATTATTTAAAGTAGTAGTAGAATTAGTCAGATTTTGAGGGGTTTGAGAACATGTGGAGTCATAACCAATTCCGGTTCTATCTCCTGATGGCTTTTGCATGCTCACCATTTTATCTATAATTTTAGACGAATTAGTGAACGTAGCAATAGTAGCTCAAAGATTATGTTCTCTAACCTCTCTTGCTTTACACTCTTCTTGAAGATGAATATTTTCATTCTTCAATTTACTCACTTCAAGTAAAGCATCTTGCAATTTTTTATTAATTTCTTCTTTTTCAAGAATTAGAATATTATTGCGCTCCTTGAGTTGAGGATGAGTGAGCATAATCTCTTGACATTCTCGCATTAGATTGTCAATAGATTCACGAGAAAAAGAAGAATTAACATAATTGAAAGAATTAGATGTTACCTCTCCTTCCTCTGCGTCAAGAGCTATAAGACAATCTTCACTTGTACTCAACTCAATTGACTTGCATATTAGCACCGTATCATCATCCGAACATGAACTTTCATCGCTTGATGATGAATCCTCCGAATCATCATTTTCGTTTGGTTCGTTGCTAACGAGAGCTCTTCTTTTGTCGCGCTTGAACCTTTTGCTTTCGGATTTGTTCGGCGTAGATTCAACATTTTTTCCTTGATACTTGCTAACGATCGGATACGGACAATTTATTTTAAAATGTCCGGGTTTGCGGCAATTGTAGCACAAATCCTTATTTTCTTCGACTTTTTCTTCTTGTGTTATGCGAGAGATGAATTTTCCGCGAGCAGAATTTTTGTTGTCTCCTTTTCGCATAAACCTTTTAAATCTTTTCACAAAAAGAGCAAATTGTTCGTCAGTCATAAAATCAACATTATTTTCTACTGACCTGGAGGTTGACGGACATTATTTTCTACTGACCTGGAGGTTGACGGTTGTTCGGCCATTAGAGCAGAATTTCGAGCTTCATGTACATCATCATCTTTGGCCTTCATTTCAAACTCATATGCTTTTAGATCACTAAATAATTTGTCTGTAGACAACATTCTTAGATCTCGGTTATCGCGCATAGCCGTAACCTTCATATCCCATGCAGATGGTAACCCTCGTAGGATTTTGAGATTAATTTCTTTTTGGCTAATATTTTTGCCAAGATCACTAATCTCTCCAAGAACTTTGATCATTCGAGCTTCCATGTCTGCAACACTTTCATTTGAGAGCATTTTCAAATCTTCAAACTTCTTCATGGCGATTGTGAGCTTATTGTCTTTTTCTTGTTCATCTCCTTCGCCAATCTTGATGAGAGTTTCCCATATTTCTTTGGCAGTGGCACACTTTCGGATCTTCAGAAATATTGTATCGTCTAAGGCTTTGAATAGAATATCCTTGGCAATATTGTCAAGATTATTCCGCGTTCTATCGTCCGGTGTCCATTTCGGTTTTGGCTTTTGTACGTACTGTGGAGCATCCGGGTATATGACAAACGCCGTATTGACTTTTAATATTTCGATAGGACCAGTGGAAATAACTTCCCACATTTCATCGTGTAAGGCCGATAAGTGTACCTGCATACGAACTTTCCAATCATCAAATTTATCAAGTGAGAATAATAGATTTTGAGCTAAATCTTTCTTCATCATCATCATGAGAGATATGAAAGATTAATCCAATTCACCCAAAAGAGGTAAGGTGAAAGTCTAGAGAGGAGGGGGGGGGGGGGGGGGTGAATAGACTTACACACTTTTTCGCACAGCACAACAATTGCTAAGCCAGAGATAAACCAAAACTCTTAACTAGATTGTTCGAGTATGGTGCACAGCGGAAATAAATAAACATAAAGTGTGTGTGAGATTGTGTGAGCAGTATATCTCGTGTAGAGCGAATATGTAAAGAGCGGTAAGTAAAGAAAGCAGTAAAGAACACAAGACAATTATAGTGGTTCGCGAGGTGGTGTAATCCTCCTACTCCACTTGCTCTTATCTCCAAGAGCAATTCACTATATCTACCACTCCTTGGTTCCAAGATACAATGAATTTCCGTGATCTAGTGCTTTGATCACAAAGCCCGCACTAATCACGCCCAGTGACACCACACTGCTGCTTCGGGTTTCACGTCGCCGCGCTACTATCCCAGGATTTCACGACTCCGCGTTACTTTCCCCCCGTCTTCCACACTCCGGTAGAAACGTATCCCGTGATCTGGTGCTTTGATCACCAAGCCCACACCAATCACGCCCAGTGCCTCCGACACTGCTGCTTCGGATCTCACAGCTCCGTGTGACAATCCAGGATTTCACAGCTTCGTGCTACTTTCCTCCCTTCTCTTGTTTTGCTCCAAAACAAGTGTTGTCTTGCTTCCAACTTCTGAGACTCTGTAGATGATCTTCAATGATGCGCAGGTCTCTTTGATGAAGATAAACACTCTGGAATGATTTCTCTTGATAGCTCTCAGTGTTTTCTCTCTTTGAATATATCAAGTAAAGCACTTGATATTTTTGCTCTGCTTTGCTCTGTTTAAGAACTCTCAGAATATTTCTCTTTTGAAGCTCTCTGAGTTCTTTTTCTTTTCTCACTTCTCACTTGAAGATTTTTGATATGCTCTGTACCAAATGAGATTTTTGCTCTATGCTCTTTTAAGCTTAATTGCTCTATTCGATCTCTTTGATGAGTTTCGAATTTTTTGCTCTCTTGTTCGTAAGTTCCCCGTATTCAAGTCTTCATATCTTCATCATTTTATAGCTGGTAATGAGAATCTGTCCGTTGGAAAGAGACGCTCTCATTTTTGAAATCTTGTATCTTTTTGTCAGAGATCTTATCTTATCTTCTGCAAAGATGTCAGAAAGGATAAGCTAGCCGTTGTTAGAGCTTCATCTCCATGTAAATGAGCTCCCAAACTTCATCTGATATTCCTCTGGTTTAACGTTGAGTGGGAATATTTGGGTGTAGAACGGCTTCTCTGATCAGCTCTGAAGTGGTCTTTGTATCTTTGGGATTTAAAAATATTCATCAATTTAATCCCATACTAGTTAAACTAGTATTTTTCCTTGTGAGAATATTTTCACTGTAAGTTCATCTTCTTCATTCTCACGCCTGGGTGTTCTCAGACTTCAAACTGGCTTTCAACTTCCAATTTCAATTGGCTTGTAATTGGCACCCAATTGACTTTGACTTGCAATTTCAATTGGCTTGTACCCAATTGACTTTGACTTGCAATTTCAATTGGCTTTCAATTGGCTTGTAATTG
>NW_017619458.1:3289397-3421897 GCF_001879475.1 Ipomoea nil
TTCTCCAAAAATACAAATCCGGACATAGTGGAGGACATAACTCGCAGGCTTCGAATTGGGCAGACCAACGATTTGGGAAAATACTTGGGCGAGCTGGCCATCCACAGCCGGGTAACTTGTGCAACACATGCGGATCTTCTTACTAAGATTTCTGGTTGGCTGGATGGATGGAAAGCAAAAACACTATCACTCGCAGGAAGGGTGGTGCTTGCAAAATCAGTGCTCAATGCTATACCTACCTATACAATGCAGACGACCTATCTCCCCAAAGAAGTGTGCCTAGAGATCGAAAAACGGACGCGAAATTTCATTTGGGGAGGCAGTGGAACGAGTAATATGATGAGCCTGGCTAAGTGGGAATTAGTTACGACAGCGAAAGATGCGGGAGGCCTGGGGCTCAAACGCCTGTGTGAGTTGAACACGGCCTACATGGCCAAACTGGGATGGCGTCTCTTAACAGCGGGTGATAGTCTTTGGGCACAAACGATAAACTCTAAGTACAGAAAGTCCGGGGAGCTGCATATCTTGAGGCAGGGACGACGCAAGGCGTCCAATGCATGGCGGGGAATCGAAGCAGCATGGACGGACATGCTAAAAGGCGTGTCGCGCAAAGTCCGGAATGGGCAAAACACCCAATTCTGGATGGATAAGTGGCTCTTGTCGAAACCACTTTACGGACAGCTTAGGGTGCCCATTGCGCTTCCTGATCTTTATGCCATGGTGCGGGATTATTGGGATGAGTCCAGGGGCTGGAAGTGGGAACTTCTGGAGCACACGTTGCCACTTGAAGCAAAGGAAAACTTAGCAGGCCATGTTCTAACGACCGCATCACTGGAAGGCGAAATGGGATGGGGTTTAGAACTCAATGGAAAATTCTCAATCAGCTCTATGTATGAGTTACTGGTGGGCACCCCTCGAAACACTGTTGATGAATCTTGGCGACGGTTATGGCGGATCCGAGTGCCAGCCGGAGTTTGCATGTTCCTTTGGCTCGTGTGACATAAGAAAGTACTCACAAATGCAGAGAGAGCTCGACGAAAACTAACTGCGGATCCTTTCTATTTTCTTTGTGCAGGACATGTAGAAGATCTACAACATCTTTTCAGAGAATGCCCAGCGGCGAAGGGCATTTGGGAAGCCGCGCTTCCCAAGCGAGTGAGAGAGCATTTGGACACGCTACAATGGGACCAATGGCTTGAGACAAATCTAGAGGGCGAAGTGAGACACGGTTTCGACGAGAACTGGCAAGCACAGTTCTGTACAAGGCTTTGGTGGATCTGGTGGTGGAGAAACGATGGAGTTTTCAAGCGGCAGATTATGGCGATACAACACAAGCTAGATTAGCTAACCAAGTATGATGTGGAGGTTAAGGCAGCTTTTGCCAAGAGGTTTCACCCGGGGACTAGAACCACAACGGTAATGAGGGAGCAAGTGGGCTGGCAAAAACCAGAGAGTGGATGGTGTAAATTAAATGTGGATGGAAGTTGCAAGTCCAATGGCATGGCAGGTTGTGGGGGGCTGTTACGGGATGAGCACAGCAGTTGGTGTGCAGGATTTACGTCGAACATAGGTCGATGTCAAGTGCTAGAGGCGGAGGCGTGGGGAGTTTTTTATGGCTTGCGCATAGCGAAGGACTGAGGAGTAGCTCGGCTCGTGGTGGAAAGTGATTCCAAGCAGCTGATAACCAGGCTGCGAAAGGCTGGAACAGATTCAAGATCAGAATGCAATATAATCTGGAGATGCATGCGGGAGGCAGAGGGTTTTCAGCGAGTGGATTTTGTGCATGTTCTCCGCGAGGGCAATAAAGCAGCCGACACCTTGGCAAAGACGGCAACTGAACACCAGCTGGGATGTCGAGTGCTTTCGGAAGCTCCTGCTCATCAGACATGACAAGTTAAGAGCAATGTTTTTTAGACGTGTTTGATTCTTGGGTATCCGCCTCCGTTCTGATCCAAAAAAAAAAATGAATATATAGTTCTTTGATTTGTGAATACAGAGTTCAACAATTAGGAATATTAACATAGAGTTTTGTAATTGTGAATATAGAGTTCAATAATTATGAATCTATAGTATAGGAATTATGAATTCAATTCCGTGTGCACCATGCATGGTGCATACGGTTGCACAACATAATTTGTCGAGATGTGTGTCGTAGGTTATCATGTGAAAATATTGAACAAAATATTAATATTTATTATATTTGTATAAAATACTTGGTAAATAAATAAATAAATAAATAAATAAATATATATATATATATATATATATATATATATATATATATATATATATATATATATATATATAACATGTTTTGTATTTAACTTTAATATTTAATTACAAGGTAAGTGTAACAACCCGAAATTTTATTTTATAAATCCAATATTAAGAAATTCCAAAATAGCCATTTTCACTCCATTAAAATTTTTTTTTCGATCAATTGGTGTTGGAAGAAATTATTTTACTTGCATTTTAAATTAATTCGACACCAAAACTTATTTTATTCCAAAATCCTAAATTTTCGGGTACTTGGTTCATGATGCTAGGTGAACCACACCACTCCAAGAAGCATTGCCTGAGAACTCATTTTAGCCAAGCTTTTACCATTTTTCCCTCACCCAATCATTTGCTTTCTACCTAGGATTTTGCACCCTATATAAACAACACTACCCATTTGTTATTCTTTGATCTCCAACCTTGCTTCTCCCAAGTTTTTGTCTGATAGAAGCAAGAAAACATTGCAGTAAGTTTCCTCCCTTCATTTTCCATCCATCTTAAGGTTTCCTCTTCTCTTAGCCTTCAATCTTTGAAGTTTCTTAGTCTTGGTTTGTGCTTGAGATGTTTAGGTGGTGAAGGAGGTGGTGTTTGAGTAGAGAGGAGGTAGAGATCCATACAAGAAGAAGAAGCTTCAAGAGTTATAACCCCATGGACTCCCTCTTTGATTTTGACTCTGTGAAGCCTTTGATATTGAGTAGAAATGAGTACAAATTATTAGATTTTTTTGTGTTTATGCTTGGAAGTGATCTAGTATTGGTCCTTGAGTTGTTGAGAATGTTTTGGACATGTTTGGATTAATTTTGCAGATGAAATGCCCATCTGGTGCACACACAGTGTGCACCAGATCAGACCAGCGGCCCTAGCCGCGGCCCATCAGGAGGGCCGCCAGCTAGAGCCGGAGTTACCCGGGCCTAGGGCACGACCCTAGGAGAGGGCCGTTGCCTAGGCCCGACAATGTAACGGGACTCATGGAGCGGCTCATGAGGAGTCCCGCCCCAGGTCCCTGAGTATTAATCTGAGAAGTTTTTGTGCAGTGGCCGGGCCCTTGTGGCTCAGCTACGTGCCGTTTCGGGCCAGGTATCACAGGCCCTTGTGGCTCGATACCTCGGGATCGTCTCGACGCATGTTTTGGCTTTGACCTCGTTGAATTTGGATAAAAAAATGAGTATGTTATGATGAATTTATTGAATGAATTGCTATGCAGTATATATATGTTGAGTTCACTGTGTATGAGAAATGCTTGGCTAAGTGATCTAATGTTATTTTTTTTATTGAGTAGAGAGGCATGATCATTTGAGAATATGACTTATTATGAAAGCATGACTAAAATGTGATATTTGATCAAAGAGAATTGAAACATGTTTTGTTGATAGAAATGTATAGAAATTGCTATGTTGCAAACTGAGTATAATATGATATCCTTGAGAATTTCTATGGATTTTTACATGGTTTAGAAGCATGTTATAGAGTATTTCGCATCTCACATATTTCATATTTCAAAAATGCATAAGGGGCCAATGTGAGCCCAAGTATTACTTTCAAAAAACCATAAGCATGTGATATATCATTCTTTGATGCATTGAGAAGTAGTAGAGTTGTTACATGCATGAGATTGATGCATGAGAGATATATTTATATATTATCTATATCGGTGAGGTTTTGGAGGATCCCGTTTGGACTATGTCCTCTTGGATGATTTTATGGACATTGCGGTCCCAGTATATGTAACGCGGCGTATTCCCACTTTACGAGGTTGGAAACTGCCCGCTAGTCTTGGAATCTTGGTCAGGGGGTGTGCACACTAAAAGTGCGATACCTGATTTCACAGAGTTAAACCATAGAACCAAGAGAGTGGTTCGGTGGACGAGCAGAGTATTAGGTCAGCTAGACGCCATGCCCAGATAGGTTTATTCACACTATGATGAAGTTCCTACCTCGTCCATTTAAAGAGAAACTATGAGTCTTGAGACTCTAAAAGAGAAAGAATGAGTCATTGCGACTCTAAGAAAGAAAGAAGTGAGTCATTGCGACTCTAAAGAAAGAAAGAAAGAAAGAAAGCAAGTCATTTATGACTCAATGAGACCTCCACAGAAAGTACTCTATTTTACAACGAGCGTAGGAGTATATTTATAGTATTGCACGAGATTGCATACGAGTATAGTATTGCACATGATTGCATATGAGTATAGTATTGCATGTGATTGCATATGAGTTTAATATTGCATAAGATTGCATATGACTATAGTATTGCACAAGATTGCACTTGAGTAGAGTATCGTATGAGATTGTACAATGAGAATGTCGATTTAAGATTGTTTATCAAGCATGATAGTTTAGTTATATTTGAATCCTTGTATCTCCAGTTTATGTGATCAGAATTTGAGAGCATGAGAATACCTGTTGTATGGTTTATTAGCATGATACTACTTGTAAGCATGAGTTGCTTGTTAAGTTTATTGTGAAGTTTACATGTTGAAGTATCTAAGTTGTTAAGTCTTATATATCGAAGCATGCCTGTTGATATTATAGGTTGCAAGCATCTAGAAAGTATGTGATATGACTAAGCTGTCTATGAGATGAGTTTGTTGTATACGAGTGAAATCAAATGTTTTCAAAGTATATTCTATAGTACTTTACAGGGTTGAGTGTGGTTATACTTAGCTTCGTGCTAACGCGTGTTTTCCTATTTGTTTATGTGTTTCTTGTAAAACCCCTGTTAGGTGGGCCCAGCAGTGAGAAGTGATCGAGTTAGACTAGTCTTTTAGATTGAGATGTCTAAACTCTTATTGACTTATTTTTGTCGTTATCCATCAGATGTTAGACTTGTGATGTTTTGTTGACATTGATGATGTAGACTTTTCGGGTGACTTTTTCCCCCTTATGACTTTCAGTAATTAGTATGGATGTTAGATATTTATTTTATTTCTAGTTCTACACCTCCCCCCCCCCCCCCCCCCCCCCTAGCCTGTGCAATCACCACGGAGTGGTGGTTGTGGCGGTGACATTCCCACTAGTTATCTAATTCTGCTGCTTAGTTTATGACAATTGTGGTTTAGATTTGTGATTAAGAGTTAGAAAAGTGGGGTGTTACAATAATGTAGAAAGAATACAATGGACAATGTAATAAATATAATAAATTAATAAATTTGAAGGTAAGGAATCTTTGAATTATAGAAAATAAAGATAATATAACTAATGAAATTATATTTCTTTTAAATTTTTTTATAATGAATATTTTTTTTAAAATAAAGCATTATAGACATCTAATTTTAAATTAATTAAATGCATATGCATTAATTTTTGTTGTAGCTACTAATTTATTTTTATTATTTTTTAATTTAATAAGAGTAATAAAGTGTCGTACATACTTTTCATCAACAATAATGAAATCAATGATTTTTTTTTTTAATTTCCATTCCTTGTTGAGACAAATTATTTTGAGAGTTTGTAAATGACAATTGCTACAATTGCTGTCAATAGAGAATGATAATAAATAAATAAATAAATAATATGGTTACAATAGATATTGTTATAATGATATAGTAAAAATTAACTTACAAATTTCTTTAGAAGTTTTCATGCATTGATAAAATTCTGATGTGCAAACTTGTTCAATTGGAGCTAGTAGGATGTTAACATTGTCAATTATTTGAAAAATGGTCCTACCGTCTTAGAGTCCATAATGTGTAATTGTATTTACGATCAACAACTTTGTAGTTAGGCCGCACAAGGCTGACAATGATGTAAAAACAATTTTGTTTAAAAAAATAATAGTATTATATTTGTAAAGTAATGTACAATTGTACCATTATAAAAAAAATACAAAAAATATTAATACCATAATAACCTAAATTATTCCAATTATGCAAAAGCATAATTGAAATATTAAGTTTTGTTTTAAATAATCAAAAGAAGAAGATAATAATAATAATAATAACAATAATAATAATAATAATAATAATAATAATAATAATAATAATAATAATAACAATAACAATAACAATAACAATAACAATAACAATAATAATAATAATAATAATAATAATAATAATAATAATAATAATAAACTTAACCTAAATTTCTTTTAAAAATATCAAGAAAATCAAATAATTTTTAAAGTTCCAGATTTATAATCTTTGATGCTTAACTTTGAATGCTATGTATTTAGGCGGGCTAATTATTTGACCAAAGTTTATGTTAAATTTTATATTATATATTTTTTTAATAAATTATTTTAACATATTCATAATATATGTTTAACAATTATGTTAACTCTAATTGGGATGAGGTTCGAACCTAAGACCTTTCTTATAAAATTTTAAATTAATTAAAATATTAAATGGATATGCATTAATTTTTGTTGTAGCTACTAATTTATTTTTATTATTTTTTAATTTAATAAGAGTAATAAAGTGTCGTACATACTTTTCATCAACAATAATGAAATCAATGATTTTTTTTTAAAAATTTTCATTCCTTGTTGTGACAAATTATTCTGAGAGTTTGTAAATGACAATTGCTACAATTGCTGTCAATAGAGAATGATAATAAATAAATAAATAATATGGTTACAATAGATATTGTTATAATGATATAGTAAAAATTAACTTACAAATTTCTTTAGAAGTTTTCATGCATTGATAAAATTTTGATGTTCAAACTTGTTCAATTGGAGCTAGTACGATGTTAACATTGTCAATTATTTGAAAAATGGTCCTACCGGCTTAGAGTCCATAATGTGTAACTGTATTTACGATCAACAACTTTGTAGTTAGGCCGCACAAGGCTGACAATGATGTAAAAACAATTTTGTTTAAAAAAATAATAGTATAATATTTGTAAAGTAATGTACAATTGTACCATTATAAAAAAAATACAAAAAATATTAATACCATAATAACCTAAATTATTCCAATTATGCAAAAGCATAATTGAAATATTAAGTTTTGTTTTAAATAATCAAAAGAAGAAGATAATAATAATAATAATAATAATAATAATAATAATAATAATAATAATAATAATAATAATAATAATAATAATAATAATAATAATAATAATAATAATAATAATAATAATAATAATAATAATAATAATAATAATAAAATAATAATAATAATAATAATAATAATAATAATAATAATAATAATAATAATAATAATAATAATAATAATAATAAAAATAATATTAATAATAATAATATTAATAATAATAATAATAAACTTAACCTAAATTTCTTTTAAAAAATATCAAGAAAATCAAATGATTTTTAAAGTTCCAGATTTATAATCTTTGATGCTTAACTTTGAATGCTATGTATTTAGTCGGGCTAATTATTTGACCAAAGTTTATGTTAAATTTTATATTATATATTTTTTAATAAATTATTTTAACATATTCATAATATATGTTTAACAATTATGTTAACTCTAATTGGGATGAGGTTCGAACCTAAGACCTTTCTTATAAAATTAAGAGAAAATTTTAATTTTGGTCCTATGACTATATGGGTCTTGTTAATTTCAGCTCTTGACTTTCAAAAATGTCAATTTAGTACCTTAACTATGCAATTTTTGTCAATTTTGGTCACTCCGGCCAAATTTCGCCGGAAAATTTTAATAATTAAAATAATAAGGATATTTTGGTCATTTCACGTCTCTTTTCTTCTTCCCAAGCAAGTTCATCCCTTTCTCTCCCGTTTCCGGCGAATGCAATGAAAATGATGGAGGAAGCTGCTTGGGATCTGTTTTACGCCGCCGCCGGCGAGGTCGCGAGGATGAAAGTGATGGAGGATGTTGCGGCTGCACTATACCAGAGAGAAAACAACACCAAAACGCCTACATCAAGCTTGTCCTCCATGCCCTCAAGCACAAATCTTCTGTCGTCAACGGCTTTCTCCTCGACCGTCCCTCACCCACCGGCGACGCCGTCGAAGTCACTAATTTAGTCCCTCTCTTCCACTCTCAATTTTCATTTTTTAAAATGATATTTTAGGTTTAGGCTTCAATGGTTAGCTCTTGATAAAAATTTAGTATTTCTTTTTTTTTTTTTTTTAGATAGAGGAGTACTATGGTGATAAGGGTTTGAGTATTGTTGGGTACTTTTACGGCAATGAGCAGAGGATGTTGCCGGAAATGGAGAAAAGACAATCGCCGGAACTGTAGAAAAGGGAAGGACTCGTCGGAGAAGAAAGAATGGGAGTAAAATGATTAAAATACCCTCATTATTTGACCAATTAAAATTTTTCGGCCAAATTTAGCCGGCAATTTGGCCGGAGTGATCAAAATTGACAAAAGTTACATAGTCAAAGTACTAAATTGGCACTTCTGAAAGTCAAGGGCTGAAATTAACAAGACCTCTATAGTCATATGATCAAAATTGAAATTTTCTCTAAAATTAATGAGTATGTTTAGAATAATAAATAGTTAACGGAATATTCCGTTACTAAAGTTTATACTAATGGAATTTAGGGTTATTTAATGGAAGAAAATAATATAATAGAGGATAAATAAGGAAAATCATTAAAAAAAATACTTAAATCAAAATAATATGAACCATTCATTTTAAGAAACCACTATGACCGACATTTTTTTGTTCCAGTTAAGGGCTAACATTATTAGCTCTTATTAGATTTGTAGATAAAGGGAAAAGGGTCAAATAAGCCTAAGAACTTTTATTAAAAAGTCAATTAAGCCCTTAAATTTTCAAAATTTATAATTAAATCCATAAACATACTATCCTTGCCTATTTCCAACCCTAATATAGCATCTCATACAAAATAAATATAATGTTTGAAAATGATAAAATCAGTATACAAACATTATATTTATTTGTAAATGATAAATCAATATTATGCCAAAGAACTTGTGATTAAGCGGCATAATTATGATTCTCTAAAATAGAAGATGACCCTGTTAGAACGATAGTGGAATACTACATTGTACTCAGAGTGAATCCTACAGTACTATTAGTGAAAGCAGTGGAATACTACATTGTACGTCAGAGTGAATCCTAAAGTACTATTAGTGAAAGCAGTACAACAAGCCCTAAAGCACAGAGAATCCTACCAAAATTTCATTTAGTTAATCACTGCACAATAACATCTAAGACTGGGTATTGAACTTCTGGAAGAAGAACCTTAGATGTTGAGTGTCCCATAGCAACCCAATGCAGTCACCTTCCTGCAAATTCCTTCTCTTCACAAACTCCATAGACCAGTTGCTTGTGAGCAGAAAGCTGCGAGTCTTCCATTGCTTCAGGCTAAGCTCATGCTCAGAAAAGGTGTCCAAATCCCAGATTTTGACTCTTAATCCTTCCCTGCTTTGACAAGTTGCGCACCTCTCCTCATCCATCAATGGCAGAACGTATTTCTTCACATCGTCTTTAGCCAACAACAACCTTGATGAACTGTTGACGTAGTTCTGTTGGAGGGGTTTCCACCCTCTGTTTCTTGGCCACTCCCTCGTCATATGTTATTGTTGAATGTGAACAATATTCTTCTGTCTTATTGGGTTTGGGTTCGTCAACTTCCTGTCTTTTTCGTTTCTTGTATGGCAAGAAATCTTCAAATATTGTGGCAGATAAGGATGGGTTTGAAAGTGTTGATGGAGATACGAGCGTATAGGTGAAATCTTGGAGATGGGTGTAGAGATAAACTGAGAGGAACGGTGGAAACAGAGTGATCCGACGCCATAATGGTTGTTGAAGAAGACAGGTTCTCCATTACACTCTGTTCGTTAATAACAAATCAAAGTGCAGATTAGAAGATGTTTGTGAGTGATGAGAAAGAGGAAATTAAACGCCAACTTATAGAGCCGTAAAACGTAATTCTAATTCCGGTGGGATTAGGGTTGCGCAGTTATTAGCAGCTGTCAACGTACGGGTGTCATGGCCTTTTGAAATAATGTAAATTTATTATACAAACTAGTTTTTTTAAGTGCATTGCGCGATTGAGATAATGTCCATGTTTTTTTGTAAGATTATATTAAAATTATTCATGCATAGATAATTGAAGGTTAAATTTGCATATTTAAATAGGTAATTTTAAGTTTACAAATGCAAGATAATATAGTCAAGATTGATTATAATTGTCAATAAAATAATTGTATTGGTATGGTTGAAACCAAATACCAGATATAAGGGAGAGCAAATAAAAATTAGGGCATAAAATATTAAATATATACTAATATTAAAGAGTCAACTGCTGATTGTCAAATAAGGACATTGCGAGATAGTTTCCCACTTCAATTTGTTGTGTGATTTGAATACTCTTTTTGTCAATAAATTACCTAAGTAGTTAATATGATTAGCGTAATTATATTTTTTTTTATTTTTTTTAAACAATTATTATTATTATTATTATTATTATTATTATTATTATTATTATTATTATTAAATATATATATACCCTTAGGTCATTTTACATGTTAATCTAAATAGCTAATTTTTTCAAATATCTTTTTATTATAGGCTTAACTCTCTTGGGCTCTTATTAGTATATATATATATATATATATATATATATATATATATATATATATATATAGTTTGGAGTGTAATGAAACTTTATTTCCTTAACCAAATCAAAGCTTCTCACTGCTAGAAACTATGGAAAGCCTTGTTCCGACCATTTTTGGTATTCGAAAAAACCTTTGTTGCTATTTCCGATCACCTTTTACTTACGACTTGATTTAAGATTACTTTCAAATTGTCGAAAATTTCATAATTTCCAGTAGTGTGCCGCCACAACTAATAATAATAAAGAAAATTGGTTTCTTTACATCATTCTGACGCCCCAAATTCACATTCCCTAATAATAATAATAATAATAATAATAATAATAATAATAATAATAATAATAATAATTTTAAGGATCTGCGTACTTTCCACCTTGCTATGTTAGGCAAACAAATATGGTGTTTTCTAACTGAACCAGAGTTCTTAGTAGCAAGAATTTATAAGGCAATGTATTTTCTTAAGTCCTTTTTTATTAATGCTACCGTGGGTAACAACTCAAGTTTTTGTTGGCGTAATATTATGGCTGCACATGATTTGTTTTGTAGGGGGTGAGGTGTAGAATTGGTAATGGTAAATCTACTTTTATTTAGGATCATCCCTGGCTCCTGATGACCCTTCTCCTATGGTTCAAACCACTATGCCCCATGAGTTGGTTCTCTGGTTGCAGGTTTAATTGACTTGGACACGAATACATGGGATCACTCTATCTTGTCTGACACTTTTATTCCCAGGGACGTGGTCCGTATCTTTAGGATCCCAGCCAGTCCAGGGTATGAGGACTCTTGGTTTTGGCAGGGACACCCGAGGGGAAGTTATTTGGTGAAAAATGACTATAAGCGCATAATTGGCGAGTTTGAGACCCAACCTGATGATTTTGATAAATGGATTCCTTTTTGGAAGATTAAAGTCCCTCCCAAATGGAAGGCTTTCTTGTGAAAAGCCCTCAATGATATCCTTCCCACTACTTCAAATCTGATTTTAAAGAGAGTGGAGGTGGATTCTTTGTGTTCTATGTGTGATCTTAATCATGAGAATACTATGCATGCCCTCCTTCTCTGTGAATTTACTCAACTTGTTTGGAATGAATCCCCTATTCCTATCTCTAACATTATCGGCAACACATTCACTGTGTGGTTTAAGAACATGATGAATTGTATGAATGAAGATAATGTTGGCTTGGTTGTAGCAACTCTTTATCACGTGTGGAGGGCAAGGAACACTGCCGTCTGGGAAGGGTCACTGCCATTTTCGAAGAGAGTTTGGTAGGTGGCGAAGTCGGCCTTGATGGCGTGGAACCAAGTCCATCAGCGCGGCGAGCTGAGGCGACAGCAGCTCCAACGGCCATTCCAGCTATACCGAGGCTAGTTCTGCCCAGGTGCTTCGTCGACGCTGGGTACCGCCCATCGACTGGAGAAGAAACGTTCGGCGTTGTCATGTTCATGCCGGGCGGAGGTTACGCGGCAGCGGCCAACGGTGTACTTCTGGGATGCTTTTTACCACTCATGGCAGAAGGTTTGGCTTGCAAGGAGGCGCTATCCTGACTAAGATCGGGGTATACTATATGTTGAGATCATCACTAACTGTTCCGAGCTACTTACCTGCCTATCATCTACGCAAATTGCTATCTTTCCCTTTGTTGGTTTGGTTGTTGAAGACTGTAGAAAGGCTATGTCTACTCTTAATTCTTGCTTTGTTTCTTTAGTTCCTAGATCGGTTAATTTATCTGCTCATACACTTGTTTCTGCGGCCTTCACTCAGGCTTGCTCTATGTCCCGAGACGCTATCCATCTTGACTATATTTCTGCTTTGCTTCAATAATACACGGTTGCTTTGCTTTCAAAAAAAAAAAAAAAAAAAAGAACAAATCACATTTTGTTTCTCTAGTTAGGTTAAAGTTTGACTAAAGTTATTTTCAATTTCATTTTTCATAATATTAAGTTTAGTATTAGTATATAAAATTTATATATTTAGAAACTATATTAAAAGTACTATTAAACACAAAAAAAATTTAAATTAAAAATTAATTAAAATTACTAAAGAAAATAAGCAAATAAAGAAAGAATTGATTTGACCAATAAATAGTAAATAAGATACACAAAATGGGACTGATGAAATAAGTAAAAGACTTGCAATAATAACTGCTTTGATGTTGTCATGCGTGAGTGGAAATTGAAGCTCCCCACGCTCTTTCAATCTCAATAAAACATCAACAATATCTTCCCTTCCAATTTCACCATTGGCTGCAAGCCTGCAATTTCTCTGTTCTCTGTATGATCTATCATCAATAATATTCTCAAGAATTTGATCATGCTCACATGCAAGGAAGAAATCCGCGACGTCAAAACCAGCCAACAAAGACATCAATGTAACTTTTCCATTAATCATTATTATTATTATTATTATTATTATTATTATTATTATTATTATTATTATTATTATTATTATTATGATAATGATAATGATAATAATAATGATAATAATAATAATAAGTAATTTATGTGGTGCAAACTATTTAGGCTGACTAAGTATTAGAACTTGGTCATCATTAGGTAATTGGTTACCTACATTAATGGGATGTAGGTATTAGACTCCTAAGTTCTCTCACTGCTCAGTTGACAACTTATACACCATCTAGAGTAGCTGAGAGAAGTGAGAGAAACGCTTCTTTGGTTTACGGTGATTTCACAGCAGCCCGAGGAACTCCTGTTCAACCGACAACGGATTCAGGCAATTAAGAACTCAAACTAGAGATTAGTGGGTTTATTCTTTATTGCCACGTATTATATGCATAACATGGATTAAATGCTTACATTTGGTATCAAAGTCAATTTAATCTCTGCCTAGTTTTTTTTTTTATTGCATAATCTACAGTCTTTTACATATGATATACATGGTTGTATAATTTAGAATTTGTGTGTAATTTAATGCAATCATATTTGTCTAGACTGCTGGAAATTTTTTTTTCTGCATTAAGAATTAAGAATCATTTTTTTTTGCAATTAGATTTTACATACTGCATATTGTTCATACTGCTTTCCAACTATGGTTCGTCGTTTTTTTGGTTCTTCGATTCGCCGGATTTACTTCAAATATGAGAACACATGACTTAGTGAAGTTTCTTGGGGAGGAATACTAGTTATATGGTCCTGGTTTAAACGTCATGTTGCTACTAGTCCCCTTGCAACGCTACTCTATCTAATGAGTTGATATTTAACTGGGCTTTGCCTCGACCAACTTTCTTGGAAATATACCTAATGATTGTCTATCGTATGTTGGTTTAATCTGTTTGTTTGGCTTTAAAATCCCCTTTTCCAAGTGATTACAATTTTGTAATTAAAGAGTATCCATAACATCTTTAATTGCTTAAATTTTCTTTAGATTAACTCACATAAAGAGTTGGCAATACCCTTGTAATTAATTCTACGTACCCATTTTGTTTTTCACCATTCAGTTTTTGGTAGATTCATTATACGTAAAAATTTAGTCCACAGGCAATTTTTATGGCATTTGAATTTATTTTTTGCATAAATTTACATTGGTAAAATATGCACTTTAGTTCTTTTGTGCCTCGAAAATAAAAACTAACTCATAATTTTTTACCAGCAACTAGCCCAACTGTCATAAACATCGATGTTCCAACGCTTACTCCAAACAATCATAAAGGATGGAAAGATGCCCTCCTCATCTATTTTGGCTGGCTCGAAATGGACTATGCTATCAACTATCTAGAGTCCCCGGCTATCACCGTGGCAAGCACTCCAGAAGCCAAAGAACTTTGGGCTAGATGGGAACGATCAAACTGTTTATGCATCTTGTTCATTAAGTCTTGACTTTCGAGTGATATTCGTGGCACGATTGATAAAATTACCAAAGTTCAGGAGTATATTAAGGCTATTGATGATCAGTTTGAAACTTCAAAAAAATCCTTGGCAAGCACCTTAATCATGAAGTTCACCTCCATTCGTTTTCCCCCGCCAATGGTTTGCGTAGTCACATCATGCAACTCAGTGATATTGCAACTCAACTTGAAAAGTTGGAGATTAAACTTCCAGACTCATTTGTGGTGCACTTTGCATTGAATACTCCCCCTTCTGAGTATAGCCCCTTTAAAATTTCTTATAACACACATGACCAGAAATGGTCTATTAATGACCTAATCACTAAGTGTGTGCAAGAAGAAGGGAGGTTACTTCATGAACAAGGGGGGAGAGTGCCATGCTTGCAACAGCCAAGCCTAAAGGAAGATCTGGAAAACATCCCACTTCAGCTAAAGAGAAAGCAAAAGTATCCCTCAGACTGAAATTAAGAAGACGCAGAAATGCTTCTTCATTAAGAAGAAGGGGCATATGAAGAAAGACTGTGCAAAGTTTAAGAAGTGGATGTCTGAGAAAGGTATAATCTCTTCCTTTGTTTGTTTCGAATCCAATGTGTCAGACATTAATACTAACACTTGGTGGATTGATTATGGTTCAACAATCCACATTGCAAATTCTTTACAGGATATGCAAAATCTGCGGCAACCAATGTCAAATGGGCGGAACATCTTCTCCGGAAATAAGATGGGCTCGCCGGTTGAGGCTGTAGGGACTTGCAAGTTGATATTAGATAGCGTTTTTTTTTTTTTCGGAATTAGAGTTGACATTTTATGTACCAACTTTTTCACAAATTTGGTTTCCATTTCAAGACTTGTTCCATTGGGGTTCAATTTTAATTTTTTACACAAGTATTTCAGTTATTCAATAATTCTACTTGTGTTGGAAATGGTACACTATCTAATGGTCTTTGTCGTCTTCACTTACAAAACGATGCAAGTTATGGTTCTTTACATGATCAAATTGGCACCAAATGGTGTAGTATTAACGACAAATCTTCAATGTTGTGGCATCAGAGATTAGGACATATCTCCCTTGAGCGTATTAAAAGGTTGGTAAAGGATGGAGTACTTTCTACTCTAGACTATACTAACTTTGAGACTTGTGTAGACTACATTAAAGGTAAGCAGACTAACAAGTCAAAGAAAGGTGCCAATAGAAGTTCAACATTGTTAGAGATAATTCATACTGACATATGCTGTCCAGATATGGATATGCAGGGTCAGAAATATTTCATTACCTTTATAGATAACTTCTCTAGATTTACCTATTTGTATTTACTTCAACGTAAGCATGAACCATTGGATATCTTTAAAACATCTAAGGCTGAATTTGAAAACCAATGCAAGAAGCAAATACAAATAGTTAGGTCAGATAGAGGTGGTGAATATTATGGTAGATACACAGAAAATGGACAAGATTTGGGTCCGTTTGCTAAATTCCTTCAAGAGCATGTGATTGTTGCCCAATACACCATGTCGGGTTCCCTGGATCAAAATGGTGTTGTTAAAAGAAGGAATCGGACTCTTTTGGACATGGTGCGGAGTATGCTAAGCAACTCTACACTTCCAAAATCATTGTGGGTCGAAGATCTTAAGACGACAACGTATATATTGAACCGGGTTCCGACCAAGGCTGTCCCCAAGACACCTTTTGAGTTTTTCAAAGGTTGGAAACCGAGTTTGCATCATATGCGTGTTTGAGGATGTTCGTCTGAGGTGAGGATAAATAACCCACATGAAAATAAACTTGACCCGAGGACTATTAGTGCTTTCTTTATTGGATATCCACAATCTTCTAAGGGTTATAGGTTTTATTGTCCAAAACATACTACTAGGATATTGGAATCAAGAAATGCTAATTTTCTTGAAGATGACTTGATCAGTGTGAGAGATAGATTTAAGGACTTAGTTCCTATATTTTATCATATTAACTCTTGCCCTTCTACATCATCTAACGGAGTTGTACTTATACGCAACGCGCCTTCAGTTCTGCCTGCGGTTGTGCAAGCTACTGTTGAGATTCCACAAACTGTTGAAAATCAGCCATTGGAAGAACAAGTTTAGGACTTACAGCAACCTCCCGAACTAGACTTTGAGCCAATGGTTGAACCAAATAAGGATTTACAGCAAGATCCTGAACCGACACAGACCGAATTTGGATCGATTCTAGAACTGCTTCCAGTTCCTGAAGAGGTAGTTGCGCCACAACCTTCTCAAGGTATTGGTGTTCCAACATAAAGACGGTCTACTCGGGTAAGACGTTCAACAGTTCCTAGCTATTATGTATTGTATCTACAAGAATCTGACATTGGATACGAAAATGATCCTGAAACGTTTTCACAAGCCACAAATTGTGCAAAGTCTGATTTGTGGTTAGAAGCCATGAAAGATGAAATGAATTTCATGAAGACTAATGGAGTTTGGGACCTTGTCGAGTTACCTAATGGGGCTAAGCCGATTGGCAGTAAATGGGTGTTTAAAACCAAAAGAGACTCATTACTCATTAGGTAACATTGAAAGATACAAGGCCAAACTCGTTGCTAAGGGGTTTACTCAAATAGAAGGAATTGATTACGAAGAGACATTTTCTCCTGTATCGAAGAAAGATTCTATTCGTGTCATCCTGGCTTTAGTTGCAAATTTTAATCTTGGGTGTGAAAACTGCATTCCTAAATGGTGATCTAGAAGAGGAAGTTTATATGAAACAACCTGAAGGTTTCTCTTCTAGAGGTGGTGAGGATTTGGTGTGTAGGCTTAGAAATCCATATACGGCTTAAAACAAGCCTCCCATTAGTGGTATATTAAGTTCGACGGGGACATTTCTTCATTTGGTTTTGTTGAAAATCCCTTAGATCCCTGTATATACCAGAAGGTTAATTGGAGTAAAGTCTGTTTTCTTGTTTTGTATGTGGATGATATCCTACTCGCCACTAATGATGTGGGGATGCTTCGAGACGTGAAACAATTCCTTTCCAAAAATTTTTATATGAAAGATATGGGTGACGCTTCTTATGTCATTGGCATAAAGATTCATAGGGATCCTGGGGGATACTGGGTCTATCGCAGGAAACCTATATTAACAAAGTTTTGGAAAGATTTCGGATGCAAAATTGTTCACCGAATGTTGCTCCCATAGCAAAAGGGGATAAGTTTAGTTTGTATCGATGTCCTAAGAACGACTTGGAGAAGGAGCGTATGGAGGATATTCCATATGCTGAAGCGATTGGATGCCTTGGCTATATTCAAGTTTGTACAAGGCCCGACATTGCCTTTGTCGTCAGTATGTTGGGGCGGTACTTGCATAATCCAAGCATGGACCCATGGGGAGCTGTGAAGAGAGTTCTGAGGTATCTAAAAGGTACCAAAGACTTCAAGTTGGATTTTAGGCAGACGAACATCTTGGATGTTGTTGGTTATTCTGATGCGGACTTCGCTGGCTGTGTTGTTTCTCGGAGATCAACTTCCGGGTACGTTTTTGTAATGGCCGGTGGGGCTATCGCATGGAGAAGTGTTAAACAATCCTTAATAACTACTTCTACCATAGAAGTCGAGTTCGTTTCCTGTTTCGAGGCCACTTTCGAGGCCGATTGGCAGTAAATGGGTGTTTAAAACCAAAAGAGACTCATTACTCATTAGGTAACATTGAAAGATACAAGGCCAAACTCGTTGCTAAGGGGTTTACTCAAATAGAAGGAATTGATTACGAAGAGACATTTTCTCATGTATCGAAGAAAGATTCTATTCGTGTCATCCTGGCTTTAGTTGCAAGTTTTAATCTTGGGTGTGAAAACTGCATTCCTAAATGGTGATCTAGAAGAGGAAGTTTATATGAAACAACCTGAAGGTTTCTCATCTAGAGGTGGTGAGGATTTTGTGTGTAGGCTTAGAAATCCATATACGGCTTAAAACAAGCCTCCCATTAGTGGTATATTAAGTTCGACGGGGACATTTCTTCATTTGGTTTTGTTGAAAGTCCCTTAGATCCCTGTATATACCAGAAGGTTAATTGGAGTAAAGTCTGTTTTCTTGTTTTGTATGTGGATGATATCCTACTCGCCACTAATGATGTGGGGATGCTTCGCGACGTGAAACAATTCCTTTCCAAAAATTTTTATATGAAAGATATGGGTGACGCTTCTTATGTCATTGGCATAAAGATTCATAGGGATCCTGGGGGATACTGGGTCTATCGCAGGAAACCTATATTAACAAAGTTTTGGAAAGATTTCGGATGCAAAATTGTTCACCGAATGTTGCTCCCATAGCAAAAGGGGATAAGTTTAGTTTGTATCGATGTCCTAAGAACGATTTGGAGAAGGAGCGTATGGAGGATATTCCATATGCTGAAGCGATTGGATGCCTTGGCTATATTCAAGTTTGTACAAGGCCCGACATTGCCTTTGTCGTCGGTATGTTGGGGCGGTACTTGCATAATCCAAGCATGGACCCATGGGGAGCTGTGAAGAGAGTTCTGAGGTATCTAAAAGGTACCAAAGACTTCAAGTTGGATTTTAGACAGACGAACATCTTGGATGTTGTTGGTTATTCTGATGCGGACTTCGCTGGCTGTGTTGTTTCTCGGAGATCAACTTCCGGGTACGTTTTTGTAATGGCCGGTGGGGCTATCGCATGGAGAAGTGTTAAACAATCCTTAATAACTACTTCTACCATAGAAGTCGAGTTCGTTTCCTGTTTCGAGGCCACTTTGCAAGGTGTATGGCTCAAGAATTTCATCTTCGGGCTTAGAATTGTGGATTCTATATCTAAGCCATTGAAAGTCTACTGTGACAACTTAGCTGCAGTCTTCCTAGCTAAGAACGACAAAAGTAGGATTCGAAGTAAGCACATCGACGTCAAGTTCTTAGCCGTTAGGGAACGTGTCAAGAATAAAGTTGTATTCATTGAACACATTAATATTGAGTTGATGTTAGCAAATCCCTTGACTAAAGGCATGCTTCCATTTAATTTAAGGATCTGGTTCAGAAAATGGGACTTTCGTCCATTTTGTAAATTTGTATAAACATTTAGTTCAGTTTAATGAAATTCTTTTGCACTTCAAATACTTCAGATATTTTCTTTGAGTGCGTACACTATTCAGTTTTATCTCATTAAGAAAATACTTTAGTGGACTTGAAATGAACATATGGTTTGTTTTATTAAGTTTGATTACCTAAGTACTCGAAGGCAATTTGCATTTGATTATAATGGATATTACTTGCGCTAATGAGGACATATCATTATGGTTGGTGTAATCTTGTTCTTTGGGTTCCATGTTTGCACCAAGTGGAGAATGTAACGTTTCCCTTAATCATTATTATTATTATTAGGATTATTTTAATAATAATATTAAGTAATTTATGTGGTGCAAACTATTTAGACTGACTAAGTATTAGAACTTGGTGGGTAATTGGTTACCTACATTGATGGGATGTGGGCATTTAGACTCCTAAGTCCTCTCACTGCTCAGTTGACGACTCATACACCATCTAGAGTAACTGAGAGAAGTGAGAGAAACGCTTCTTTGGTTTACGGTGATTTCACAGCAGCCCGAGGAACTCATGTTCGACAGACAACAGATTCAATCAATTAAGAACGCAAACTATGGCTGGAGGTTAGTAGGTTTATTCTTTAGTGCCATGTATTATATGCATAACTTGGATTATGTGCTTACAAACAATTCTCTTAAAAAGATTATCAGCTGCTCCGGATCCCTACACCGTCGCCCAAACGCGGTTCTACAAGTGGTGGAGCTCGTAAACCAAAAGATTTTCTGCGTCACGTTGACAGAACGGCCTGCCATGGCGGTGAATCGGTGATAGATGAGACGAGGTGCGAAAGCTCGTCTTGTCTAATGGAATCGAAGGACTTGACTATCTTGGCGCTCAGTAACTCCAATATGCAAACCTTGCGCATCTGTTTCCAGTAATCTCCGTAGGGGGAGTAGGAGATATCTATGTTTTTATAGAAAATGATGTCGGTGGAGGTGCTTTGTGGCCTGCTGGCGAAGGCGAGGTCGTGGGTTTTCAGTATGGCTTTAGCCGATTCCGGCGAGGAGCATACGACGACGAAGATTTTTCCCAGCTACAAGTGCATCAACGGTCCATACTTTCTCGATAAGTCTCTGAGAACATGATACTGGTGTGCCCCGACTAAGTGGTGAAGGCTTCCGATAAAGGTTAGTTTCCATGGACCTGGTGGCAATAAATTCTGGGGTGTTCTATGTTTTTACCTCTTCCATAGTGTGAATAAAGTTGAAGCAAATGAGAGGAAGATGATGATGGAGGCCGAAACTGAGCTGAAGGGAAACTCAATTGTTTCCATTTCAGGATTGCAAGTATGATCAGAATATGATCTTCACAGGGTTTAATAGTTACAACTTCCAAATAAAGCGGTTGACAATAACTTGCATGTCTGTGTGTGCATATGCGCAAATATGCCATAATGTTGCAACGACTAGATAAGCAATCAAGGACCCACCCGCAGAACAATATCCATGCCTCATAATGCATGTAACACAAAACAAGCTAGCTAGGTATGTTTGGAGCATAGCTCAAGTAGTTCATCATTCTAAATTAAATAGAGTTAATAATTGTGTTTGGCTTACAATTTTAAGGTGCAGGACTCAATTCTTACAAGAAGATAGGGTGTTTGACAATTTACTGTTAGTGGATATGTGATAGTTTATATGTGATTATGTTTGATGTTTGTTGCTTTGATAAGCAAATTAAATAGTATTAGTGGTTTGTAAAAAGTAACTTAAGAAATTTGATATGTTTTTGTGTCTCAAAAGTTATAGATTGATTACCCTTGTTGTTTAGTTAGTGTTGGTTTTACAGCTACGAGGTAACCCGTCGGCAGACCAATACAACCACAAAACAATGCTAGAGAGCAAGAATGTCACGGAAGCAGTATTATTGCTAGAGAGTAAAAAATTGAACCTTTTATTATAAAGTGAACCATGGGGTATTTATACATAACGTGTGTTGTTAAAGGAAATGAACATATTAACAAATATGGACTTAAGAAACCTTCCTAAACTGAATTTGGATTTGTTTCCTAAGTTACAGGATCCCTTTCTCAATATCAGAGAAGGAAATCTTGTCCCAAAATCTGGAAAGAATCTAGGGTACCGTCCCTGCCATATACCAGCCTTACAGCCCGTCTTTCCTCCGCTAACTCCCGACTATCCATACCCCAACTAACCAACGGGTGGTCTTGACTGGGTACCCTACCCGGGTATCCATCACTAGTCCCTCACTTTCCCGCGGCTTACCAAGTTGATGGCGTGGGAAAGTAAATTGCCATTGCCAGTTTTTTGGGTCGTTGGGGCTTAGAAAATGGTCCTCTTGAATCTCGATTGTCATCTTCCAGGTGCTATCTGCTTGTTCTGGATGTTCATGCCAAAGGCTAGGCATTAACCGTCATACCTGGGCCTTTGACCGACTTCTTCCCATGTTGACCGAACTCTCACACTCAGTTTTCAAGGAGGCGCGGCAAGGCCGAGTGCCAACTTCCTTTCCAAGCCTACAGCCAAATACCTTTCATGCTGACAAGCTCTTGCATGACAAGGCTGAGTGCCAACTCCTTCTTCAGGCCTCCAGCCGACTACCCTTCATGCTGACAAGCTCTCGTACTCCATTTTCAAGGGGGTATGGCAAGGCTAAGCCCCAATTCTTTTTTCAAGCTTCAAGTCAACTACCATTCATACTACTACAATAATGGTATACTACATCACTTGATATACAGTGGTTGTTTTATTAACTGCCGCCTAATATATTTTGTTATTATTTAAAAAAATAGATATATACGACAGTTATAATATATAACCGTCGTATATACCTTAATTTAATTTTTTTATTTTTTAAATTGACGTATATACGACGGTTATTCAATTAACCGGTGTATATACTATATTTGTTTTATAAATTTTATAAATATTTATAATATTTACAACGATTATATGCCTAGCGGCCATATATACTATATATGGTTTTATTTTTTATTTTTTAAATATTTATAGTATATACGGCGGTTTTTGTATAACCGTCGTATATACCATATGTTTTATATTTTTTTAAAAAAATATTTAAAGTATGTACGACGGTTATACTACAACAATCGTATATACTATATTATTTGTTTGTGTTGTTAATATAATGTTTGAGAGAAAGTATTTGCGAAGAAATAGTTTTCACTCCTCTGTGTTGTTTTTGATTTATGCAATACATCATTCGTTCAAAATCTAGTTTAGTAAATATTGTATGTCTGTAATAAATTGAGTCTGTACTAGATAGGTGACTTAGTTCAGGTGGTGTCTGAAGATGAAGACTGAAAATCAGAAAGAACCAGTCAGAATTATTAGTTCAACATAAAGACTAGAGCAGTTATTTAGTTAGAGTGAATCTCGGGAATAACTGCTACAAATGGCCACATCCTACATGCATATAAGTTTGATAAATTTCAAGAATCTACTCAGCATATACAACATACTTCAAAATGGCAGTTTCAACAGAGCTTAAACTAAGCAACTTGAGGAATGTTTAATTCAAGTTGGATTTGACGCTTGATGATCTTGGGCTGTAAACCACAAGATTACTCGGGAGACTTCAACTTGTGAGATTGAGGAAGTCTTGCACCGGCTCTTCAAGAGTCTTCGACGCACACACATTGCTTATGACTAGTCAAAAGCTCGAAGAGTTCGTTCATAACTATTTGTTTGGTAAAACACCTTCAAATCAATTATGAATGAAGAGTTGGGCAAACCATCTTGTGGTGTCCTTCAGACGTAGGAATTGTTATTCCGAACTGGGTTAACAAACTTACTCTGTTCTATGTTTGTTTGCCTTTTTCTGCCTCTACATTTGTGTAATTTTTACGCATTGCACTACGTCCTGAACTAGTCCTCATTTGGTTTCAATCGTTTCTGTTACTAAGCCTATCTTTCAGTTATTAGTGATAGAGTTTGTTGAGTATAATATTGTCTATATTTGAATGTTGGTGTCTATGTATGCATTCTGGGTAATATGGTTGTGCATTATGTTGTATCGGTTGTGCAACCCAGTGTTATGAGTTGTGCATTATTGGCTAGTGAGCTGTGCATTAGTACGCTTAGTGTGGTGCATCGTAGGATTGTTGATAAATCTATGATTTTTGGAGGTGGTGCATTGTAGGCTGTTCGACTATGCGCTAGGGCGCTAGGTGTGGTGCATTGTAGGCTATTCGACTATGAACTAGAGTGCTAGGTGTGGTGCATTGTAGGATTGTGAGTTATGCATTAGTGAGGTATCAATGCATCACTATTTTAGTTGTGGTGGTGCATTATACTGTCGTTACAGTTTTTTTAGTCGTGGAGTTTTGTTTTTTGACAACAATAGTTGTTTGTTTCCTTTAATATTGTTAGAGAAGAAATAGGTTTGGAAATTGTAGTGTGGAAGGATTTATTATTTTTTTTTATGCGGTTGGTTGTTTGGAAGAATCATTTGCCCTTGGCCAAATATTCTTTACTATTTTATTCTCCTAATTTCCTTAATCTAAGTACATTTATTTGTTTAATCACACCCGTATGTCCTTTGTTTTTAATGGTTCAGATTAGACCACACGTTCTCAATTGCGGAGTGGTTATGTCTCAATCCATGTTATACCCCTAATACATGTTCATTTTTTGTATGCTAATAAAGGTATAACTTTTACTTTAAATGTTGTACACTTTAATTTTATTGGACAAAATTATCCCTACTACATTCTTGTTAGACAAAATTACCCTTACACCTTTATAACTTCATTATTTTTTAATTCAAACATTAATGTCAAAGGCCTTGTGGTCGAGCAACATAGTTGTGACCCTTCAAATAAGAGGTCTCAGGTTTGAACCCTAGTGTGGGGGCATTAAAAATCTAACATTGATGGTTTTATATATACTTATCATACCCTTTTCCTATTATATATATATATATATATATATATATATATATATATATATATATTGTAAAACAAAGTACAAAATTTATCAAAATTGTTTACATTAAATATAAATTCTTTAATTTTTTTTCCTCAATAATTTTATAATACAATGATTAAAATTGACTACCTTAAGGAATTGTAAAATATAATTTAAAATAAAATTTTTAATTATTTTTATTTATCAATAATTCAATATTATACATGAACTTTTGCGCATAGCGTGTATAAAAAGTATAAAATTAACATTCTCAACATTATTCTTTTTTATCCATAGTATAATGACAGTTATATGCTAATTACTTATATAATATTAATAATCATAAAAACAACTACTATAGGAAATTCAAAACAATAGTGAATTTATAATAACATAATTGTTCAAATAAAATATTTGAAAATATAATTACTAGTTGTATAAAAAAAATTAAAATATAATATTAATAATATATAAAATAATATATGATGGAGAATAATATAATGGACTTGGCCCATATAGATTAGAGAGTGTGAGCTCAAAGGGATGAGGAAGGGGGCTCACACGCATGGGTTCGCTTGCATGCTTACACGTACGCATGGACATCGCAAACATGCATGCACGCGTGTATGCGAGGTAGTTGCATGCGTACAGGGTGGCGGCTACATGTACGGGTGGCGGTTGCATGCGTACAAGGTGGCGGTTGCGCGCACGGGTGGCGCTTGCATGCCTATAAGGTGGTGGCTGCGCGTACGGATGACGGTTGCATGCGTACAAGGTGGCGGTTGCGCGCACGAGTGACGGTTGCATGCGCACAAGGTGGCTGCTGCGTGTACGGTGACAGTTGCATGTGTATAAGGTGGCGGCTGCGCGTACGGGTGGCGGTTGCATGCATGCTGTTGGCGACTACGTACATGCATGCATGCGGGTGGAATGGTGGCTAGTGCATGCATGCTGCGCACGGAAGGGCGGTTGACGGAGAGGGGTGCGTATAGGAACAGGGATCCCTGGAGAGTGCGCGACAAAATCGGTCTCATTCGAGTAGTTGGGGGTACGTGCGGAGAGGGGAGGACACGTGTATGGTGGGAGCTGGAGGCTGTAGATATCGTACACGTGTGTGGTATGCGGAAGTCCTGAGAGGGTATAAAAGGGGGGGGGGGGGGGGCTGCGGTCAGTTTAAGACGGGGAAAAAACACAAAAAGACCTGGTAGCCTGGCGGTCTGAGTCTTCTCTCTCTCCTAATTGGTCAAAGGATCGATTCTGGTATTATGCATGTAATTCGGGTTTCTGTCTATCCATTTATTTTCCTTTTCATCGTATAACTTCCCTTCCACATTGGGCTAGTGCGCATCTATGTGGGCCTCGCGTCCCACTGGCAATAATAGCTCTTTTATTCCGTTCTATATTTCCTATATTTCGTTTAATGTGTGCCCCAGCAATACGTGACAATCGGGGCCACCATTCGGGTATATGTGGTCCGGCGGTAAAACATCATTGCACGGTCTATGGGTTGTACAAAGAGGTCTTGGCGACCCTAGCTTTACCTCCTCTAACATTCTATCACGCACTCAAGTCCAACAAGCACCTAGATGAACGGATCTGGAAGTAGACTTCCACCTGGTATGCGTCTGAGCCCAGCATGTAGGCGCGGATCCCGCCTCTCGGTGGGGCGGGGAGCACATGAGTTCCATTCCTAGATTTGGTACGCTTTCACATTTTTTGCCTCTTTTTGGTTTTGTTTTACATCATCATTATTAAGCATAATAAAGGTCTGTTGATCCTAAAACGATAATGAATCTTCATTATCTACCCGCATGAACGCGAGCTCCGCTCCAACATACGCACCTTCACCTGGGCCTACAGGGATTGTAGCCAGCATACATTCTCTTTAAAAAAAAAAAAAAAAAAAAAAAAAAAAAAAAGGAATCACACGGTGTGTGGCGCTAGCATGAGGCAGCAGGCAGCCCCCACACTAGTATACCATCGTTGAAGGGGACGTGATCCCCAAGACGAGGGGTATACGCACATCCACCTGGGCCTGCAGGGTATGGTACGCAGCCCAACGTGCACCGTTAAAAGAAAAAAAAAAACGGAATCACACAGTGTGTGGCGCTAGCATGAGGTAGTAGGCAGCCCCCACACTAGTCTACCATTGTTGAATGGGACGCAATCCCCAAGACGAAGGGTATACACACATCCACATGGGCCTGCAGGGTATGGTACGCAGCCAGCGTGCACCGTTCAAAAAAAAAAAGGAGACCACCTGGAGACAGGTAACGCATGCTATCCTTTAGACGTCAAGCTCACAACAATATGAAGGGGGATAAACAAAAGAAAGAAATAATACAGATATGGAGTACGACAGCCAATGCAAATAAAAGCGATACATACGATGAGCATGGCAACAAGCAAAAATCCAGTTATGGCGACAAACCGAAAATAAAAAACAAAAAAGAAACAGCGACAAGAGATGGCTCTATGACCGGGACACACCTCGGCTCACGTAGATGATGGATTCACGCTTCCCACGCCATCAGGGCCAGATGATGGGTCATACGGCGCCGCGAGAGACGAACCGATTCCACATCCGGGTTTCTCTGGAGTAATCAGGAAAGCATTACCAGGCGGGGATGGCATAGTAGGGATCATCGGTTGAGGTGGTTGCTGTAGAGGAAATAGCTCTGGTAGTTCCCATACACCCATACTAAATGTGGAAAGACGGCGATCCAGTTTTTCCGTACAGGATCTCTTGTATTTGCCGTTGTCCCATGTAAAAGGAAGCCTCACCTTCGCGAACTATCCGGCTCTGACCCTCCAACGTCTCTCGCAACCAAACCTCTGCAAGAGGAGCCATAGCAACCCGACCACCCTGCGTAGTCACCTAGTCTTGAAAGATCTGCACAGAAGGAGGACATGTAAACTAACGAGGATTTTGGGCCTCTCGCCACTTAGCCAGGGCGTCCATCATCGGTTGACTTGACATATGAGGGGACGCTAACCAAGACTGCAGCAGAGTAGGCATACCTGACATAGCATGCTCATCTGCCACTCGCACAAAATTGTGAAAACCTCGCCAATCTCGAATGGCTGCCTGTACGGCATTAGCGTGAAGGGCCTCCAATTGTATGAGTCGCTCTTGCAAAGCCTGGAATTCTTTCTCCAACCGACCATGCTCAGCCACCAATGTATCATGCGCCACGCGCAATTGCATGTGATTTCGTTCCGATCGTGCTAAATCGACTACCAACATCTCTCGTGCACGTTCAGACTCGGTATACTCCCTGGTGGCCGCATCTAAACTGCTGCTACAACCCAATAGCATGCATGATCACCTAAAAAAGGGGGGGGGGGGGGGTCAGGACCAAGCGACGTGGGCAATAAAGTTGGGTATGGATGAAGGGTCCTCGCAATAGAGGTTTCAAAAAAAAATGAAAAAAAATTACATTTATGCTATCTCCCACCAGGTGGGAGCTGAGTGTATCCATGGAGATGCTATCCATCCAAAACCATTTGGAGGGAGTCACCATGTCATGCACATTTCGTCGAATGAATTCGATGTGGCTGGGCTTGTATGGTCGCAGAGCCCGAGCAGCGACATCGCCAAACCCCCGCGCGGCCAAGGGACCATGTGGCTCGTACTCTTCATGTCGCGAAGGGGGGCGACGCGACAACGCCTCCTGTATCCCCATAGGAGCTGCGTAAGTGGTGACCGGTGATGGAATTAATCGCTCCATCCGAGCCCAAGCTTAAGCGCTCTCCATACTATCCTTCATCCACAGTGATGACAAGATCTGGGTCGAACACCCACAACTCGCATGGTTCACGCCACACACGCGACCTCTCCCTCGCCAACCTCCCCAACGGGGCCACGACAAGCCGACAAACCGTGCCCGTGGTGGCAGGAGGAGACCTTCGAGATCAGATCAAGGGGAGTCGGCGGGGGGCGGCAGAGGACCTCTGGGGTCGGCTCACCAACAATCGCTCGCTCAGCGGGACAACGCCACCCGCCCCACCACCGGTCCCAACTCCCCAAGAGAAGGCCGCCGCACTCGAGCAGGCGGCGACCGCGCTCAACCGCGTCGCGGCAGGGCTGCGACGGGGTGCCCCAACACCTCAACCTCCACCCTCTCCAAGGGAGCACGAGGGTCCCAGCACTCTAGCGCCTCGCGCGCCCGCGACACCGGCCGATGGGGAAGTCAACTCACCAAGGCCATCCGAGAGACGAGACGAGGCGGAGGCCAGCCGAGGCCGGCACGAGCAACGGGAAGAGAGAGGGACTCGGCCGACCCGGGCCACATCCGCGCTCGGGCGGTTGAGCCCGCATGTGCCGGTGCAAGACCGACTAGGGCCGAGGCCGGCCGCAGATGCCAGGCCGGCAGAGTCGTCGTGTTCACGGAGGTCCCGGAGCCGTGAACCTCGTGCTCCAGGGCCACGGGAACCGATCCCACCAGTGGAGCGCTCGGGGGAGACGCGAGGTCGACCTCTAAGCTCCCAGCGTGATGAGATGGAGCAACTGCGCAGGCAGATGCGTGAGTTGCAGCGCAAGATGGAGGCACGCGACGAGTCACCGGAGCCTCGGGACGCTTTGGCCACACCTTTCACGAAAGAAGTCATGGCCGAGCCCCTGCCTTGGGACTTCAGATTCCCGGCCGTCAAACCCTACACGGGAGCAACGGACCCGCAGGATCACCTCAACAGGTACAAGGCGGTCATGATGATGACAGGCGTCAACGACACCATCATGTGCCGCGGCTTCTGCACAACTTTGGATGGCCAGGCCCAAGACTAGTTCGGGTCCTTGCCGGGGTAGTCTATCGCCACTTTCGCCGTCCTAGCCAAGAAGTTCATGTCGCACTTCGCGGGTAGCATACAACGGAGGAAGCAATTCGCCGACCTGTGCTACCTGAAGCAGCAAAAGTCGGAGACCCTGGTGGAGTACCTGAGCAAGTGGAAGAAGGAAGCCATGGGGGTGACGAATTTTGACGAAAGGTCTGCCATCCCATTTTTCACTAACAACCTCAGGTAGGGCCCTTTCCACAGTGACCTTGTCCGGAATGAGCCAAAGACGTACACAGAATTGATGGACCGCGTCGCGCGGTATGCCAATGTCGAGGTGGCAGAAAAGAGGAAGAAGGAGGAGGAGGAAGGTCGAAGTCGGGGCGACAGAGCACCTCAACCTCAAAAGGACCGCCGCCCCCCACGGTCACGCCGTGATCGGGGTCCCCGGCTAGCCCCGCTGCGACACCTGACCCCGCTGACACAACCCATGAGCGTCATTCTGGACCGTGTCGTTCCCCGAAGAGTGCTTAAAGATCTCCCCAAGGCCGACCCGAAAAAGTACTGCCGCTTCCATCGGCAGCGTGGGCATGACACAGACGAGTGTATGGTCCTCAAGAGACAGATCGAAGAGCTCATCCAACGGGGGTACCTTGGCCAGTACGTGAAGAGATCCGGGTAGGACCACGCTAAAGGCCCTGACAACGCCCGGAAGAAGAGGGATGGCGCTGGACCATCCACCTCTGCCCCGCGCAAGAGGGAGCTCGGCCAACTCACGGAGGACGAGGAGACTAAGCCAGACAGCCCACCAAAGGAGAAAGTCATCCACGTCATCTTTGGCGGCCTGGAAGGAGGAGACACGCCTGCCGAGAGGAAGAGGTGGGCGCGGAGCCTATACGTGGGGGAGGTCGTCCGAGCACCCCATGAGAAGAGGACACGCAGGGAGCCTATAACGTTCACTGACGACGACCTCCCAGACGGCCCCTTGCCCCACCGAGACGCATTGGCAATCAGGTTGGAACTCAAAGACATCATTGTCCACCGGGTACTGGTCGATACGGGGAGCTCTGTGAACGTCATGTATTATGACACCTTCACACAGCTAGGCCTATCCAGGAAACAGCTCTCCTAGGTACGGACCCCGCTATCTGGTTTCACCGGGGACTCCATTGAGACGGAGGGCTCCATCACCCTCAAGGCACAGATCGTCACCCCGCCGCACGTCAAGAAGTGGGAGGTCGAGTTCGTGGTGGTAAAGATCAGTTGCGCCCACAACATCATCCTTGGCCGACCTGCCCTAGAAGACCTTAGGTGCATCATCTCCATGGAACACCTTTACCTTAAGTTCCCTACTCCCACTGGAGTGGGCGTCGCACGAGGAGACCAGAAAATCAGCCGGAGCTACTATTTGAAGGCCTACCGCCAAATAACGAAGAAGGACCTCCAGGTGCACACAGTAACCGAGAAGGCACTTCGGGAGGAGGAGAAGCGGCCCCGCGCTGAACCCGTAGTGGAAACAGAAGAGGTCATTCTGGACCTCAGCCGACCCGACAGGACGGTGAAGGTGGGCATAGGCCTCCCGGCCGACCTCCGAGGTCGGATCGTGGAGGTCATCCGCAGCTACAAGCACGTGTCCGCTTGGGGTCCCGAGGACATGCCTAGCCTCAACTGGGAGGTCATCACACACAAACTGGCAGTGGACCCCCAAGCCAAGCCGGTCCAACAACGGAAGCGCTACCTCGCCGCGGACAGACGAGAATTTGTAAAGAAGGAGGTCAACACCCTCCCCGTGATCGGACACATAAGGGAGGTCATATACCCGGCATGGCTTGCGAACATAGTCCTCGCACCTAAACCATCTACGTGGAGGATGTGTGTGGACTACACGGACCTCAACAAGGCATTCCCCATGGACCCCTTCCCGCTGCCCAACGTAGATCAGCTGGTTGACAAGACGGCGGGATGCGCACTCATGAGCTTCCTAGACGCCTTCCGGGGGTACCACCAAATTTTCATTCACGAGGACGATGAGGAGAAGACGGCGTTCACCACTCCCAAAGGGGTCTTTTGCTACCGGGTCATGGTATTCGGGCTCAAGAACTCGGGAGCCACGTACACAAGGATGGTGGCCAAGGTGTTCAAGAAAGTCCTTAGCCGGAACTTGCAAGCTTACGTCGACGACATGATTGTGAAGAGCACGGAGGCCGACCTCCACACGGCCGACTTGACTGAGGTATTTTCCATTATGAGGCAATTTGATTTACGTTTGAACCCCAAAAAGTGCACTTTCGGGGTACACGGAGGGAAGTTCCTGGGGTACATGGTCTCAAAGAGGGGTATTGAGCCCAACCCCGAGAAAGTCAAGGCCATCCTGGAGATGGAACCCCCGAAGTCCCTCCGCGAGGTCCAACGCCTCAATGGTCGGCTGGCGGCCCTCGGCCGATTCCTCTCAAGGTCCGCCGAGAGGTCCCTGCCATTTTTCGGGGTCCTCAAGAAGACCCAGGGGTTCGAATGGTCAGACGAGTGCCAGAGAGCCTTCGAAGACCTCAAGACGTACCTCATGTCACTACCCCGCTAGCCAAACCGGAGAAGGGGGAGGCTTTGTATCTGTACTTGGGCATCTCGCAAGCCGCGATCAGCTCCGTACTGGTCCGAGATGACGCTGGGACACAACGCCCGGTGTACTATGTGAGCAGAGCCCTCCAAGGTGCCGAGCTCAGGTACTTACCCACGGAAAAAGCAATCTTCGCGGTGGACGCCACGGCCAAGAAGCTCGACCATTACTTCCAAGCACACCTCGTGCGGGTCCTCACCAACCAACCCCTCGAGGCGGTGCTAAGGGCCTCGGGGTCGGCAAGCAGGTTGGTCAAGTGGTCCATGCGGTTGAGCCAATATGACGTCCAGTTCAAGCCCCGACCCGCCATCAAGGGGCAGGCACTCGCCAACTTCATAGTCGAGTGCACCGCTCGAGAAGCCACCGAGCTAGCCCGGAGCGATGAGGAAGATTGGTGGACCTTGTCCAAGGACGGTTCGTCCGGCCCTAAGGGGTGTGGCGGAGGGGTGGTCCTCGTAACCCCGGAAGGGTTCCGGGCCTACTACGCCCTTCGTTTCCACTTCAAGCTGTCCAAGAACGAGGCCGAATATGAGGCGCTACTGGGCGGCCTCAGGCTCGCGTTGGGTCTGCGGGCCTCCAAAGTAAGGGTGCGTTGCGACTCCCGACTAGTGGTCAGACAGGTGAATGGCGAGTTCGAAGCCAACGAAGAGAGGATGAGGAGATACCGTGACGTGGTACTCCAGCTCCTAGGTCAATTGACCCTCTACGAAATTTTGCAGGTACCCCAAAGTCAAAACGGGGACGCGGACCTACTCTCCAAACTTGGCCTCGGCACCCCGGATCATGTCTCTAAAATAGCGCGGATTGAAGACCTCCAGAGGTCCAGCCTGGAAGCCTACCCAGTCCTCCCCATACAAGCTCGACCCCCCTATTGGTTTGACCACCTGGTTGAGTACAAAAGAACGGGCACCCTACCAGCAGACGAGGCAGACGCCAAGGCAGTGAAGAGGAGGTCACCAACATACGTTCTCCTTGGCGACACCCTTTACAAAAGGTCCTACAACGGCGCCCTCCTTCGATGTTTATACCTAGACGAAGCCAAGTCCGTCAAGGAGGAGATACACGAGGGCACCTGCGCGGCGCACCAAGGGGCCTTCGCCATGGCAAGGAGGGCCCTATTGCAAGGGTACTTTTAGCCAAAGATGGCCAAGGAGTGCGCGGAGTACGCCAGGGGGTGTCCGACCTGCCAGCGCTTCCACGCAGAGCCGGGTCGACCAGCAACCAGCTACACGCCTATCAGCACGGTGATCCCGTTCTCACGGTGGGGGATCGATATCGTCGGGGCCCTACCCATGGGGTCCGCGAAGAGGAAGTACATAATAATCGCCATAGACTATTTTACAAAGTGGGTCGAGGCGGAGCCCCTCGCCACCATAACCAGCACCCGGTGCACGGAGTTCATACGCAGGAACATTCTGTACCGTTTTGGGGTCCCCATGCAAATCATCTCCGACAACAGGCGTCAATTTGAGAGCAAAGAATTTAAGGCGTTCTGCGACCAATGGTACATAAAACACACTCGCGTGGAGGTGGCATACCCACAAGCAAACGGGCAGGTGGAGAACGCCAACAGAACAATAGTGGACGGCATCAAAAAGAACCTAGACGCAGCCGGAGGGACATGGGTGGAGGAGCTGGACACCGTCCTATGGGCGTACCGCACCACCCCAAGAAGGGCCACCGGGGAGACACCGTTCGCGTTAGCATACAGGTTCGAAGCACGAGCCCCCCACTGAAGTCGCAATACCATCCTATCGGGTCGCGATGTACGACCCCGACCTCAATGAGGAACACCACGCCGCCGACCTCCACCTCATCGACGATAAAATGGAAGACGCCATGGTCCGCGCGAGAATTACCAGCGTCAAACAAAGGCATACCATAACAACAGGGTCCGACCCCATTACTTCCAGGTCGGCGATTACGTCCTTTGGAGGAGGGAGGCAAGCCGACCCTAGGATGGAGGCAAATTTGCTAAGAAATGGGAAGGACCATATATGGTTGACGCCATAGTACGACCAGGCAGCTACAAGTTAAGAACCACATCAGGCAAGATGGTGGACAGGGTGTGGAACTCGGAGCACTTGCTGAAGTTTTACCAGTAGAAATCCATTTGTACGGCCTGCCCCATCCCCAATAACAGGCCGACTCCCCACAATAATGTTTGCTTTCTCTCGTAATGAAATAATGATTTTGTTGAACAATTATCCTGCTTTGAGTTGGGAGCGAACATAAGCACGTCTAGGCTCGGGTACTTGGGCGCCACAAGGCCGGCCTACTCGAGGTCGGCCGACCCCGAGGTCGGCCAACACGAGGTCGGCAGAGGTCGCCCAACACTTGGACATAACGCACGCCCAAGGGGTGGTGCGAGGTCCGACCTCGTCTACCGCCGAACGGAAGGATTCGGGGTGCGAGTCAAGAGACTCCATCCCAAGACTCGCTAAGACGTCCTAGGGGCGGTTCGAAGTCCAACTTCGCCTATCGCTGGACGGACGTAACGCAATCTCAACACCCTAGGGGTGGTACGAGGTCCGACCTCGCCTATCGCGGAACGGAAGGATTCAGGGTGCGAGTCAAGGGACTCCATCCCAAGAATCGCTAAGACGTCCTAGGGGCGGTTCGAAGTCCAACTTCGCCTATCGCCGGACGGACGTAACGCAATCTCAACACCCTAGGGGTGGTACGAGGTCCGACCTCGCCTACCGCCGAACGGAAGGATTCGGGGTGCGAGTCAGGAGACTTCATCCCAGGAATCGCTAAGGCGTCCTAGGGGCGGTATAAGGTCCGGCCTCACTTATCGCCGGACGGGCGCAACGCAACCTTAACACCCTAGGGGTGGTACGAGGTCCGGCCTCGCCTACTACCGGACGGGTAACACAACTATGAGCGGCAACCAGCCAAGCTCACGAGATCGACCAACTGACCTCGCGAGGCCACGAGGAGTCAGCTGTCCGACCCCGTGAGGTCGGTTAGCCCCGCGCTGGTGGGCCGGTTAGTCTTGCGTTAGCGGGACAGCTAAGTCTCGCGTAGGCAGGCCGGCTGGACCCGCGACGGCGAAGGCCTTGAGGCCCGCGGGAATACCTTTGGGCACAAGGCAAGCCACACCGAGGAACAATCGGGACGAAACACGCAAGTAATGAGTAAAGCAGACAGAAGTATAAGACAAAATAAATGAGCAATGTCATAGCAAACGATGTCATGGCGAAGCTAATAGTCTAATGTAAACAAAAATGAACATCCGGGCGGCGACCCGCGCAACAAGATAACACATGTCTAAATAAAGGAGATAGTCTGTGCAAACAACTAAATAAAGAAAGATAAGGGGGCGCCAACTCTAAAGGACATCAAGGTCGCGCAGTCTCGCGGGCACCATCATCGCCACCCATATCAGTCGCCTGAGTCTCCTCCGGGGGGGCGTCAACACATGCAAAGCGAAAGAGGTCAGCCGCAAAGTCCACACTCGACGAGCGGTCAGCCACCGAGTCCATCGGGGGGGGGGGGGGGGGGGGGGAGGCGGGCCGCCCTCTCCCACCGCCATGTCCATGGGATCACCTGGTTCCTCCTCCAACTCCTCGGGCAGGCCCCACGCCACGGGGTCGAAGGATGCATCTCTCGCGCGAAGGACGGAATAGATCTTGCTCTGCATGGAACCCTCCCCCGCCTCGTACATCGCCAACCCCTGCAAAGTCACACGCTCACTCCCCTCGGGGAAACTCATGAGATCATCCAGGGTCTCCTACGGGTGCTCAGAAAGGTAGGCCTTCGCGTCCCTGGAAAAGGCCGCGGAGTCCTTGTAGCTCGAGACAGCCACCCTCGCAACCTCCTGGTGCGCCTCCAGGGCCTCCTGATGCGCCGCAAGCTCCCGCGATTGGCTGGCGATCAACCCAGCATACTGACCCTCCAGCGCCACAAGCTGCTCGCTCACGGCCTGGCGAGCCCGGGTCTTGGCCTCCAACTGACCGCGGGTACTCCCCAGGACCTCCTCCATGGCCACAACACGGGCGACCGCCTACACAAGGACAAGTATAGGTGAAAGACAAGACAGCAGGGGACGAGGAAACACAACATGCAATCATGAGAAAGTAGTACGTACCTCTAGCAAAGGACGGAAGACAGCATGATCCTCATGCATCGCCGCGTCACGGGGTAGGCGGAGGCTGCGCATAAAGGCCTCCGGAGGAACATCCCCACAAAGTATCGAGGCCGTAGGGGGAAGATGGACGGACCACTCAGTCAAGGCACCATGAGGCGGTGCCGTGGTCATCGGAACTCGAGCGGGGGGGTCGGCCGGCTGGCCATCCGACAGGCTGTCCACGTCAATGGCGGACCTCGTCTCACGTCGGGGCGATACCCGGACCCCTGGGGGTACACGGGCACCCGAGGAAGCATGGGTAGTCTCGCCAGTCTTGCGGCGCTTGGGATCCTCGCCGCCACGGCTCCGCAGACTCTCAACGAGGCTCGTGAGGGCAGAACGACGGGGAGCATACCTACACCAAGACAAGTTGGTAAGCACTTCACATGGAGAACACACAAACGAAAATATACGTCAGCGGGGCGACAAACCAGAGCTGGCGGGGGGAGGCGTCAAGTGTCTGGCCTGCAACTCGACAACATCGTCATCCTCTGAACCCTCGCTCGAAAACTCCTCCTCGGTCTCCCCCGCAGAGTCTGGAAGGGGGGGGGGGAGCACCACGAGGAGGCGGAGGAGGGAGGTCGCGGGAAAAGCCTGCCGCAACCAAAGACTCGTGATCAACGAGAGCCTGGGAGTCTAGCAAATCGGCTGTCTCACCCAAAAACGCCCGGGCCAGGATGTCAAGCTCCGGGGTGGGCTTCGGACAACGGCAGTTACGGAAGTAACCCCCCCCCCCCAAGGTACCTCAAAAGGGAGCGCCGCACCCGTAGAAATAAACACAAACCGAGGCTTCCAACCCTTGTTGAAGTCCCGTACGTGTTCCATGATCTTCGTCCCCGGCCGAGCCGAAAACGCCATGTAGCCCTTACTCTCTTTGGACGAGGAGTTGGTCGCGTGAAAGAAGGAGTGGAAAAGGTCTAGGTTGGGGCGGATACCCACCTCGACGCATCGAACAATGAAGGCCGCCACCGCCCGATGAGAATTGGGGACTAGCTGATCCACAGACACACGGTGGAAGTTTAGGACCTGAATGGTAAACGGGTGAAGCGGGAAGGCCAAACCCATAAGAAGAGATGTGATATGGACACCAAAGAAGTTGGGTCCGGGGGGCTCCAGTATACTCGTTCTGGGAGTCGGAACGTGGACCACAGCGATCGGGCCGACCAAGGCTTTCGCCAAGGCGATATCATGGGGGGTCAAGGAAGACCCGAATCCCTGGGGGATGGAGGAGTCGAGCACGGTGTACCGTCTCAACGGGAAGGGATCCGGAAGAGGCGTAGGAGTCAACATGAAAGGGGGGTGCGTGGCTAGTAGATCTATATAGGGGTACTCAAGGTAATAATGCTCAACGTAAGGGGATAGTGGATCTAAATCAATGGACTCGTCATCACTAGGTGGGAGGTCCACATAATCAATAGAATCCAAGACAGTCCAATAATTGAAAAACAAGGGTAAATCTATGGGGTGTGCGTCCTCGGCAAGAGGCACTATACTCATAAAAAACTAGCTAAGGAACTCTAAAGAGGGTGTGCAATGAAACTCACCCGATTCAAGCAAGGAGGAGCAAAGGAGGCGCGGAAGGTGGACGCGGCGGCGTGGGGTCGGCCTCGGCGGGACGGGGGCAGGTCGGGGTCGGCCTCGGCTGGGGCTGTCCGGCGATCGGCAGGCAGCGGAGGTCGGCAGTCGGCGGCTGCCGGCTGGACGGCGATCGACGGCGGCGCGCGGTGGTCGACGGCGGTTCGGATTGCCAGAACAGTTGGGGGGAGAGAGGATGGAGATTTTTCAGATTTTGGGAGCTTGGTTGTGTGTGTGGGGAGTGAGGAGGGGCTACTTTATATAGAGGAAAGGGGGGGAAGGGGGGAAAAAGAGGGTACATTTTTTGGGTAAAGGGGGGAAATTTTGGGGAGAGGAAAAGGTGTGGTCTTGGGAATGTGATGAGGGGGTTTGGGGAGATGGGGGTGGTATTTAAATGGGAAGTTGAAGGGTTATGCTAGGATAAGGATTCTTAAGCTGATAATGATGAACACAAATTTAAATTCCAGTTCGGTTAGGAGTCCTATCGCGATGAGGATTCTACAGGAAGATGGGTTGAATTTTTGGAACGCGGTTTGGGGTCCCGTAATTATTAAGCTTGTTTTACTCTCTCGCGCTGACGACTTCTCACAGCCCCGAGAGTGGGAGACTGATGATGGAATAATCACGGAACCGGATCAGAGCAGGACAACACGGACCAGGTCGGACCCCACGTAGCATGGCGAACCGCCCCGGGGTCAGCCAACCACCCCGGGGTCGGCACAACGGGGGGTCGGCGTTGGCCGACCCCACCGAGCTCGATCGAGCCCCGTGGGCTCGGCCTCGGCCCCTTGGCCACCTCCGTGCTCGGCCAAGGGCCGGTTCCTCGCGTGGAGCGAGTCCCACGGCGCGGGCCGCAGCTCCTCCCGTGAGCCCGGGGCCCATAGCGCCCGGGGTATATAAACACCCCCCCGGTGTCCTAACCAGACATCTTCTACCTTCATACAGTACTTGTAACGTTATTACACGCCCCGAACCTCTGTAATAGCTTTATTCGCTCAATTAATACAATATTTATCGTTTCGTTATTTATTTCTCATATACGATCATATATACAGGTTGTATAATTCGAACCCCCGGGTTCATATAATCCATCAACCGGAGTAGGTAGATCCATGTCCGCATCCATCATCGGGGAAGACCGACCACCATCCAAAGTAGGATCTGACAGTGCATTGACCAGTGAATCTTCTCCATCTAACAAGGTGGTTTGGTCGCCGGTGCGGTACAGACGGTACATCTACAGGAAGAGAGACAAAGAAGGCGGTACGCTAACTTCGCGACATCTCGTAAGAAAGCAAGTAAGAAGTCTGTGCACATTGGGGGTAAGTTGGCACGGAATAGCGTTATGGACGCTAGGGAATTCAGCTACCATAGGGTGTAAAGGAAATTGGAGACCTGTTTGAATAGAATGGAAATGGACTTCCACCAAGAGAGGGCCCAGAGGCTCAATCATATTATCCGTGGCGCCCAAGATAATTATTTTTATCCCCTCACCCAACCATTCATCCAGAGACATCAACTAAACACTGGACAAACGAGATTGGATCTCGCAGGGAACGGCAGGATCCAAAATACGGTAACTTGGGGAGGTCGGATGGGACCCACCATCTACAAGATTAATAACAAAGGGTACCAACCTTTGGCTGGCGGCAATGGCGTTCAGCATAACATCGGTAAGTGCAGCATGAGTTGCAGTTGCGGGCGTGGGTGCGCATCCAGAGTGATCTAACAGCGTTGCCTCGCGAGAACGGGGAGCGGAGATGGCGAAGGGATTTCGGCGGCTACCGGCGGCATTGAGAAGATCGCGATGGGCAACAGGCGCAGTGGCGGTGGCGGCCGTGGTCGCGGTCGTGGTCATGCCCCGGCGGACTCTCCGAAAGTGGGTGTTGCGAGGGTTGAAGTCGACAAGCAGACGGGGCGGCGCGATCGCCGGCGGTAGGGGAAACGTCGTGGGTCCCCATGGACGTGAAGGCACTGGGCATGGAGGGAGCAATCGGGGAGTGTTGGTCGTCGCGGTGGCACCTGTGGCGAGACCTTTAGCGTGGGGGAAGGAAGAGGACATGACAGGATGCATTCTGTTGGCGACGGTCAGAGAGGGTACAACAAAGGAAGCAGGCGATAATGTGAGGGTGATCTCAGGTCCACGGTTGATGTGGTGGGGATTCATGGGCGGTAGAGGAGACGAGGTTTTCGGGGGAGTGGTGGCGAAGAAGAAGGGAGCTGTTGCAACTTGCAATGGAGAGGGAATAGGAGTCGTAATTGGCCGGGAAAGAGGGAGGAACTACATATTTAAGATTATTTAATTCCAGGGTTTTATCATGGAATTTGGGCCTTGCTTAGTGGACTGAGGCATGCTTCTTTTAATCATTAACCAATGATTAATAGAAGTGGGGGACTTATGATGGAGAATAATGTAATGGGCTTGGCCCATGTAGATTAGAAAGTGTGAGCCCAAAGGGATGAGGAGGGGGCCTCACATGCATGGGCTCGCCTGTATGCCTACACGTATGCATGGACCTCGCAAACATGCATGCACGCGTGTATGCGAGGTGGTTGCTTGCGTACAGTGTGGCGGCTACGTGTACGGGTGGTGGTTGCATGCGTACAAGGTGGCGGCTGCGCGCATGGGTGGCGGTTGCATGCGTATAAGGTGGTGGCTGCGCGTACGGATGACGGTTGCATGCGTACAAGGTGGCGGTTGCGCGCACGGGTGATGGGTGCATGCGCACAAGGTGGTGGCTGCACGTACAGTGATAGTTGCATGTGTATAAGGTGGCGGCTGCGCGTACGGGTGGCGGTTGCATGCACGCTGTTGGCGACTACGTACATGCATGCATGCGGGTGGAATGGTGGCTAGTGCATGCATGCTGCGCACGTAAGGGCGATGTGTATAGGAGTGGGGATCCCTGGAGAGTGCGCGACAAAATCGGTCTCATTCGAGTAGTTGGGGGTACGTGCGGAGATGGGAGGACACGTGTATGGTGGGAGCTGGAGGCTGTAGATGTCATACACGTATGTGGTATGCGGAAGTCCTGAGAGGGTATAAAAGGCGGGGCTGCGGTCAGTTTAGGCGGGGCAAGAAACACAAAAGACCTGGTAGGCTGGCGGTCTGAGTCTTCTCTCTCTCCTAATTGGTCAAAGGATCGATTCTGGTATTATGCATGTAATTCAGGTGTCTGTCTATCTATTTATTTCCCTTTTCACCGTATAACTTTCCTGTACTACTGTTTCTAGGCCTGCAACATTGGGCTTGTGCACGTTTCTGTGGGCCTCGCGTCCCACTAGCAATAATATCTCTTTTATTCCGTTTTTATTTCCTATACCCAGTTTATGGTGGACCCGGTCCCGATAAAACCATTAATATTATTTAGAATTTCTTGTGGAAGATTGTAAAGTTTAGGAGAGAGAAAAAAAATGGTAGAGTATGATATGAAGAAAATATAGGTTAATGAAGAAAACATAATTTATTGAATTTAGGTATAAGTTTATATAGTTTAAATAAGAAGAAAGAAATAGAGTTTAAATAGAGTTGGCAGAAAGAAAATTTTAAAATCTTGAGATTTATGGTTGGATTTCAACTATTTATATTTGAAAATGAAAAGTCTACAAAAGTCCTAAAATTATAAAGTCTACAAAAGTTCATAACTTTTTTAATATCGCATGACTTTTAGACAGTTTAAAAATCTTAATCGAATACCACCCGACTTTTAAGGACTCTTTAAAAATCTTAATTGAAAACCTATGACTTTTAAAAACTATTTAAAAGTTTGAATTTAATATCTTTAAACTTTTAAAGTTCATAAAAATCTTTAAAAATCTATGAAAGTTAGCATTGAATACACTCCCTAAGTCAAGTTGGTCCATATACTTTCATTTTCATCTTGCCTACACATTCACTTCCCAATGAATACATCTAATGGGGCAAATCCACCCCACCCAACACATTTTCCATTTAAAAGTAAAACATTATTTTTATTGTGATATTATAGCAATACTTTATAATATCATTTCATATCTATTTATCAATTAACACTTGTTAATATTATATATACACTCCGTCAAACGTTTGAAGTTGTACATTTTGAACGCACTTCTAGATCTGAGTATCATGTGCCCATAACAAGTAGGAGCGAGTTTCGTTGAAAAATCATGTACACTAATTTTTAATGTTTTTTAATTAGTTAATATAATGGCACTAATTTTATGGAAATGCCATACGCATAAAAAAACTTATATATATATATATATATATATATATATATATATATATATATATATATATATATATATATATATTAAATCTTGTGTCATTTGACTTATTTTTTATTTGATTAAGTCAAAATAAAATTGGTCAAGTTATTGGTACCTAATAGATATAGAATGTGTTTATTTATTTATTTATTTATTTATTTACACTTAGTTGAACCACTCCATATACTACAACTTTTTATATAGTTCAACAAATTGAGAGATGGAGCCTGAAAAGCTCTCAAGCCAGCGTTCGATCGAAGATCACGACCTTCTCGCCAGGAGCACGAAGAAGCCTAAACGCTCTGACCAAAAAACATTGAGCCATCCATCGGACGCGATGGAGGTGGCAGATCCACGGACGGACGTGGAGATTGTCAAAGAAACGCGTGAGGATCAGATGGAAGACGCTCGATCATCACCGCCACTCCAGGTAACACGTGATCTGAACCCTGGGTTATCACTGACACATCCTTTGGTTACACAGGGCCCTACGCAACCTCGTCGGACGTAAGCTGAAAGCGTCACCGGCCACTCATCCCTGCCCATGCATGCTGAGGCTGCGGTCAAGGAGGAGATCAGAGCAAATGATTCCGATGGCGAGGAGGACGACCCCTTATGCCCGACGATTCGATTGACGAAAGAGGAGGTGGAGGCGATCCGAGCACCATGGAGGAAGACCCTGATCGTCAAAGTGATGGGTAGAAGGGTGGGGTATGATGCCTACCTGCTACGCCGGTTAGTCTCCATGTGGAAACCCAAAGGGAGTCTTGATCTTATAGCCATTGACAACGATTATTTCTTAGTTCAGTTTGGCGCTGTGGATGATCTGGAATTTGCCATGTTTGGAGGCCCTTGGATGGTTTTGGATCACTATTTGATAGTGAAACCTTGGGTACCCGACTTCGACCCCTTCGTGGATACAACAGAGAAGGTGTTGGTGTGGGTGAGGATCCCGTGTCTACCTGCGGAATACTACAACATTATCTTCCTCAGAAAACTTGGAAATAAAGTTGGCAGAACACTACGAGTGGATCAGGCCACTAGTATGGTGTCACGCGGGAAGTTTGCTAGAATATGCATCGAAGTCGACATCACGAAGCCTTTGATTTCCAAATTCAACTACAAGGGGCGGGTAAGATCAGTAGCTTACGAGGGCATCCACATGATATGTTTTACATGTGGGGCCTATGGCCATTCACTCGATGCATGTCCCAAGACAAACAAAGCTGCGACTGAAACAGAGGCATACCGCGAGGAGGAGGTAGTGGGTGAACCATCAGTTCGAGTTGGAGATGAGCCCGTTGGCAGATAGATGACTGCGCCGGGAAGGAAACCGAGGAATGGACCAAGACCGTCGGAGAGAACCCATAAGGCAATGGAGGATACACGCCCAGGAAGTAACGCTAACTGCGACCGAGAGATCTAGGTATCAAGATTTGCCCCTTTGGTTGTCCAGGAGGGTGAGAAGGACACCGACGTGGATAGGGAGGCACCAGGCGAGCCAAATGAACGAATGGAGCACGGCGGAGGCAGACTAGAGCAATTGAGAGGATCATAGGCGCCAGCAACGACAGGGGGCAAAGCCAGGAAGCCGAATGTTATTGCGGTAGAAAAACAAATTGCTAATGAGCCAAACAAAGGGGGAGGATCGCGGGTCAATGCAGGAGGTACTCCAGCGAGCTACCGTAAGGGAGGAGAAACGAGCCATAGGCGCGCAGCAGAAGAGGACGAGCACGTGGTCGTGAGGGGGAAACGAGATGGGCTGGTCATTCACTCGGCACGGGTGTCCGTGGGTGCGCTAGTGAATGATTTACCATCGTCGGTATTACAGTCCACCAAAGAACACCACTCTGATCCACCAGGGTGTCTAGATGAAGAAGGTGACATGGTAATGGATCTCGAGGAGATCTAGGTGCAACCGGGGATGGTAGGGGCCACATCTGGCCATTGAGTGTTTGTTCTCTTGTGTTTGTTGTCCTGGTGGTTGTTTTGGTTGCGTGTGTTGGTTTGGTTTTCCATTCCTTTTTGTTTTTTGGTTTTATGGATTGCCTCCCCTAGAACTGCCAAGGGGCGAGTGGCAAAAGATTCCACCGCGCCCTTAGGCACCTTTTAGCTGTCTACAAGCCTTGCGTTTTGGGGCTCTTTGAACCCAAAGTTTCCGGGTCCCAGGCTGATCGGATTTGCTCAAAACTGGGTTTTACGGATTGGATCCGTGTCGAAGCTTTCGGCTTCAGCGAGGGCATCTGGGTGTTTTGGAAGGACCCAGTGCAGGCTACCGTAATGTTTACTCACCCGCAATTTATTCTTTTGCAGATCAGCAAGGCGGGTTCCCCCCCCCCCCCCCCCGGGTGGTTTTTTGCGCCGGTCTACGGCAGCCCGACACACCAGCTACGCCGTCACCTATGGAGGGATCTAAGACAGTCTAGTAGATCCGTCATGGGGCCTTGGCTTGTGGCGGGGGATTTCAACTCCATAGTACACCCGGGACGAAACTTTGAACTATGTTTCGTATTCCACACAATGCAGTTCCAATTTCGTCAGCTGGATTCAGTTAAGTCGGCTGGGGGAAATCCAATCCAGACTCTCAGTTTCTTTTCACGGGGGATTGGCTAAACTCGAAAGGAATCTTAGGGAGAATCTCGAATAAATCCTTTATCAAGAGGAGCTTTTGTGGTTCCAACGCTCCCGTGAAGATTGGATCGGATCCAGGGACAGAAATACGGCTTTTTACCACGCCTCTGCTATGGTCCGGAAGTCAAGGAATACTGTTACCAAACTGAGGACTGATCATGGAACTGGATTACGGAGGTTAGTGAATTGAAAGCCCATATCCAAAGCTACTACACTCAGTTGTTCGCCCGCGGAGATGAAATAGGTTTTAATCTGGCGATAGAAGCAACTTTCCCCACTGTTTTGACCTTGTACTGGAAAGTGTTTAACAGATCAGTATCAAAAGACGAGGTTCACAATGCTCTTTCAGATATGAAACCGTACAAGGTCCCGGGACCGGATGGCTTCCCCGCAGCGTTCTATCAACGCATGTGGGAGGAAACTAGAGATAGTGTGTTCACAATGGTCAACGAGGCCATCACAACTGGCCGAATTCCCGAAGGAGTGAATGATACGTTAATAGTTCTTATCCCGAAGGTCTCTAATCCGGAGACTATTAAACAGTTCAGACCCATCAGCCTGTGTAACGTGAGCTACAAGATTATTACAAAGACTATAACCAACAAATTAAAGCAAATCTTACCAAATTTAGTGGGCCCGTTCCAAAGTTCCTTTGTCCCGGCAAGGCAGATATCGGACAATGTAATAAATTATCAGGAAGTGATGCACACAATGCGAGGTAAGCGGGGCGCGACAGGTCTGATGGCCATTAAGTTTAACCTAGAAAAAGCCTACGACCGGCTCTCTTGGGATTTCATCCAGGACACTTTGGAGCAAGCAGGTTTCAGTGACGCATGAACCCAAACTATAATGACTTGTATCCGGACCTCGAGATTGTCAGCTGCTTGGAACGGCAATCAGTTACGCCCATTCGCCTCGGGACGGGGCATTCGGCAGGGGGATGCAATGTCCCTGGCTATTTTTGTTCTTTGCATGGAACGCCTCAGTCACTTAATCATCGCAGAAGTGGGTAAACATAATTGGAAAGGAATTGAATTGGCTATTTCTGGACCAACACTCTCTCATCTTTGTTTTGCAGATGACATGGTTTTGTTCTCCGAGGCATCCATCGAACAAGTAGGGGTGATTCAAGCTTGCCTGGACAGGTTCTGCAAGGCCTCCGAGCAAAAGATTAGCTTAGAAAAGTCGTAGGTTCACTTTTCACGCAACACGGATCCGGGGTTGGCTTCTGCAATTGCGAACAGGCTTGGCATTTCGGAAACTAAAGACATGGGGAGATACTTAGGCGTGCCATCCTTACACGGTAGGGTGACTTGCAATACCTTCTCGGGCATCTTAGACAGAATCTCGGCACGCCTGGAAGGCTGGAAGACTAAACGCTTTCTACGGCAGGTAGAGTAGTGTTGGCCAAAGCAGTCCTTAGTGCCATACCAGTGTATACCATGCAAACTACGTACCTCCCCAAAAGCCTTTGCATGGAGGTGGAGAAGAGAATAAGGAAATTCATTTGGGACACAACTAGCACTAGGAGCAAAAAGACTAGTCTCACAAACTGGCAAACTGTTACTACAGCTAGGGATGTCAATTTGGCCCGAACCCGATGGGCTAATCCGTTAAGCCCAAAAAATTACACGGTTAAAAACCGAAAAAATTAGCCCGAAAAATTAATCGGGCTAATCAGGCCAACCCTATAGGGCTGGCGGGTTGAGCCGGGTTGGCCCGTCGGGCTACATAAAAAAAAAAAAAACTTAAACTTAAACTAAATCTAAAAGACTAGGGTTAAACTTCACTCTTCATTTGCGATATTGAGCATTTGAGCTGCGCAATTCTCCCCAAATCTCTATTCCCGCTACAAATTTCAATATTTCACTTCCGACTTCCCGTCGTCCTTGCAGACCGCCAGCCGCACTGCTCACTTGCTCAGCCCGTCGACCACCATCCTCCGGCTATCGTCTCTACTCTCTAGATTGTTGCACGCCTGCACCACCTGCACGCCTCACGAGTCACGCACAAAGGCTGTACTGCTCGCTGCTCAGCCCGCCGACCACCACCCTCCGCAGCTGTGCAGCACCGCAATCCGCAGAAGCGTCTAGCACCAGCTCCGACAATCACAGAGTACGCAGTGGCCACTAGCCAGTGGGTAAGTCACTTCTATAAGTCTATTAGTTCTATCTCCTTGAGTTTTTTTTTCTTAATAATTTGGCCGGCTAAACCGCTTGTGGGTACCGACATAATTGTGTATTTGTGTTTCTCTGGCTAAACCGCCTGTGGGTGCCGGAGCTTTGTTTAAAATTTTGAATGCCTTAAAATTTTGAATATAATTGAATTTAGAAAATTACTATTTTTTACTCTTTAATGAGTGAATTAATATATGCAAATATCTTATAAATTTGTAGTTTGTATGCTTAATTAGTGAATTACTATGTATTTAATTAATTTATTGGACAATTATATTTTTTATACGCTTATTTTATTTTTAGGTATAAAAGAAATGTCTTTTCTAAGTGTGAATGAAATTGATGTAAATGATAGTGAGATTCTTACGAATACTCAAAAAAGAAAGAAAACATCGGAAGCTTGGAATCATTTTTCATCTATTGTAAAAGGTGAAGATGGTAGAGGAAGGGTAATGTGTAATCATTGCAAGAGATCATACTTGTATGATGGTAGTAAAAATGGAACATCAACTTTAAACCGTCATATAGGGGTATGCAAGAAGAAACCAAATGAAAGTGTGGGTGATGTGAGTGTTATGTCTGAACAAGGGAAATTGGATAGAGTCATTGATCAAAAAATTTGTCGTGATTTAATTGCCTAGTGTACAATTGAGCATGGTCTTCCATTTAAATGGGTGGAATATAGGAGTGTGTGGCTACTTCTTTAGTATTTGTATCCTAATTTTTGATTCATTACTAGAAATACTGTGGCATCGGATGTTATGCAAATGTATGAAAGGCAAAAAGAAAATTTGAAATTGGTGTTGAAAAATATTCCTGGCATGCTTTGCTTAACATGTGATGTGTGGACAGCTTGTACAAATGCGGGTTATATTTGCTTGACTGTGCATTATGTGGATGAGAAATGGAGGTTAAATAACAAAATACTTTCATTTTGTGATATGCCACCCCCACATTCTGGATTTGAATTGTCTAAGAAAGTTTATAATTGTTTGGTAGATTGGGGGATAGATAGGAAAGTATTTTCCATAACTTTGGATAATGCTTCTGCCAATGATGTGATGGTGAGACTTTTAAAGCAACAACTTTTGTTACAAAATAGTTTGCCTTGTGATGGTGAGTTCTTTCATGTGAGGTGTTGCGCACATATTCTGAATTTGATTATTCAAGATGGACTAAAAGTTGTTAGTGTTGCTTTAGGGAAAATTAGAGAGAGTGTTAAGTATGTTAAAGGATCCGAAGCAAGAATGATTGCATTTCAAGAGTGTGCTCAACGTGTTAGTGTTAATATTACTTGTGGACTTTCTACGAATGTGCCGACTCGTTGGAATTCAACTTATGTGATCTTGATAGTGCTATTAGGTATCGCCGTGTTTTTTGCTCTCTTGAATTACAAGATAGAAATTACAAGTGTTGTCCTTCGAATGAAGAGTGGTCAAGAGCGGAACGGATGTGTGCAATCTTGTATCCATTTTATGCCATCACTAATTTGATTTCAGGTTCATCCTATCCTACTTCAAATTTGTATTTTTTTGCAAGTTTGGAAGATTGAATGCTTGTTGGTTGAAAATTTAGGAAGTGAGGATCAAGTAATAAGTGATATGGCTAAGAACATGAAAGCAAAATTTGACAAGTATTGGGATGACTATAGTGTAATACTTGCAATGGGAGCTATTCTTGATCCAAGGTTGAAGTTACAATTTGTGGAATATTGTTATAAGAAGCTTGATCCATTTACTTGTCAAGACAAGATTGAAGGGATAAAGAAGAAATTATACTTGTTATATGATGAATATAAGAAGAAGAGTGATGGTTTTTCATCTTCTAGAGTTTCTACTTCTCAATTACAAGACTATTCAATCTATTCGACAATAACTATTTGTGGAGTAAGAAGTGGAGGATTGGGAAGTATGGGAGGATCGGGAAAATTGGATGAAAATCTTATTGGTGTAAGTTAAAATTCTTTTTACTTCATATTTATTACTAATTATATATGTTTATTGATTATTGTCAATTTGTCATTGGTTAACATATGTAATTGTGTAAAATATTTAAATTATGTAGGATTATGTTGATTATCGTCATCCAAACCAAGGTGGAATTGGTAGTGGGGATACAAAGTCTAATTTAGACAAATACTTGGAAGATGATCAACTAAATCAATTGGGTGATATAGATGTGCTATCATATTGGAAAGAAAAAGAACACCGCTATGGGGAGCTTGCTAAAATGGCATGTGATGTGCTTTCTATTCCTATTACAAGTATAGCATCCGAATCCGCCTTTAGCATTGGAGCTCATATCTTGAACAAATATAGGAATCGGCTTCTTCCAAAGAAAGTACAAGCTCTTATTTGTGCACGTAATTGGTTACATGGATTTTCTATAAATGGTAATATTAGTTTCTCACTTTCTCTATCAAGTTTGATTTACTTGTACTATTAATTTATTAAATAAGTATTATGTTATCTCTTTTTAGATGAAAGTGAAGATGAAGATGAAGATGAAGATGATGAAGTTGTAGTTGGAGCTTCAAATGTTGGAGGGGAAGAATGGTAATATTAGTTTCTCTATCAAGTTTGATTTACTTGTACTATTAATTTATTAAATAAGTATTATGTAAACTTTTTTTTTTTAGATGAAGATGATGAAGTTGGAGTTGGAGCTTCAAATGTTGGAGCTTGGAGGGGAAGAATAAGGGAATAGAAGATTTGATAAAGTGCACTTTAATCTTTGTTGTGAATTTGTGGCTTATGAATTGTTGTCTTGTGGAGTTGTGGACTTATGAATTGAAGTTATGAATTTTGGCTTTGTGGTTTTAGTTTATAACTTGACTTGAATTACCAACTACGGAGATTTGGATGTTAGCTACTTAACTTATTGTTAATTTGTGGTTTGTGAATTGTGGACTTATGTAGTTATGACTTTTAAATTTGTGATTTTAATTTTTAGTGGACTTTATGACTTTATGCATATTTGGAATTTTGGATGTTAGCTACTTAGCTTATTAAGGATTTAGCCATTTAGGGACATGCAAGTTCAGCCGCAAGTTGCAATTGACAATTGCATTATATATATTGAATTGAAGTTTGGAAATGATATTTTCTCAATTTTGATAACATACTTAACACTCTTAAATTTTGATAGCATACTTAACACAACATTATTATAAATGATAAAATAATGACACACTAAATTACTAATTAATAAGCCTATCAGTAGCAACTTTCTTTTATGCATCTTGACTGCTTCTACTTTGCCTATTGAGGCATTGAGCATTATTCTAAATTAGTAAATTCGCACATGATATGTTAACGATTAATGAATGGCTATCACTCGTCAGTAACCATTAAAATGCTTGTTAAAAAATGTCCATCACAATTAATGTTCAATTATAATTTATAAGTCATTGACTCATTATGGTCTGCGGACAGTGGACGGTCCAAAACTCCAAATGCCAAATTAATTATAGCCAAGTCATCGGTTGACCCGTTTTAATGTTCTATAGAATGTAACTATAAACTATGTAAGTATTCATTTATCTCTTGATTTAAATTTTAATGTGCCCAAATGCGCAATGCTCATCCGGTTGACCACGTGACCCGTTTTATCGAATGTAATTATGTAAGTATTCATTTTCGATTTTTAGTTTTAGTAAAGATGGTTTAGCCCGCCCGATTAATTCGACAACCCGAAGTTTAGGGTTAGGACTAGCCCAATCCGAAAATAAAATAATAAATTAACCGACAACCCGAATTCGATAAGCCCGACAACCCGACAGTGCTAGCCCGAAACCGAGTGGGCTGGCCCGATTGACATCCCTAACTACAGCGAAGGAGTTGGGCGGTCTGGGTATTCTTAAGCTTCACGAGCTCAACATAGCGTATATAGTTAAGTTAGGATGGAGGCTGAAAACAGAGGCGACCAGCTTGTGGGCTCGATCCTTGACAACGAAATACAAACGAGTGGCAGCTGGTCAAGGCAACGACAAGGGTAGACGGAAGGAGTCGAACGTGTGGCGGGGAATAAATGCTGCATGGGGCCTTCTAGAGAAGAGGAGTATTAAATTGATACGCAATGGCAAATCCACGCGATTCTGGATGGACATTTGGGTAACGCCGAAGCCTCTAGAGATCAAATGATCATCCCGCTTAGCCTACCTGAATTATATGCCACTGTTGATGAGTATTGGGATAGCCACCGAGGGTGGAATTAAAGTGGGAGAATATCGCTCATGTGCTCCTTATCGAAGCTCAGGAACGGCTGGCAAGCGTCGTGCTGGTCGAAGGAGACGTGGATGACGAAATAGGTTGGGGTCCGGATGTGAATGGCCGGTTTACGTTGAAATCCGCCTATGAATTGGTGGTAGACAACGTAACCCCCCAGCAGGACACGGATTGGAACCTCATTTGGAAGCTTCGGCTACCAGGGAGGATCTGTTTCTTTCTCTAGCTTGTAAACCATGGGCGAATCCTCACAAATGAGGAGCGTGTTCGAAGGAGATTAACTACTGATGCCACATGTTTTCGTTGTGCAGGACGAATCGAGGACCTAGACCATCTTTTTAGGCGCTGCGTTGTCGCGAAAGAAACTTGGGAGTCAGTGCTTCCAAGGCGAACAATGGAAGTCCTTAGCACCTTGGACTGGAAGGACTGGCTGCCCGTGAACCTCCTGGGAGAAGCGAAGCGGGGTTTCGACGAGAGCTGGTCAGAGTGGTTTGACATCCGGCTTTGGTGGCTGTGGAAGTGGTGGAATGATGAAGTTTTCAACCAGGTCTCAACCTCGCCTTCTCAACGGAAGGCCTGGCTGCTAAAGTACGAAGCTGAGGTGACAGGTGCCTTTGCCAGGTGCAGAGCCCCCGGGAGGATACCAGCGCAATCAACAGAACCTTATGTTGCTTGGGAGAAACCGCAAGCAGGCTGGATGAAAATTAACGTGGATGGTTGCCGCAAGCAAAGCGGAGCAGCGGGGTGCGGGGGCATTTTGCGTGACTCAGAGGGCAATTGGAGAGGTGGATTCACGTCTAACATTGGGAGGTGTGGCATTGAGGAGGCAGAATCCTGGGCGGTCTTGCAAGGCATAAGGTTGGCAAAAGAGCTTGGCGTCAAAAAGCTGGTGGTCGAAAGTGACTCGCAGGCTACGGTTCATTACCTGCAAAGTGAGATTAGCATACGTAATAATATTTTACATCGTTGTATTCTGGAAGCTGGGAGCATAGAAGATATTGCCTACAGGCATGTGTACAGGGAGCAAAATTTGGTGGCAGACAAGTTGGCTACTCTGGCCTGTCGCATCCTATTGGTGCTCGCATTCTAGATATTCCGCCCCTGGTCGTACGCGATGCCATCCTCAACGATCAGGCCGAAGCCAGGTTTCATTGCCGTTAATCCGGCTTCTCAGCAAGGAGTCTGGACAACTTTTTTTAGTCTTCTCGGGTAGAACCCTCTTTCTGATTTAAAAATAAAAAAAAAATCTTTTTATATAGTTCAATCCTCGAACGATATTCAAATTTATTTATAACTAATTTGTTTTAAATAATTAAATTTATTATGAATAAATAAACAATATGTTGATATTACCTAGTATTTTAATATTTTAATTATCTTAGTGTCAAATTAATTTAAATATATCTCCAATTATGTTTTTAATTAGTTTTGATTTTTTTAAAACAAAAATTAAGATTACATTTTAAACTATTATTGATGACAATATGAAACTTAAGATTATATTATTATTTATATGAATTAAACTTTCTCTTTCAAAAAAAATATTATATTATTTATATTAATGTGTCTTACTATTTTAATATTCTATGACATGATATAGATATTCCATTTAGCTTTAAATAAAATGTTAAAAATTTAGATTCGTGATAAAACATATAAATAGTGATTTATTAGGACTATGTGGTCTAATGGTACTTGGGTTGGACTTCCATTTGAAAGGTTATAAATTCGAGCCTTAGTGGAGGCGTTATTGGTTATTTGTGTTTCAATAGGTTGAAAAAGTATATGAACAGATACTACAATGTAATAGAGCGAGTAGCATTCAAAAAAATATAAATAGTGATTTTTTTAATTCAAAATTAAGTGTTCAATAAATAAAAATTGTTTTTATCTAAATCCAAATAAAACCAATAATTGTTTTTATTTCAACCAAAAATCGTTGATTACTAAAATTGTTTGTTTGCATTCCAAAAAATTGTATTATTGTGTTTGATTCATTTTTTGAAAAATGAGCATAATTGTTAAACATTTTAATTGTTTTGTTTAGAATATAACAACATTTATAATAATAATAATAATAATAATAATAATAATAATAATAATAATATAAATGGTAGTAGTGGTGGTGGTGGTGGCTGCAGCAATGACGACGATGATGGTGTTGGTGGTGGTTGAGTTGATGGTGGTAATGGTAGTGGTGGTGGTGTAACCAGTGTTGGTGTGGAAATTGAAAATGATTTTCTCAAAAAAGAGGAGAAGTTGTTCTCCAAGAAAATAAGGAATTGAATTCTCTTTAACCAAACAATTATTTACCTTTAACTCACATTTTTCACTTTTACCAAACACGAAAAACCTGAAAAATGATTTTCAAAAATAATTTTTTGCATTTCCAAACAAACTCTTGAAAATATATTGTTAGGAATATAGCGGAATAACGTGGAAGCGAAGAATCGAAATTGAGAATTATAGAAGTTGAATAATAGGGAAAGTATATTAAATGAAGAAAATTATATAAAATGACAAAAAGAATTAATAAAGTGATTGGGAGAATATAGAAATATATATATATATATATATATATATATATATATATATATATATATATATATATATATATATATATTATCCTCAAAAGAGAATACAAGACAACAAATATATATATCTACGTGAGAGGTAATTAAAGAAAGAAGGAATGAATTACAATTGATTGATGCATTGAATTACAAGGCTTAGCTAGCTACTTATACAATCAAAAAGGAGAATTAAGTGGGCATGCATGCGGATCAGAGACGCAATCGGAGGAATGTGCAAGAAGAGACATGCATTGAGCAGGCAACGTGGATGGCGGCTTTGTTGTCTTATTGGATTTGAGCCACATAAAAAATCTTATTTCTAACAATCTCCACCTTGGATCAAATCCATTGTAGACATTAATCACTGGAACAGCCGACTAAACTCAAACACTGTTTGAACTTAGCAATAGGAAAAACTTCAGAATAGCAGGATGGATCACCATCAACTTCCTATGCGACTGAAAGAGCATAAGCAACCATGTTGGTTTCATATCACTAGCATACATAGCAGGTTTTTTTAATTGTCCTCCTAGAACGATCCATAGCAATGGAATACTCTCGTTGTGGCTCGACGAGAGGTGCGGTGCTAGTAGATGCAGCATCTTCAGTATTACCATCAGCAGTAGTAATACTGTCAATAGGCCTGAACTCAAACTCCACCTTCTCACCAGTACTCTGCGTCTCATCTGTACTGTGAACTTTTCTAGAAGAAAGTAGTGCATTTTCATCAAAAGTGATATCTCGACTCAGAATGATTTTCTGAGAATCAGGAGACCATAGACGATACCCTTTTGACTCAGAAGCATAACCAAGGAAAATGCATTTGACAGCTCGAGGGTTTAATTTACCCGTACTGGAATGAGCATATGCAGGACATCCAAAAACTCTTAAGATAGAGTAGTCAACAGGATTACCTGACCAAACTTCCTCTGGAATTTTGAAATCAATGGATGAATGTGGAGATCTATTTACCAAATAGCAAGCAGTAGAAACAGCCTCGGCCCAAAGATCACGCCGTTTCCATAACCCAGCATTAGAGAGCATACAACGAGCTCTTTCCAATAGAGTCTTGTTCAAACGTTCGGCAGCACCATTTTGCTGGGGTTTACCAGGCAAGGTCTTGTGCCTGGCGATTCCATTTGCCGCACAGAAGTCATTAAAATCTGACTCACAAAACTCCAAGCCATTGTCTGTCCTGAGCTTCTTGACTTTTTTACCTGTCTGAGTCTCAACAAGTATTTTCCACTTCTTGAAAATAGAAAATGCCTGATTTTTATGTTTCAGGAAATAGACCCAGACTTTACGAGAAAAGTCATCAATAATAGACATAAAATATCTACAGCCTCCCATAGACTGGAATTTAGTTGGTCCCCATAAATCGGAATGTATGTATTCCAATACATCTTTGGTACGGTGTGTAGCAGTAGAGAAACTAACCCTCTTTTGTTTCCCAAAAATACAATGCTCACAAAATTGTAATTTACCCGTACCTGAACCACCAAGGAGCTCTTTCTTGCTCAGGAGATGCATGCCTTTCTCACTCATATGCCCTAGACGCATATGCCATAGTTGAGTGAGATCCGCTCAGACATCAATGAGGATACCGCTACTGAACCTGTCACAATACTGCCATGAAAGACGTATAAGCTTCCAGAACGAGAAGCTTTCATGAGAACAAGAGAGCCTTTTATGACCTTCAGAACTCCACCTTCAGCTGTGTACTTGCACCCCAAAGATTCCAAGGTTCCCAAGGATATCAGATTGCGTTTCAAATCAAGAATATACCGAACATTGGTAAGAGTCCTGATAACATTATCATGAGTTTTAATCTGCACACTTCCAATTCCACTAACCTTGCATTGGGTATCATTTCCCAGCAAGACAACTCCACCATCAACCGGTTCCAGAGAGACGAACCAGTCTTTGTGAGGACACATGTGGAATATACAACCAGAGTCCAGAATCCACTCGGTTTCGCTCTGTTTGCAACCGAAGCTAACAGATAACATAACATCGCCTTCTGAATCACTTTCAACAACACTAGCTTCAACGGACTTTTCTCTCTCTTGCTTGTTTTTCAACTTAAAGCATTCAGTCACATCATGACCTGACCATGCTTCTTGCAGTACTTGCAGGATTTGTTGGACTTACGTCCTTTGGACTTGGATCTAGAATTTTTATTGCTACTTCCTGATTCAAGTGAACGACCCCTTACAGTCAAGTCTTCACCTTTGTCCTCAGACTTAATTTCAAAGTCAAACTTTTCTTTGGACAATAGGTTTGACTTAACATTGTCGAAAGTAAGGGTATCACTACTATTACCATACAGCATAATTTCTTTGAAATGCTTGTACGATTTAGGGAGAGAGACAAGCAATAAAACAGCACGATCCTTATCGTCAATTATGACATCAATATTTTCCAAGTCCAACAATATAGAATTGAATTCATCCAAGTGAGATTTAATAAAAGTACCTTCCGTCATACAGATTGTGTACAGACGCTCCTTCAGGCGTAGCGTGTTCGCCAGAGTTTTGGCCATGTAAAGCGTATCCAGCTTGGACCATAAATCTGACGCAGTCGTCTCACTTACTACCTCACGTAGAACCTCTTTAGACAGGCACAAAAGGATGGTTGAACGTGTCTTGTCATCCAAATCTTCCCAATCTTCATTTGTCATTGCAGCCGGTTTCTTCTTCTTCCCAGCTAGCGCTTTCTTCAAACCGTTCTGGGTTAGAACGGCTTCCATCTGAACCTTCCAGATAGAGAAATTAATTTTCCCGTCGAACTTCTCAATATCGAACTTAGTGACAGTCTACATCTTTGAAAATAATTCTCAATTAACCTGGTTCTGATACCACTTGTTAGAAATATAGCGGAATAACGCGAAAGCGAAGAATCAAAAATTGAGAATTATAGAAGTTGAATAATAGGGAAAGTATATTAAATGAAGAAAATTATATAAAATGACAAAAAGAATTAATAAAGTGATTGGGAGAATATAGAAATATATATATATATATATATATATATATATATATATATATATATATATATATATATATTATTCTCAAAAGAGAATACAAGACAACAAATATATATATATATATATATATATATATATATATATATATATATATATATATATCTACGTGAGAGGTAATTAAAGAAAGAAGGAATGAATTACAATTGATTGATGCATTGAATTACAAGGCTTAGCTAGCTACTTATACAATCAAAAAGGAGAATTAAGTGGGCATGCATGCGGATCAGCGACGCAATCGGAGGAATGTGCAAGAAGAGACATGCATTGAGCAAGCAACGTGGATGGCGGCTTTGTTGTGACGAGTATGTGACACCCCAAAAATCCACACTCCAAACCATGAATTAATTGAGTAATTAATTCTATTTCTTTTGAGGAATTGATTCCTAAAATCCTGATTTTTGATACTCAAGGACTAGTATTTGACTAGTCAATCTTTAAGTGGTGTTGTACCTCGTGCTTTGAGAGGAGTTCCCTTGTTTCTTACACTTTCTAAGACTTAGTAAGGGTATCATTGTCTTTTCACCAAGAGCTAGTTTTGTAACCTAAACCTAGAAGACTTCTTCATTTTTCATCCCTTACATTTCCTAGAAAATATCTCTACCTTCTCTCTAGAATAGAAGAGTAGCTTGTTCTTCAAGCCAAAAGAAGCCTTTGTCAAGATTCCAAGTTTTGCTCCCAAGATTCAATCTTTCCTCTATTTTGGCATCTAGAAGGGTAAGATCTAAGCTTGTCTAGTCTTTTTGGTTCCATCTTGGTTGTCTTTTTCTTAAAGGTTGGATCTTTATGATCTTTTGGTTTGATCTTGAAGTGGGTTTGGCTAGTGAGCTTAGTGGAGAGCTTGTTGTGGTGTAAGAAGAGTCTCACTAGTACAAAAAATATCAATAAAATCGACTAATTTGCGTCCAAAGTTAGAACTTTGGACTCCTAAAGTGTAATGCGGTGGTATTTTTGTAATTAAAATATCACTATATAAATAATTTTTATTTTTTTTTAATTTTAAAACAGTATTGGCATCCAAAGCTCTATACTTTGGACGCGAATAATAATCAACCGTCCAAAGTGGTCGACTTTGGACGCGATTATTTTTATTTTTTTTATCCTAAATGCCCTAGCTAGAGCAGATCAAGATCAGATCGCCGTCCATTAGCACAGCCATCAGCTCCGATCTTCATCCATTAGCACCGCCGTCCGACGCCGCCCATCAGTCTCCATCGTCCCCGCCGTCCACAGCTCTCCATCTTCCCGTCCATCGCCATCCCGTCGTCCATCGCTGCTCGCCGATCTACGTCCCCGCCGCTGCCGATCGACATCCCCTCCGCTGCCGCCCAAGGTCGCCGCCGCTGCCGCCCGAGGTCGCCGCCGCGACGCCTCAGGTCTACAAGCTCACCACCGCAGTACGCACACCGACGCCGCCGCAGTACGCACGCCAAAAAGGTACGAATTAAATTTTTAAATTCAGTAATTATTTAAATTATATTTTGTTATTTTAGTGGTCAACTTCCAAATGGGCTGTACGAGTATAGGAATCTGGAACGCCTTTCACTCTCTTCAAATTCCTTCTCTGGTACAATAGCTGAGTCAATTGGAAATTTATCAATGTTGCAGTCGTTGTTTATTCCTGATAATAAGTTTAGTGGCAGCGTTCCCTTGAACCTTGGACAACTTTCGCACCTTCAACTTTTAGATATATCTAGTAATTCATTTACAGGTGTTCTCTCAGAATTTCACTTTTCAAAACTTAATAAGCTCGAATCTTTGAAGATATCTGGAAATTTACTTGTTTGGAATGTAAGCTCTGATTGGATTCCTCCTTTTCAACTTGAATCCATTGAAATGGATTCCATTAGAATGGGTCCTGACTTCCCTCGTTGGTTTCGTACCCAAAGAAATGTTGGGTTTTTATGTATGCGTAATGCAAGCATCACAAATGCTATCCCTCATTGGTTTTGGGATCTCTTTTTGAATTGCACAGTGATAGAGCTCTCTCAAAATGGTATAAGTGGAAATCTTCCCATGAAACCCCATGTTGGGGTTGAAAGTTATACGAAAGCCTCAGTTCAATTTCTTTTCCTTTCAAATAATCAATTGACGGGCGAAATCCCCCAGTGGTTATGCAATTTAAAAGATTTAGGCCAACTTGATCTTTCAACAAATAAGTTATCTGGGGAGATACCTTTATGCATTGGGAAGCTGCAGAACTTAAATGTTCTTGATTTGGGAAATAACAATCTATCTGGCCACATTCCAAATTCACTGGGATCTCTATATCAACTTGAATCTCTGCACTTGCGAAACAACAAACTGGAAGGGGAAGTCCCTTTGAGTTTGCAGAACTTAGGAAGCAGCTTGATAGTCTTGGATTTAAGTGAAAATGAATTAACAGATGTTATCCAGCCATGGATTGGGGAAAAGTTTTTAGACATGATGTTTCTTATACTTCATGAAACTATATATATATGCTAATGTTTGATATTCTGTGGTCTATTTGTTTAGAACTTAGAATGCTATGCTAGGATCTTTCATATATGGAGTACCACAAAACTACTTCTATGGAGGTGGAAAGTTAGAACTGTGAAAAAGCAAAACAGCGAGAAACATTCTCAACGGTGTGATATCGAGCTGAAACTAGCTGTAAGAAGCACAATAGATTTCAATTCCTTTTGCATTATTATTTGTTAGATTGATTGTATTCTAAGGCAGCTGAATTTGAAGATCAGGTTGCACGAAAAATGAGGGATGAGGAGGGATTTTACTATCCACACAATCTTGATTTTTGTGGCCATGCGTACCCCATGCATGCATCCATATTTGAATCATCTTGGCTCTGATTTGTGCCGTGGAATCCTGGAATTTGCAGAAGCTCGCCCCCTTGGCAAGTCAGGGTTGCAATGGTTAAAGATACATCTAGCAAATGTGTATGGTGGTGGTGTTGACAAGTTATCATATGAAGGTCGAGTAGCATTTACTGAAAACCATGTGGAGGACATTTTTGATTCTGCAGATCGACCTCTTGAAGGAAAACAGTGGTGGTTGGGTGCAGATCGACCTCTAATGTGAGCTTTCCTTTTAAACATGATCTAGTTAATTACATGTTACGGAGTATGTTATTCTTCATTTCTTTCCTTTAATAGTTTAATATTAACTTTATGTTTCCTATTACTTGTTAAAATTTGATGTTATTGCATCTTATATGAACTTTCCCTTGCAACATTGACTGGTTGTTTCTTTTTCTCTTATGGATTACATCATGTGCTTACAATATAACATTTGGATACTAATAATATCTCAAAATTCTTCAGTTTTCTAAAATGATTCCCCATTTGATGTGATTTTGAAATCTATGCCAGAATTATAACCAAATTCAGTTCCCAACACTTGAAAGGCCACATCATCTAATAATTCATGAATGATGCATATTTAATCATTATCACTTTGTATTGCAGGGAGCGCAATTAAGAAAACATATTGATTCAACTTTAGGCAGTGGAAACCAACTGCATATGTGTGTGTGTGTCTGTATGAAACTTTGTTTGCAATTTTGCTGGAAGATGGAGAATCAGGAGGACAGTGGAAATATATTCTTATAAGTCATGATTAACTATAAGGTAAATTGTAGTTTTCAAAAGTTAGCAGCTTATGCAATTGCATTTTTGTGGATAATTGATTTAAGGAAAAATTAGATGGAGGCAACTACTAAAGTTGCACCTTCAAGAAAAATGGTGAATTGAGAATTCTTATGTCACAAAATTTGAATATTGTTGCTTAAATATCACTTCAAAATACATTTCATGCTGAAAGATGTGAAAGAAACAGTAATGTATTTGGGATCCTAGTATTATCTAAATGGATTATTTTTAAAAGCATTTAAAATCTCTTACTCATCTTAATAGTTTTTTCCCCCACTTGGCTCTGGTAAGGATGGTGATGTACATGCACAGGAGGAATTGCTTAAGAAGCAGAGCAATAACTTAATCAGTGCCACCGTTAGCAAAAATATTTTCCAACTGATTTGGGGGAGTTAATCACTATTTCTGACTTTTTGTTCTTGCTTCCAAATCTTGTCTTTTTCTTTGTCCTTTTCACATCAATATACAATATGTTATGATTATGGGTGCACATATATATATATATATATATATATATATATATATATATATGCAGGAGGTGGTGGACTTCTGCAAGTCATATTTGGTGGTTAACAGGGAAGCTTTTTCTGATCCAAGACTTCATCTTGTCATTAATGATGCCAGGTTCAATTCCATTATATTATATTACATTACATTTTGGGTGTAATTATATATATATATGAAAGTAAGTATATATACATGCATGCATGCATGCAGGGCTGAGCTTGAAAGCAGAGAAGAGGGTTATGATGTGATCATAGGAGACTTAGCAGACCCCATTGAAGGAGGGCCTTGCTACCAGCTTTACACCCAATCCTTTTATCAAACCACTGTCAGACCAAAGCTCAATCAGCGTGGCATCTTTGTCACTCAGGTCATTAATTAATTAATAATTAATTATTAGCACTCAGTACACTAATTAAATTATTATTATTCGTTATCCATCTTGACTGAGATAGTATATACTATACTGGCAGGCCGGACCAGCTGGGATCTTTAGCCACACTGAGGTTTTCTCTTGCATCTACAACACTCTCAAACAAGTTTTCAAATGTAAGTCCGTTTCCATGATATATATATATATATATATATATATATATATATATATATATATATATATGATTGGATAAAGAACCACCAATTAAGCTAAGTAAATTAAATTAAATTTTCTAAGTTCCCTTGTTTCTTGTACAAAATTATTAGATGAATGTATAGACACTATAGTACAGTAAATTTATTTTTTGAGATGCAGATGTTGTGCCTTATTCTGCTCACATACCTTCCTATGCTGACACATGGGGATGGGTCATGGTACGTACCCCAACCCACTACATACTATCATTAATCATATATAGGATTCAACATTATTATATTCTCCTTAATTAATTTTTCAGAAAATATGAGAATTATATTGCTTAAAATTAATTAAAAGGTTGTGATTGAATAAAATAATAAATGACGTACAGGCGTCAGACACCCCATTTGAAGTGAGTGTGGATGAGTTAGATCGGAGAATGAAGCAGAGAGTGAAAGGGGAGAACAAATATTACATCTTAAGTAATTTATTACATCTTGAGTAATTTATTTTAATTGTTAACATTTAAAATTTGTAGTTTATTTGTAATAAAATGTTATTAGAATTGAAAATTTAGATTGGTGTATTTTAGTTGATAGAATTGGTGTGTAGTATACATCTTAAATTGATAAATGTTGAAATATATTATTTGGTAGTTATGTTGGGATGTATAGGAAAATATTGATAGTTTTATAAAAAAAAAAAAAAATTTATTTCTTTTTACTATACGCGTCCAAAGGTCAGAAACTTTGGACGCGTATAGTATTTTTTTTTAAATAAATAAACACTATACGCGTCCAAAGTTCACGAACTTTGGACGCGAATTATCATTTTTCGCGTCCAAAGTTCTTCAACTTTGGACGCGAATAATCATTTTGCGCGTCCAAAGCTACTTTGGACGCTGATTGTTTATACAATCAGCGTCCCCGCCATCTGCGTCCCAGCTATTTTGGACGCGAATTAGCCTTAACTTTGGAAGCGAATGACTGTTTCTGTACTAGTGTCTTTTGGTCTTCAAGAGGTAACCCATGCTCTACAAAACCTATTTTGCTTACCTATATATGATTTCTTGGTTTCTATTTGTGTTTTGCTATGAAATGTGAGAGTTTATGCATTTATTTTGTGATATTGCATATCTAGAGCTTGTGTTTAGGATTCCTTTGTGCCATTGCTTGGCATTTTCCTTGGTTCAAGTCATTTTGTTGTGTTTGGTGAGATTTGGCATGTTTTGGACTTGAATTTGTGTTTGGAGAATAAAATTCCCGAAGGGATTTGTTGTGGAACAGGAGTGTTCCCGCGGCGGGGCACCACCCGCCGGCCTACCCGCGGGTACATAGCCTGTGGGAATATGTTCCCGCGGGCGGAACCACGGGTGGGGCGCTACTCGTGGGTCCACCCGCGGGTACATGGTTGGTGTTGTGATGGGATTTGTTCCTCGTGATTTGTTTGTCTCGGTCTTTGATCTTTTGGCCTCTCGATGTTCTTTTGTGGAACTATTTGAGCGTCTTCTTGATGTTTCGTAGGTCTAGAGCTTTATGGTAGGTATCCATGTAGGATCTTTGGTGTTGTGAATCGTGCTAAGTGTTCAACATTGTGTTTCGTTGAACCGTGTGGTGTCTTGTATGTTCCTCGGAACTATCTTGAGTTTTCCTGTTGTTGAGCTTGCTAGTTATTATCTTAATGCTAGCGTCGTTGTTGTCGTTGGGTGGTCACCCGTCTCTTGATTGAGTATGTTTCATACATCTTTTGCAATCCGTTGCTTGTTTCGTGTGAGTGGTGGTGCGTGTGTGGCTCTACCTGGATTGCACGATTAGTGGTATGGGACGCTACTCACCAAGGTATTGCAGCGGTCCTCGTGGTGGCCGTGACGTGATTATGGAGTTGTGGCCGAGTCCACGTGTTTGGGGGATAACATTGTGTTATCCGGGCATGTGTTGCCGTGAATTGGTGGGTTTTCGTTGGTGGTTATAGGTGGGGGACGACGGTCCCGGCGGAATAAGGTTGGACTTGGCTGTACAGGGGTTTTCTGGAGGTAATGGTTGGCTTTGAAGGTACAAGGTTGTGGCTAGCCATAAGGTTGGAACAGGGCATAAGGAAGGCATATCAACTCGTGATGTGTGATGTCACGAGGGCTTGTGAAGCCGTTGTTGTGTGATCTTCTCTCGTGACGTGTGTAGTCACGGAGTCTTGTGGTGTTTTGGCATGTGTTGCCGTTGGATGATTCTTTATCTTTGTGTGTGGTTAACCTTTATGGTTGGGACGTGTTCTCGGTGTTATCCTTGCGAGTGGTGAGTCTTGTGTTGTCCTTTGATCTTGGCTTTTGACTTATATATATGTATTCCGTTTTGAAAATAGTTTTCATATTATATATCTACCTATTTATGATACTTAACGGTATTGGTGGGTTACCAGCATCTTTCGCTGACCGGTCGTCGCCCCGATGTTTATCTTTGTATCTTTCAGGTGATGCGTAGTCGAGCGCGATGTCTAGAGCCGGTAGCTTAGCACCTGTATCTTTAGACAGTGTTTTTGAGGCCTGTGTGCCAATGTCTTTAGATTGTTCTAGTTTGTTGTTTTTGGAATAGTGATACACTTGCAGATTGTCGCCGTAGCGTATGTCAAGTGTGGTATACGTGGCATAACACCCCGTTTTGGATTCCTTTTATCCAGTTATCTTTCTATCTTCCGCTGTGCTAGTGTTTTGTTGTTAATCTGCATGTGTTAAGACTTTTTTTAGGTCTTGTTGTTTTGGGGGTGTTACATTTGGTATCAGAGCTTAGGTTTGAACCTTGGTTTAGAGCTTAGGAAGAGTTAAGTCTAGACTTTCTAAGTGTTTAAGTGTGTTTTGAGACCTCTAAGCGACCTTAAGAAGCTAAGTGTTAGGCTTAGGACTCTAGGTTGCGCGGTGAGATGTGTGTTGTTTTCTGTCTTGCTTGCTTGCTTTTTGTGGTAACCTTGTTGTTGTAGCAAAAGTGCAATGCCTCCTCGTCCTCGCGCCCGCACCCCCGAGACCCCGACCAATGAGCAGCTCGCCCAGAATCTCCATCAGTTGACGCAGACGATACAGTCTCTCAGTGAAGCTCTGTTGAACAACAATCAAGCTGCACCGCCTCCGCCTCCGGTTGGGCACCGCGATGTGGGTCGTTTAGTGTCCGGGCATCGGTCGCCTTCCTTTGCTGGTGAAGAAGACCCTGTAGTCCTTGAAGAGTGGCTACGGGTGTTTGATAAGATTTTTACCGTGGTGGGTTGTCCCGAAGAGAGGAGAGTAGAACTGGTAACGTTCTACTTCTGCCAAGAAGCTGATCTGTGGTGGGTTCACGAGAGTCCGGCCTTTCTTGAAGAGCCTTGGTTTGATTGGACCGCGCTCAAGGACAGAATGCGCGAAAGGTTCTACCCAGCGCATGTGCGAGCCGCCATGTTTGATGAGTTCCTTCATCTGCAGCAAGGACCCCTATCTGTGGTGGAGTACCACAAGAAGTTTTTAGAGCTGACGCGCTTCGCGAGGATGTTGGTGCCTACAGAGCTTGCCAAAGTTGAGCGTTTCATTGTCGGTCTGAATTATGAGGCACGAAAAGCGTTGACGGTGAGTAGACCCAGTTCCCTTAAGGATGCGTATCTGTGTGCCGCGGATCTGTTTCGTGTTCAGCAGCTTCAGAAGAGTTCGCTTGAGTTGGCTAGGAAGAGAGTTGAGAGTGGTGGTTCTTTTGCTTTCAAGAAGCCCCGACCGAGTTTTCCGGCTAGAGTTGTGTCATCTTCTTCTCAAGGACCAGTTAGGATGGAGCCTCCGGTTCAAGCTAAGTCGGTTGGTTGTCGCAAGTGTGGGGAAAGTGCATCCGGGTCAAGTTTGCTATGGCCAGGCGTTTAAGTGTTTTCGCTGTGGGGTTGTTGGTCATAGAGTTGCGGAGTGTCCTCAGCTTGTCGGTCAGAGAGCGTTGCCGCAACCCCCGGGAGTCGGAGGAGCACCAGGAGGGAGTTCGAGTCGTGGAGCTGTTGGAGCTAGGCCGCCGGGGAGAGTTTTTGTGATGGCGCGTTCGCAGGCGGAGTCGGAGGGTCTGGTGGAGGAGGAGTTAGCAGGTAACCCTTGTTTTGAGCCTATCCTTGTGTCCCCGAGAGCTTTGTGTTCTTTTGTTGCCTTGGGTGCTATCTTGTGTTTCACAGTTGTCTTTGTGTTCTTTGTTGCCTTGGGTGTTATCTTGTGTTTCGCAGTTGTCTTTGTGTTCTTTGTTGCATTGGGTGTTATCTTGTGTTTCATAGTTGTCTTTGTTTGGATGCTTAGTATAGTCTCTTTTCTTGCTAAGTGTTTTCTTTAGTTGGCATCTTGTTATCTATGAGTTATCTTGTGCTTAGCCCAATTTTTTCACCTTTGGACTTGGTTGTTTTTACACAAGGAAGAACAATTCCTTGTGCTTTTCCCTAAATTTTTCAAGTATTCTTTGATTTGGAAAATAGCCAATCCCTACCAAAATCTTTCCTTGTGTAGCCTAAAAGTTGAGCCTAATGTTTCTTTGTAGCCTTTGAGTTTTGAACCCTAGCCAATTTCTTTTCTACCCAACCTCTAAACCACTTGAGCCAATTATCTTTCTTGGAACCTAACCCATTTTAATCCTTTATAAACCTTAAATCCCACTTTGTCCAAAATTTCCAAATTTAATCATTTTTTTTCCCCAATCTCACCCAAATCCCTAATTTTTTTCCCCAAAATTCTCTTCTTCTTTTTCCTTCTCCCTACCCGTGAGCTACCCGAAGCCACCCCACCCCGTCGCTCCTTCGCAACCCGCCACCACTAACCTGCCCGTCGCCGTTCGCCGCCGTCGTCCTGCTGTGTGTCGTGCCGCCGAGCAGTCGAGAGAGAGAGAGAGCAGCGAGAGAGGGAGAGCCGCGAGAGTGTGGTAGAAGAAGAAGAAGTTGTGGGATTTGTTTGTTGAGCTTTGGATCATCTTTCACCATGCCTAGAAGGTCAAGTTTGGCAAGAAAAGCGGAATGGGTGGATGCCCACTATCTTGTGCTTGAAGGTAAAGCTTTTGACCCGGAATCTTTTTCAAGTTCCTTGTTGGATTTGCTTAAGTTTCAAGGTTTGCTAGATGGTTTTCTCGCCATAAGGGCCGAGACTTACCAGAGTTTGGTGAAGGAGTTTTACCGTCACATGGTTGTGACGAAGGAAGGTGAAAGGCTTGAGATCACCTCTAAGGTGAGAGGTGTGAAGGTTGTGTTGTCTGAGAAGAGGTTAGCTCAGTTGTTGAGTTTGTCTGCTACCGGAGTGGCTCAGTACAGTGGCCATTCTTGGATTAGTACGGATACCATGGGGTACCGTGACTATTTGAGTTATCTGTTTGGCCGTACGAGTGGTTTCACTCAAGCTTCGAGGCCGGAAAGGAAGTGGTTGTCTGCGGAACAAAGGATCTTGATTATGTTGGTGTCAGATTGTTTGTTGCCTAACAACAATAAGAGCAGTTTGTTGGGTAAGTTGGAATGTACCTTTGCTTTCTGTTTGAAGAATATGGTTAAGTTCAATCTGCCTGCTTTGATGATGCAACACATGGTGTTCTGCCGGGATCACAACCGGAAGAGTTTGTCGTATGGCATGGTGCTAAGTTGGATCTTGGTTAAGAAAGGTGTTAGTGTGGATGGTTGTCCCTCGAAGGCTGTGGGAAAGATGGTGTTGGATACCGCCAATCTCCGGAGTTGTAATCTGTTTCTGTTGGATAGTGGTGAGTACATCACGCTTGAAGAGGTTTCTAGGAAAGCACCTGTTGAGAGAGCAGAGTTAGCTGCTGGGCTTGAGATTCATGCCAGGAAGTTGAGCCTTGCAGTCCAGAGTTTGGGTGGTGACGAAGAAGTTGAGGAGGAAGCAGATCAGGAAGAAGAGGAAGGAGCACCGGAGACCGCTGAAGCTGAAGTAAGTAAATCAGACGGTGAGGAACGCCGTAGAAGGGAAGAAGTTCGCACCAAGAGAGGGCAGGATGTCGCCTCATTGCTTCGTCAGCAGAACAGTTTGATCGCCGAGGGTTTTGCGTTTGTGAGGTCGCAGTTTGCCGCAGTGCATCAGAGGCTGGATCGGTTTGAAGCTAGTTCTAGTCACAGAGTTGAAGCCGAAGAAGAAGAGTCTGAAGAGGCCGAAGAGTCGGAGAGTGAAGAGTTCTAGTGGTGTTGTGGTAACCCCGTTCGCTTCTTCTTTGTTGTTTCTTAGCCTTTGTAGTTTGGTGTTTGGTTGTTGTGTGCTTTGTGTGCTTGCTTGTTTTGTTTGTTGCCTTGTTGTTTAGCTAGTGTGTTAGTTGGTGTTTGGGTTAGTAGTTTAGTTCTTGGTTGTAGGCTAGAAGTTGGTTGTCGTGTTGAGGTTAGAGTTCTTGATGCCCAATCTATCCGTTTGTTGATCTCTTGCCTATCCTTGAATTCGTAATGTCTTTCTCTTTGCCTTGGAACCTTGTGAGAACTTTTGGAGTTTTTGACCAAAAGGGATATTCTTGGACATCTTGTCACAATTTTGTTTCCTTGTTACCTTTCGTTCTTAATTCGTTGTACCCAAGTTTCGGGGACGAAACTTCTTTGAAGGGGGAGAGGATGTGACACACCAAAAATCCACACTCCAAACCATGAATTAATTGAGTAATTAATTCTATTTCTTTTGAGGAATTGATTCCTAAAATCCTGATTTTTGATACTCAAGGACTAGTATTTGACTAGTCAATCTTTAAGTGGTGTTGTACCTTGTGCTTTGAGAGGAGTTCCCTTGTTCCTTACACTTTCTAAGAGTTAGTAAGGGTATCTTTGTCTTTTCACCAAGAGCTAGTTTTGTAACCTAAATCTAGAAGACTTCTTCATTTTTCATCCCTTACATTTCCTAGAAAATATCCCTACCTTCTCTCTAGAATAGAAGAGTAGCTTGTTCTTCAAGCCAAAAGAAGCCTTTGTCAAGATTCCAAGTTTTGCTCCCAAGATTCAATCTTTCCTCTATTTTGGCATCTAGAAGGGTAAGATCTAAGCTTGTCTAGTCTTTTTGTTCCATCTTGGTTGTCTTTTTCTTAAAGGTTGGATCTTTATGATCTTTTGGTTTGATCTTGAAGTGGGTTTGGCTAGTGAGCTTAGTGGAGAGCTTGTTGTGGTGTAAGAAAAGTCTTTTGGTCTTCAAGAGGTAACCCATACTCTACAAAACCTATTTTGCTTACCTATATATGATTTCTTGGCTTCTATTTGTGTTTTGGTATGAAATGTGAGAGTTTATGCATTTATCTTGTGATATTGCATATCTAGAGCTTGTGTTTAGGATTCCTTTGTGCCATTGCTTGGCATTTTCCTTGGTTCAAGTCATTTTGTTGTGTTTGGTGAGATTTGGCATGTTTTGGACTTGAATTTGTGTTTGGAGAATAAAATTCCCGAAGGGATTTGTTGTGGAACAGGAGTGTTCCCGCGGGCGGGGCACCACCCGCCGGCCTACCCGCGGGTACATAGCCTGTGGGAATATGTTCCCGCGGGCGGAACCACGGGTGGGGCGCTACCCGTGGGTCCACCCGCGGGTACATGGTTGGTGTTGTGATGGGATTTGTTCTCCGTGATTTGTTTGTCTCGGTCTTTGATCTTTTGGCCTCCCGATTTTTTTTTGTGGAACTATTTGAGCTTCTTCTTGATGTTTCGTAGGTCTAGAGCTTTATGGTAGGTATCCATGTAGGATCTTTGGTGTTGTGAATCGTGCTAAGTGTTCAACATTGTGTTTCGTTGAATCGTGTGGTGTCTTGTGTGTTCCTCGGAACTATCTTGATTTTCCCCGTTGTTGAGCTTGCTAGTTATTATCTTAATGCTAGCGTCTTTGTTGTCGTTGGGTGGTCACCCGTCTCTTGATTGAGTATGTTTCATACCTCTTTTGCAATCCGTTGCTTGTTTCGTGTGAGTGGTGGTGCGTGTGTGGCTCTACCTGGATTGCACGATTAGTGGTATGGGATGCTAGTCACCAAGGTATTGCAGCGGTCCTCGTGGTGGCCGTGACGTGATTATGGAGTTGTGGCTGAGTCCACGTGTTTGGGGGATAACATTGTGTTATCCGGGCATGTGTTGCCGTGAATTGGTGGGTTTTCGTTGGTGGTTATAGGTGGGGGACGACGGTCCCGGCGGAATAAGGTTGGACTTGGCTGTACAGGGGTTTTCTGGAGGTAATGGTTGGCTTTGAAGGTACAAGGTTGGGGGTAGCCATAAGGTTGGAACAGGACATAAGGAAGGCATATCAACTCGTGATGTGTGATGTCACGAGGGCTTGTGAAGCCGTTGTTGTGTGATCTTCTCTCGTGACGTGTGTAGTCACGGAGTCTTGTGGTGTTTTGGCATGTGTTGCCGTTGGGTGAGTCTTTATCCTTGTGTGTGGTTAACCTTTGTGGTTGGGACGTGTTCCCGGTGTTATCCTTGAGAGTGGTGAGTCTTGTGTTGTCCTTTGATCTTGACTTTTGACTTATATATATGTATTCCGTTTCGAAAATGGTTTTCATATTATATATCTACCTATTTATGATACTTAACGGTATTAGTGGGTTACCAGCATCTTTCGCTGACCGGGCGTCGCCCCGATGTTTATCTTTGTATCTTTCAGGTGATGCGTAGTCGAGCGCGATATCTAGAGCCGGTAGCTTAGCACCTGTATCTTTAGACAGTGTTTTTGAGGCATGTGTGCCAATGTCTTTAGATTGTTCTAGTTTGTTGTTTTTGGAATAGTGATACACTTGCAGATTGTCGCCGTAGCGTATGCCAAGTGTGGTATACGTGGCATAACACCCCGTTTTGGATTCCTTTTATCCAGTTATCTTTCTATCTTCCGCTGTGCTAGTGTTTTGTTGTTAATCTGCATGTGTTAAGACTTGTTTTTAGGTCTTGTTGTTTTGGGGATGTTACAGAGTAAGTATTTGTTACGAATAAGTTGTCACTATTACTAGAATAATAGTGTCGTAACATGTGTTGTCACTATTTGTTGTCACTAAATGTATGTATATTTTGGCGGCATTATAATTATGACGGGAACGAATGTAATTGTGACGAAATATAATGTTGACACAAATTTTTGTACTTTTTGTGACAAATAGTTGTTGGTCACTTTTTTTTATAATATTTGTGACAACTTTTTTTTGTCAATAAAAATACAATTAGTCATTACCATTAGAAATGAGATACGATTGTGACAAAAAATATTATTGTCACTCATATTGTCATTTTTGTGATGAAATTGTTATAAATATTTGTAGCGCTCTATAATTCAGTAACACATAGTACTAAATTGTAACAATAATTATGTTGATTTCAAGTTTTGTCACTAATGCTATGATAATTGTGACGAGTAATTATTTGTTGTAATGAATTCAAGTTTTGTCTATTATTTGTTACCATAAACATGCATGCACAATATCTTTTATTATATTTTTTAATGGTAATAATGTATGTAGAGATTATATATTGAAGTAATATAAGAAATAATTTTTTTTTTTTTTGTGAATACTAATATAAGAAATAAGTTTGATTTCATTTAGATTTTAATTAAATATTATCATAATTAAATTTAGTAATTTATTATATTTAAAATTCTGACTTTAATAATACTTATCATACCATAATTATTACTCAAATTATCAACTATCAACTATACTTTTAATATAATATAAATCTACAACTATGAATTTAAAAAAAAAAATCATACACTATGGTTTAAAAAATACTTTAATATAGTTAAGATTTTAACTGGAGTATTAATATTTGATATATGTTTTTTTACCTAGCGTATATAAAATACTAGTATGTTTTTATAAGAATCTTGATGAACTAATTTAATATTAAACCTGATTAAATTTATTTTGTGATACAATAGGGGAATAATTAAAAAGAATTAAAGAAAAAATAAATCAAGAAAAACGTAAAAAAATTAAAGAAATAAAAAGATAAGTAAAAGGAAAGGGTAATAAGAATTAATAATAATGAAATAAAAGGAAACGTGTGGTAGGGGGGGATAAGGAAAGAAAGGGAATGGCGCTAACAGAAAGATTAAAAGAGGAAAAATATAAAGGCAGAGGGGATACAGCAGAAAAAAGAATTAAGGGAAGCATATCAGCGGCAGAGATGAAGAAAAGAGGGGTGGCGGCAGCGAAAGAATGATAGGAGCGGATGACGCAACGGTTGAAATCTCTGGTATTGATCGGTTCTTTTAATTTCTATTCAATTTTGTAATCCTCATTTTTTTTTTTTGAAAACCTGTAATCCTCATTTATTTTGCTGTCAATTTTCAAATTATAAGTAGCTAGGGTTTTAAATTTTTAACTCGAAGTTAGAACTCTATGATTTAATTTCTGAAATTTTGGGTTTAGATTTCAAACCCCAAGTTAGAACTCTATATTTAATTATTTATGTTGTTTTGTATGTTAATATTCTTTTGGAAAAGGTTATATGATGATTCTTTATTCTTTATTTACGTATGAATCTGAAATCACCTTTGGTGAAAGTCAATTTGACACATCTTGTTATCCTAATTTGTGTCTTTTTATGTCCCTTAATTCTCTTCTAGCTTATTTCTTATTAATAATAACTTTTTTGTTTAATTTATATATAAGACCAAAGCGAAAAAAAATAAAAATAATAGAGGAAATAAATAGATTAAATCAATTTGTGACACAAAGTCTTTTGTACAAATTGCATATGAGATGGTAAAGTAAAATTTTTTTTACTAAAAATTAATTTCATGTTGCTTTATCCACAAAATTTTCAATTGATTATTACTTTTTGTTGTCTTTATTCTCCATTCTACAGAAAGACAAAGATTCTAATGTATGACCAGATGCCTTGAAGTTTGGAAGGTATCAAGAAAAAAAAAATCTAATTTTCACCAAAAAAAAAAAAAAAAGAAAAAAAAATTAATGGAATTAGGTCCATTTCAAATAGAGAGGAAATCATGGTATGAAATTATAATCATATAAATGTTGTGACATTCTTAAATTAATTTACTCAATTATTAATAGGATTAATATCTATCTTATAATTGCAGAATAAACTTCAAGAAGATGGAGAAGATTCATCTTCAAAGACTTCAAGGGATAACTTCAAAGACCCAAGAGAAGATTCATCTTCAAGCAAAAATAGAAACTTCAAAGAAACGTGACAAGAATTTAGAAGAAGATCGAAGTCGCAAAATTTAAAGAAGTTACAAAATTTTGTCACTAATTTTCAGTATTTTAGTGACAAATATACTACAACAATTTTTAAAGATTTTTAAAGATATTAGAGATGAAGATGATGGATATAAGAATTGAATTGTTACAGCTTTATTTAATATTAATGACTGTTTCTGAGTTAACTTTTTTTTTTTTTTGTCACAAATAAATACAATATTTGTTACCATGATTATTGTTACAATAAAGTGACTATCTGTTACCAATTTTTAGGTCACTGATAACCATTTTTTAGTCAACAGCAATTCTCACAAATAAGTACAATTATTGTGACTAAAGGGTTGTCACAATAAAATAATTAATTGCCACAATTTTAGTTGTCATTAGAACAATCTTTTGTAATAACATATTTGGTCACAAATTATACATTTATTGTGACAACTATCGTTATCACTCAAATACTACTTTTAGTGTAAGTAAATGTTGTCACAAAAGTAGTGAGTAATTGTGACAACTTTTCAAAAGTCGTCACAACTACAATAGTGACGGAGAATATAGTGACGACAGGTGACGACTTCAAAAAATGGTCACTAATTTCAATAGTGACCAAAATTGATAGTTTCGGTGACAACTTTAGTTGTCACTAAATGTGAAATTTCTTATAGTGATCATTTTTATTGTGATATTTTAGCGTTACATTTATAATATCATATCTATTTATCAATTAATAACACTTGTTAATATTATATATACACACCGTCAAACATTTGAGGCTGCATGTTTTGAACGCACATCTCGAGTGCCATGCGCCCATAACAAGTACGAGTGAGTTCGTTGAACAATAATGTTTAAAAAAATAGTTAATAATGCACATCTTGAGTGCATGCGCCCATAACAAGTAGTCAAGTAGGAGTGACTTTCATTGAACAATCATGTTTTTTTTTTTGGAATAAGGGTCAAATAGGCCACTAAACTACACACGAAATTACAATTGAGCCATCGAACTCAAAAAAGCTACAATCAGGTCCCTGAACAGTACAAAAACATGCAATTGAGTCTAAAGTAACCTGTTGACTAGGTATCCGCTGACGTGGCGGTTACTAGATTAAAAAAATTCTTAAAATTAATTTTAATAATTTGAAATAAAATAAATTAAATTAAATTAAAAAGAAAAACTCACCCCCCAAACCCCCCTCCCTCGTCTGCGCCAGAGAGGAAGAATGTGTCTTCGTCTCAGGGCCGGAGACGATGAGGAGACCTCTTTGGCTCTCTCACTTCATTTCCATTTTACATTTTACATTTTTACATTTTCTCTTTCTTTCTTTATGGGTTTCTCTCTCTCTCTATCAATCTATTTTTTTCTCTATGTAATTTTCTAGATGATTTGATGAAGAGCTACGTACAGGTGTTTGGGAATGGAAGCTACCAAAATTTAGTACTGTATTGGACTATTGGCAGGGATTTTTGACTGATAAAAGCAAGCTTTTTTATCGTCATATTCTTCTTCCTTTTTTTTTTTTTTTTTTTTTTTGTTTTTCTTGCTCGTTCATGGAGGCTCCATTTCTGATAAATAAAGGTTTTTGTGTGTGTGTGTGTGTGTTTGTTACAAAACCTGGGAATTTTTGGGTGTTAATTAAGGTCGTCTGATTGGGTTTTAGGGGTATGGCGGTAGTAGACATTTGTACCGTATTCTCCGACCCAAAGCCCAACGAAGCCCATTTCGTAGTTCTCGGGGTTTCCAAGGATCTTCAATGAGTTTTTGAGGGAGGACTGTGTCGGGATCGGAAAACAGTGGCGTCGGAGGGATGAGTATAAGCCTGACCTCCATTCTTGACGGAAAGAAGAATCTTAAACCAGCTCACCCTTTCGAGATCCGAAGACACGTTTTCGTCTCCAGGTTGGAGACGAAGACACGTTCTTCGTCTCCGGTGAAGACGGGGTTTGGGGGTGGTTATTTTATTTTATTAGAATAAAATTAAAAACATTATTATTTTTTGTATTTAGTAACCGCCATGTCATCAACTAAATAGGTAAACAAGTACTTTGGGTTCAATTGCTTGATTTTGTATTGTTCAGGGATCTAATTGTAGCTTTTTAGAATTCAATGGCCTAATTGTAGTTTCGTGTGTAGTTCAGTGACCTATTTGACCCTTATTCCTTTTTTTTTAATTAGTTAATATAATGGCGCTAATTTTATGGAAACGCCATACGTAAAAAAAAAAAAAAAAAAAAAAAAAAAAAAAAAAAAAAAAAAAAGTTATACACACACCCACACACATATTAAATCTTTTGTCATTTGACATATTTTTATTTGATTAAGTCATAATAAAATTAGTCAAATTATTGTTAACTAATAGATGTACGTTGACACTCAAATTTTGAAAAAAATAATATTGAAATATAGTATATATTTTGGATAATATTGATATTATCTAATTTATTTAATTAGATAACATCAAAAAGTTTAAACTTATAAAATCATCAACTGAAGCACAAAAAATCAATGTCACTTCCACTAAGACTCAAACTCACTCCCTTCCATATGAGAGTGCAATTCAAGTGTCATTAGACCACAAGGTCTTGACTAATAAAATGCATGATTGTTTATTTCTTTTTAAATTTTAAATTAATATTAATATTAATATCAATTTTGAATATCTGATCTAAATAAAAGTGTCATGTAAGTTTTACTATTAGCCAAAGAAAATGTGTTTTAAAGAACTATCGTACCAGTTTGGTAAAATGTTAGCCTATTGGTCAATTTTAATTTATTTGACTACTATTAATTGTTTGACTTTGTTAAAAAATCAATATAAGTGTTTGGTTAATTAGCTTTTTGTAACTCTAAAATACTAAAATTCAAAAAACTACTCAAAACAACTTTTTTAATTAACTTTTTGAGAAAAGAAATTATACCAAATAGCTATCAACTAACATCTAATTTACCAAACACCTTTATACAATCAGCTAATGTTATCAACTAATTATGGCCCTGTTTGGTAAATGATTGTTAGCTGATTGGGTCAATTAGAGGTATAACTAGTTGATAACATTAGCTGATTGTAGAAATGTGTTTGGTAAATTAGCTGATAGCTGTTTGGTATAATTTCTTTTCTCAAAAAGCTAATTAAAAAAAGTTGATTTCAGTAGTTTTTTGAATTTTAGCATTTTGGAGTACAAAAAGCTAATTAACCAAACACTTATATTGATTTTTAAACTAAGTTTAACAACTAATAGTGGTCAAATAAGCCAAAATTGATCTATAGACTAACTATTTTACCAAATAGGACATATACCTCCTAATTAACTCAATCAGCTAACAGCTAACAACTATTTACCAAACAGAGCCATAATAAATTCTTATACAAATAGTATTGTTAGCCACTATCTGTATGTGTGTAGGATCGATCAAATGAGAGCAATGTTTTTTTTTTTTTTTTAATTGTGTACCGAGATAAAACTTGATTATTATACATTTAGTGGATAACTAATAGTGCATTCAAAATGTACCATTAGTTCACTCAAGCTTATTTGGTGTACTGTTTTTTTTAGAGGATTTGGTGTATTGTTAGGTGCACTAATATGTTATAGTGTGCAACAAGTTTGAGTGCACTACTAATACATCTTGAATACATTCTCTGTTATTTGTTGATGCACAATTAAACATGTTCCAGCGCACATCCAAATTTCATATGTAATAATTATAAAAACGTGAATGCATTTTGTTTTTCAAAATTGGGATTATTTCATCTTCCAAGGAAAAATAAAATTGTTTTCACTTGAATGTATATATAAATGATCCAATGTTGTCACCGACCGAATATAATCAGTGACTCAATAACTTAACAAATAACAGACATGGCTAAATGCGCTATCGAGATTCAAACCTTAATCTCTTCTATCAAATGTTTTTTTTTATTTTTCTCAAGACGCCTCGTGGGTTTTTTTCAAATTATTGAATTATTTTTCATATTTTCTTATATCATTAAAAAAGCAGAGAAAATTTTCAGAATACAAAATAAAAAATTGAGCCAAACTAATAGCTAGAAAGGAACAACAACGACTAGTCGTTGCAAGTTAGCAACACTACTAGCCTACCACTTTGACTAGTGACTTTCGAATCTATAAAATGCCTGTATTTAACACTATGGCGTCCTAATAGATAAACATAATGGCTGCAGTCAAGCACGCTAGCCCACCATTGTAGAACATATAACCAGCCGTCACCTATACATTCCAACTTCTACTGTCTCACTCTCTCTCAGCTGCTCTCTTATCATTTCCCAGAAACTACAGAAATGGAATTTTTAATTCATTTAGCTATTACTATAAATAGGTCCTGGTAAGAGCAACCAATTAACATATTCAGCAACATCTAACAAATAAAGTTGCAATCAACACCTAACATTATGGAGTTGAAAAAGATGGAAATTCCGGCGCCCACTTCCACTTCTCCGGCGAAACATAAGAAAGCAACCAAATTTGATTCTTTCTCTGAAAATCCAACTCCCAACGCCACACCACTGCTTCTCTACCTTACAAACGCTGTTTTCTTCACGGCAGTGTATTTCCTGCTTGTTAGCTGGCGCGATAAGATCCGTCACTCCAAGCCTCTCCATGTTGTCTCAAGCTCTGAGATCACCGCCCTTCTGGCTTTCGCGGTTTCCTTGATTTACCTCTTGGGCTTTTTCGCCCATCCTCTTCAAGAACAGGAAAATGAAGAAAAAGAAGAAGAAGGAGGAAAACAGATTATAGTCAAGAAAAAAGTCCCAGATGTCAAATCTGATCCAATAATAATGTTATCGGAAGAGGAAGAGGAGATAGTAAAAGGTGTTGTTGAAGGTCGGGTTCCGTCCTACTCCCTGGAATCTAAGCTAGGGGATTGCAAGAAGGCGGCAGCCATTCGCCGGGAGGCGCTGGAGAGAATAACCGGCAAGTCTCTACACGGACTTCCCTTGGAGAATTTTGATTATGAATCGATTCTGGGTCAGTGTTGCGAGATGCCAGTTGGGTACGTGCAGATTCCGGTAGGTATTGCGGGGCCGCTCTTGCTAGACGGTGAAGAGTACGCCGTCCCCATGGCCACCACGGAGGGTTGCTTGGTAGCCAGCACCAACCGGGGTTGCAAAGCCATCTATGCCTCCGGTGGCGCCACCAGTGTGTTGTTGAAGGACGGGATGACTCGAGCTCCGGTGGTGAGATTCTCCACCGCCCAAAGAGCCGCTCAGTTGAAGCTCTACTTGGAGGATCCTCTAAGTTTCGAGACCATCGCCGGAGCTTTCAACAAATCCAGCCGATTCGCTAGGCTTCAGAGCATCAAATGCGCTATTGCCGGAAAGAATCTCTACATGAGATTCACATGCAGCACCGGAGACGCCATGGGGATGAACATGGTCTCCAAGGGCGTCCAAAACGTATTGGATTTTCTCCTCACCGACTTCCCTGACATGGACGTCATCGGAATCTCCGGCAACTTTTGCTCCGACAAGAAACCTGCGGCGGTGAATTGGATCGAAGGCCGCGGAAAGTCGGTCGTCTGCGAGGCCATAATAAAGGAAGAAATAGTCAAGAAAGTACTAAAAACAGACGTTACCTCCTTAGTAGAGCTAAACATGCTCAAGAATCTCACTGGCTCCGCCATGGCCGGTGCTCTTGGGGGCTTCAACGCCCACGCCGCCAACATTGTCTCCGCCGTCTATATCGCCACAGGACAAGACCCCGCACAAAACATTGAAAGCTCGCACTGTATAACCATGATGGAGGCCGTTAACGATGGGAAAGACCTTCACATCTCTGTAACCATGCCGTCCATTGAGGTAGGCACGGTGGGAGGTGGGACCCAGCTTGCTTCTCAGGCAGCATGCTTGAATCTCTTGGGAGTGAAGGGTGCTAGCAAGGTTGCACCGGGAGCCAACTCCAGGCGATTAGCGGCAATCATTGCCGGAGCTGTGTTGGCCGGTGAACTCTCCCTCATGTCTGCCATCGCTGCCGGACAGTTGGTCAAGAGTCATATGAAATTCAATAGATCTAACAAAGCTTAATTAGCTTCCTAAATTTCTTTCTTGAGTTTAAATTCTTTAACACTTTATTTGTAATTTTTTGCTGTAATTTCTATTAAAAATTAAAGTTACATATCTCATCTTTATACTTTTCAATCAAGATACACTACAACAAACTTGATTTTTAGCAACATATAATCTAACATAATAGATAATATACATAAACTTTTAACATAATAAACATCAACTCTTAATATAATAAACATTTAGATATACATAATTGTATAAAAAAGATGTACATGATTGTATAAAAAATGTACATAACTGTATAAAAATATACATAATTGTATAAACAAATACACATAATCACGTCAACTCCCTACATAACTTATCAAAACGACGTCGTTTTGAGAGGCGTGGGAGGCACAGTGCTACGCGTTCCGTGGTGCGGGATATAACGATTGGTATAGAACATATACTTCCTGAAAACGAACCATGAGTATTTCAAAAAAAAAAAAAAAACAAATTCTCTATTTTAGCAGCAGTTTTGTTAACTGCCACTAAATTTCATCTAAACTTAATTATTTATACTCATTGCAAATGTTTAAAACAAATTAATTTCGAAAATCCTTATTTTTCGTCGCACACGTTTCCTCCAAGCTTCGTTGTCTGCGTCTACGTCTCCATCGGCCTTCCGTCGTCGTTCGCCGCACGCTCACTCCATTCGCTCACCGATCTACTCCACCGTAAGTCGTCCCCATTACAAGCTGGCATTCTCTCACCGTTATTGGCAGTTCGTTTTTTTTTTTTTTTTTTTTTGGTGGCTCGCCATCCTAATAAGGTTTTATTTTTTGATTTTGCTCATATTATAACTTTTGTGAATGTATATGAATTAATTTTAATTTTGAGGATTTTATGAATTTTCAATATTTTTTTTTCACGATTACATAGAAGAATTTGAAAAAAAAAAAAAAAAAAAAAAAAAAAAAAAAAAAAAAAAAAAAAAAAAGTGAACTTCTCATCACTGGGAAAATGAACTGAGGGGGTGTTTGGTTGGATGTAATTTGGGTGCAATTGAATTGCAATTCTGTGAAAGGTCCAATTACGCCGTTTGGTTGGAGGGAATTGTAATTCCACCGAATTGCAATTCCCTCCAAATGCTGAATTCCAATTCATACCTCCCCCACTATGAATTGGAATTCGTTGTCTTGATGGGAGAAGAAAATGTATGTGAAGACCATTTTACCTTTCATCATTCGTTCCTTTCTTTTTTCTTTCCACCCTAATTCCTTCCTTCCAACCAAACACCCCGTAAAGTGTTTGTTTTATACATTTTTGAGTCCTCTGGAAGAAATCTTATTCATTGTGTAAATTTATTTTGTAGTTACTCTTTGTAATTCCGTTGTTCTATAGCTTTGGTTGAAATCTAATTCTTTTCTAAAGTTTATCCCTGCAAATCTCTCCCACTCTAAAAAATGAGTCTTACTTCTACATCACCTTATTTGCAAATCATCTACTATTCACATTACATCCCTACAAATCTAATCAACTTTTAAAAGTGGGCTCAATATATTAAAATAGGCAAATTCTGCCCTGGACCCGTGTCCACAATGAATTGTGAACATATAGTGATAAAATTATGACCATGGAGCTTTAAAATTGTGAATATAGAGCTTCGAAGATTATGAATGTACAGTTATGGAGTTATGAATGTACAGTTATGGAGTTATGAATCTACAATTATGAGATTATGAATCTACAGTTATGGAATTATAAATGTACAGTTATTGATCGAATTATGAACAAAGAGCTTTGACATTATGAACTTACAATTATGAACATATAGTGATAAAATTATGAACATAGAGCTCTAAAATTGTGAACATAGAGCTTCGAAAATTATGAATGTACAGTTATGGAGTTATGAATGTACAGTTATGGAGTTATGAATGTACAGTTATAGAGTTATGAACGTACAGTTATGGAGTTATGAATGTACAGTTATTAACATATAGTAATAAAATTATGAATATATACTCCTACAACGAAGCGGTCTGAAATTTAAAAAAAAAAAAATGGAGATAACAGTGCCTAACGGCACTGTTACCCGTGTCCAGCATGCATGCTGGACACGGATCCATAGCATAACGATTGATTAAAATAATATAATTAATTATATTAAAATATAAAAATGTAAAAAAAACAAAAAAAAAATTAAATAAATAAAAAATACAAAAGCTAATTTGCAACCCCCTTTAAATAAATAAATAAATAAATAAAAGGAAAATACTGATGTGGCATTAGCCACATCAGCTTGCAAACCCCATATTGGCAGGGTTAAGTTTAGTCTAAGGTTGTGCTTGGTAAAATTACGTAGATCGGAAACAGAAATAGAGAATTTGTGAAATTTCACTAATACTTTTATCACAACAAAATCAAAACAAGAGATTTATGTTTCCAATTTTTATCTCATCTCCATTCTTCTACTTCCTATACTTTTTTTTTTTTTGAATGCTACTAGCTCTATTACATTGTAGTATCTGTTCATACTTCTACTTCCTATACAATTTTGGAGAAAGAAAAAAATGCATTCTCCAAATGGAGAGATAGAGACGCGTGGACAGTACTTAAGTTGAGGTCTCGGTATCGAATCCTGCACACAACATATATGTTTGATGTATTAAACTCAAAGCTACCTTTTCACTTCCGCTTTTGCTGCTTCCTGTGCGTGCCCCTTTTTTATTTTATTATTATTATTATTATTATTATTATTATTATTATTATTATTATCTTTTTCTTTTTCTCTTTCTTTTTCCATTTTCCTCCTTTTTTTTTGAAAACCTTCCATTTTCCTCCTTATATACACAAATTTGTTGTTATTATTATTAAATTATTACTATTATTATTATTATTATTATTATTAAATTATTATTATTATCATTATTACTATTATTATTATTATTATTATTATTATTATTATTATTATTATTATCTTTGTTGTAGAAATGTACAAATACTATATGGGATGATTATTTTTAATAAAATAAAAAATTAGAAAAATAAAAAATTGGAGGAATGGAAAAATGGAAAACTGGAAGAATGGAGAAGGAAAATTGGAGAAATGAAAGAATGGAAAACTGGAAATAGAAAAACAGAGAAATGAAGTAAACGACCCCTTTAGTGTCTCTAATGATTCCCGCTTCGGAAACCAGTATGGAAACCAGTCTGGCCGACTAGTTTCTGAAGCGAAACCAGTCTGGCCGACTATTTTCTGAAGCGAAACCAGTTGGCTTCCGCTCGGAAACCAGTCAGCGAGACTGGTTTCCAATGAAGAAACCAGTTGACCAGACTGGTTTCACGTCGGGAAAAAGTCGGCCTCCACTATGTCCGACTAGTTTTCAGAAGTTTTCGGCTGTGGGATTTTGTCTCCACACTCGGAAACCATTTTAGATGGCGAGATCTTTCCAGATATGCCACTGAAAAAAAAAATTATAACTGAAAAAAAAAAAAAGAAAAAAAAAAGAAACATACCTTGGTGGTAAGAAGATGGAAAGAAGATGAAGAAGCACCCGGTGTAGCAAGAAGAAGGTGAGTGTAGAAGAAGGTGAGAATGACTTCCCCAAAAAAAGGGAAGTCATTTTCTTGAAAATCTTAGCTATTTTCCATTGATAAAGGCATTGTTTTCCATTGATCTTTCATTTCTCTCCTTGCCAAACACTAGAAACCTGAATTTCTACGCTTCCAAACACAGATAGTTATATATTGTTTTTTATGATATTGTATATTATATATTTATTGTTTATTGTAGTGACCACTTAGAAAGATGCATATGGTACTATTCATGATGATTGTGGGAATAGTCCAAATGAACTAAAAGACATATTGTTTATTGTAGTGACCACTTAGAAAGATGCATATGGTACTATTCATGATGATTGTGGGAATAGTCCAAATGAACTAAAAGACATGGAGGTATATATATATATATAGACAGAGCATTTGGGAGGATGTAAATAATGGTAACTCAACTGAACATGAACCACAGAGGCTAGACCTGTGCTCAGTGCGCACAAAGACCCCCCTCACTTTGAGAGGTTGCTCCCACACTGCCGCTGGTGAGCATTTGGGAGGATGTAAATAATGGTAACTCAACTGAACATGAACCACAGAGGCTAGACCTGTGCTCAGTGCGCACAAAGGCCCCCTCACTTTGAGAGGTTGCTCCCACACTGTCGCTGGTGAGACTCAATCCCTGGTCATTCTTCCAAAGTTTCACCTCTGTGACCAGTTGAGCTGCTCATGCGGGTAATTATTTTGTTTTCTTTCAGATTGAAGAAGATGATTGTGAAGATTGAAAATTGAATTAATAATTGAAGCCTTTTAATGTATCGTTATTGTATTTTTATGTAATCATGTTGATTGGAGATTTGGACTTTTGGACCTTTTAACATTGGACATTTGGACTATCTGTAGTTTGCATTTGCTATTTTGGATTGGAATTTGAACTTTGGTAGTTCGTATGTTATTAAAAATAGTTGAAGAACTACTGTTTTTTAAATTAGCCTATTAGGACTTTTGGATTTCACTTTTTTCTTTTTTATTTTTAAAATTGTACTAGTTTGACACTTTGACTGTGGGGTTGACCGGGAAAGGATATTCCCTGTCCCTTCTATATTCCTTGTACGTGGAGATGGGGACGGAGTAGCGGGAACGGAGCCGGGGATTATACTCCCCGCAACTTCGTGCACTAGGTCCAAATTTAAAAAAAAAAAAAAAAATTTGCTTTCTCCAGCAGCTATCCAACTCTCTACCATTTCTTTTGTACCTCACTAACGTCGTCTTCTTTGTTGTCGTCTATTTCCTGCTAGTTAGCTGGCACGATGAGATCCGTCACTCCAAGCCTCTCCATGTTGGTGTCAAGCTCTGAGATCGTTGCCCTTGTCGCTTTCGCCAGTTCATTTGTTTATCTCTTAGCAATGCCGGTATTACATGGTACAACACCCTATCAGTGTCTCTTCCTACAAAAGTATGTGTTTCCTATTCCACCGAAAACGAATGTACTTGTTTTGTGAGAGATGCTCAGTCTCATATCACAAAGTTAGACCTAAAATCTATAAAGTGCATCTTTTTTGGTATATTCAGTTGTAACACCCCATTTCCCAAAACCAAAAACTATGAATTAAAGGGCAATTTTTTTTCATTTGAAAATCCAATACAGTTGCGGAAGTGAAAGCAAAACCAAAGGGAAAAGGAGTGCTACCGCCACACTTGAATAACTACCTATATCCCAACGCAAGGCTAAACTAAAACTCAAAATAATTCAAAATTTAAGGCTCAAAAATATTTATTGAAACGAATATCACAAGGTAAGTACTAATACTAAACCAACTAATAATCAACACTAAACGAACTAATAATCCAACTAACAAAGTAACTAATATATAATGAAATACTATGTGTTCGCTCTCATGTCCAATGCTCGTGCAACATCACCTGCAAAAAGAGTTAAAGAAAAGAACACAAAGATACACACAAATTCGACATAACGCTTGTAAGATTCACTTCACCCGTAAAACATTTTTGCACATAGCATATAGCACATAGGACAAATAATTGGCACATAATATAACCCCTTAAAACATTATTATTATTTGATGGTTTTGTTGGAAGTTAGAATTGGGTCCACCATAAACCGACTATTTTAAGTACGGAACAGGGGTAGGAAAGTAATAATGTTATTGCATGGGGCACGAGGCCCAAAAGAATACGTACAAAGCCCAACACACCAACCTAAAACGGCGGCCCAAATAATAAACGATACAAGCTACGTCTCTAATAATGAAATCAAAATAATAATATTACCTCTAAAGATCAATCCCTAGTATGCTAGCAATAGAGAGAAGACTCAAACCACTCAACCAGAAGGGTCTATGCATTCTCTAGGTGTGTCCGAACCAAACCATCCCCCCCCCCCCCCCCCCCCCCGCCGCCCTTTTTTATACCGTCTTCGACGACTTCACCTAATACCGTCTACGTGTACGCCATCTATGACTAACAACCTCAGTCAACCACGTGTCTCACATCTCCCTCCCTCCCTGCTTGCCTCCATGCCGTCGTCCACCACGCCACACGACCGGGACGCAGCCGGTCGCACCTAACGCGCCCAGCCCGTCTTTCAATTCGACCTTAGATTCATTTCATTATCCTTAGATTCCATCACAAAAGTGGGGAACTTTAGGAGTCTAGATTGCTTGAACTTTTGTTGAGGTATTGGTATCACGAAAGTGGGACAATCCCTGTCTTTCAATTTTGCCTAACATTGGATCATGAAAATGGAGTGTTAGTCCACTGAATTGGTGTTGGTAATCTTGTAACCTGATTTCAAACCTTCCTTTTAATTATTGGTTATTTACTTGAATTATTTACTTTCATTCCCCCAATCCCTTGCTGCTTAGCTTCCACCGATTTCCATTCATCTTGTGTATAAAATTTTTCCAAGAATTATGTCTAAAATGCCTATAAACAAATTTGTTTTTCGTTTGAACCACTCGGGAACGGTCAAATAGTAAGAATGGCAATCATCAATTATCAAGTGCACAAGTTTGTTCATCCTTGAGCTTTCGGGAACAGGGTGCTCTTGTGTTTGTGTAAACGATGAAGAGAAGAATGAGAGAGCAATTTCATTTTTGAGAATCAAATCTCTAGAAGAGATTGAAGAGGATGTCTGAGTTTCTTTGTCAGACTTGAGGCTAAAGAACAGAATTTGCTAATGATAATCAGACTTCAGAAAATTCAAAAGATCTGTAGATTTTACCATTACTAGGCATTGGGATAAAGATACAATAATAGAGCTAGGATAGGCAACCATTGCCAGATCACATTCTTCTGCAGCAAAGCCCTTCTGATCACTGTAAAGAATTAAAGATTATAGCCCATCTAGAAGATGTCTAAACCAAAATACTAGAACCACATTTACTTGGATTACATCCCTAGTGCTTTTTACACTAAAAAAGTTTTTGAGGATTATGACTGTCTATGAAATGGAATGCCTCCTGCGTCTCGAAGATGAACCCGAAGACTTGGTTTCTCCTTGAACCATAGAAGTTGGACTCTGTGAACTACCCGAGGTCTCTGAGCTTCTGTTCTCCCCGTTTCCAGTAGTCCCTTTACCCACAGCCCATAGCTTGTCGAAAATTCTCCTGGATCGTGATGGTAGCAGCTGCGCCCCGCTACCTCTATTCTTGCTAGCTTTCTTCTCCAACTTTACGTTCTTCTTCGGATCTTTATCTGCTATGCTCATCTGGTTCATTTGTTTCCTCGCCGATTGGTGGGTTACTGGTAACGGTTTCTCCCAGTCTTCTTGAGTAACCCTCCCGGAATCTAATGCATCGTCGGAGCTGCTGTTGTTAAGGCCTTGAACTCCAGCAGCAGTCCTGATTTGCTCAAAATATAAGACCCGAACTACTGTTCTTAGTGGCAACCGCTCGTTTTGTGCTGCATGCATCGACGCATCCATTGTCAGCTTCCGCACATCCATGAAACCGCATAGCTTCTTTCTCTCGGTTTTTGTCAAGCTCGGATGCTCCTGCAGAAAAAAAGGAAACCGATTATTATGTTCGAACTAAAATAGAAAGTATCTTGTCATATGTAAAAGAGAAGCAGCTAAACAATGCTACAAAAACCTTGAGATAAATATCAATGGCACCATAAAGGCCATCGTGAATTGGTCTTGCAGATTCTGGAATGGATTGCAAGAGTTCGATGAAAGTGGCGAGACTAAGGCCTGGATCATGAGCTACCTCTACTAGATACCCGTCAATGAGTTTGCTCAAATTCATCCACGATCCCCGCCCTAGTACAAAATCACCCGAGCCCTTCCTACTCTTTTCGGAGGCATTAGAATCCAGGCTACCCCTTTCACGTGTCACGTATCTATTCACGAGACTCTTCACCAGTTCGACATCGTAAATAGTGGTTTGGGGAGACCTAGCCGGGATCAGCAGTTCATTGACAGATGCCTCGTCCAATTTCAAGCTTATACTTTTCAGGAGATCTTCCCTTAACGAATCCTCGGCTTCGACAAGAATAGCAACTCGTAGTAATTTGAGAAGAAAGTTACAAGAACAACTAACGCCCTTATCCGAAGGCAATAAGCAAATTAACGTTTCTACTAAAGTCTTGTTCCTCTTGCTATGAGCTTCGGATACCGAGGCCCCAACAGAATCTGGCAACCATCGGACTGCATAAGTTCTAAGCGCTTCACCGATTACGCTCCCATTCATCCTTCCCTTTGATTTCACGGCAATCATGACACGTTTATAAAGATCTATTTCCAGTTCACATATATCTTCAACCCACCAATCCTTTGGCACGGAATCCATTTTGTCCGGGAATTTTGTCCGGATTTCGGGTACGTTGTCTGATACTGCAAGCTTCCGGTTGTAAGTGTATGACCAGGAAATATTTGAGGGCTCCACCGAGGTCTTCGATGCAATAGAATCTATGCATCGCCCTACAACCCTCAAATCCTCGGACCACGGTAGGAGAGACTTTGTGGTTTGAAGAACTATAATTGAATCTTTCCAGCTCCGGAAGACACTCGAGGTTAGGAATACCTCGATTTTGAAAATCAGGTTACTTCGGTCAACATCTTCAGTCATCTCAAGATACTCCGCAGCACAACGAGCCGCAACAACGTTGTAGGGATTAAGAGTCACCGTAATTCCATAGCAGAATTTGGCACATATCTCAAATGTCTTCGGTCCACCGGGAAAATCAACCAGCTGAATTTCGTCAGAACTCTGCTCGCTCTCTCTCGACAGAAGCTTTTGCAATCGATTGGACTTGGACAAGAGAGGGAACTGCAAAAGTAAAGCGTGACAACTATACTGTACGAACGATATAAACGATACAACATACCACTTCAGAATGAGGTGACCCAAAAAAGAATCAATAGTTATACTTATCACCCCCAAAAAAATATGGAGGAAAACCGAGAAATGATTGACAGAAAATTACCTTGTGAAGATAAAATTTCACTTCTCCGACAACAATGGTAACGTCTGTTGCTAATTCAGATGACACGTACCTGAATGAAGAAGTTGTTTAACTCTGTAAGTTACAAACAGAGTATTAAGAATAAGTAATGCAGAAAAAGAAATCGGTGGGGTATTAAGAGTATTAATCTGGCGGTCGAACAGAATTATGTTATATTACTTAGGTTTAAAAATGTGAAAATGAACTTTCTAATGGAGGACCATTTTCTTGGTCAATTTCTAATAGCTGGGGGACAACATTGAAATGAAAATTAGAAGTAACGGTCCCCCACCCGTTGAAAGATTGGCAAAAGTGGTCCATCCATAAACAATACCATAATGATGGAATAATTCTCTCTTATTACCAATAATTGGGGACCAAATTTACAGTAGAGTACTAAAAGTGGAATACCATTATGGCTAGGGGACTAAAATCAAAATTTAGTTTAAAATTAATCTCCATACAAATTATCTTTTAGCCTAGTTTACCATCTTTTGATACACAATTCCAAAGACACATACAAAATAGCTTAACTTCACCTGCCAATTATAACCCTCCATAACTATGCAAATTAAGATCTATCTCCAAGATATTGGCTCTTTCCAAAGAAACAGATGAATTGAAACTATGCAGCAACGCGAGCACAAAGCGAACTATTCTTTCGCCTTTTACTAAAGATGAATTGAAACTACCATAACATAGAAGATAACCCCCCCCCCCCCCCCCCCATCCAAACAAATTTATATTACATATCTCAATTTTAACGAAACACAGAAATCTAATATTCTTAGGAATCTAAAACATTACCTACAGTAATCTGACATTCCGTGAACCAAACGAACCCTTACTTTCCTTGGATTACCAACTAATTGGTCTTTCTACCATACAAAAGCTTCAAGAGCTTTGGTATTATAGTGCTCACTAGTAGCCAACGAAATACACTTAAAATATGCTCTATTAGACAACACCAAAGTGCTGAGTTTAGGGGCCTCACTCACTCTTACCTAAGAGATCAATATAAAGAAAAAAGGCCACTTGACATAGAAAACAAGTAAAGAAAGTGTGAAGAATGTTTTAAAAAAAAAACCCATAATAAACTGGAACCCTCTTCTCAAAACTGCTATGGAGTACTATTTTCCTTTCCCAAAAATATAATAATAATAATAATAGTTCTTTTGAAAAAAGTTATCTTTTGTTTTCTTTTTAAAAATATAGCCTGAGTCAAATACCCTAACTTGCATTATTTTCATTTTCAGGAAAGACAGATCACATTCAGCCAAACAATTGTTAGAAATGGTGTGCACATGAGGAAAGCTAAAAAGGAAATACACAGCTCATACTACTGCATAAATTTGCTTCAAAATTACAAGTAATTTAAGGGGAGAAAAAATCAAGAAACTATTTTAGCTACACAATCAAAGCACTAACTTTCAATATACCCAAACAAAGTAAACAAAAAGGAGAGAAAATTAATTTAAAGCTCATTTCTGGGCTGGAAAAGAAAATGAAAGAAAAAATAAACTTGTTTTTACCTAATGAAGTTGCCATCAGATTGGAATGCATCAGGCTTTGACCCCAGCTTCATAAACTTCATTTTCTTCCAAATTTACCGACCAAACTCTCACTAAATTATGGCCCAAGATTTACCGCTTCACTTTCAGCAGCACCCAAAACTAACTATTGTATATATATCTCTCTCTCCTCCTAGGAAGAAGAGCATGAGCAGCGAAGAGGCATATTCAGGACTCCAATACAAGCAGAAACAAACAAGTCACTAACCCAAGAAGAAGAAGAAGCAAGAATAAAGACAATGGCATAATCTTGTTCTTCCCAACAACCTCGACCCACGAGCCACCACCACATTACAAAAAAAAAAAAAAAAAAAGAACTTTTTTCTTCTTGGTTGCTTTTCCGAATCACATTGATGACGAAGATGACGGAATTGGGCTATGATACGACCAACCCACTACGCATAATTGAATGGGGTTATTAAATTGTTGAGTAGCCTAGCCGCCTTTGAAATAGTAACCTTCAGAGCTGATGAGAATCATGAGATGATTCTTTGTAAGATGTAATGATCTCTCCTTCGCTCGCAAATCTCAAAGATCTTTCTTTTTTCTTTCTCTCTCTGCGGGTGTAGATACAGGTGAAACATATATGTATGTGTACACGCTCTGAGTGCACTGATGAGGTTGTCGCTCTAGTCTCTGAAACTTTGCAGGTAAAGATGTAATAGGAGAGAGAAAATGTCAGTAAAGAGAGAGAGAGAGAGGGGAATGGAGTAGTAGGGGACTGTGTTGTGTGACAGACTGGCTTCTTTTATTTTGAAGAAGCTTTTTTATGCCGTTAATGCAGGACAGGGCTTTTTTTTCATTGGACCGTTTTGCCCCTGCTATATCTTCTCTTGATTCCATTCCATTGCCTTCCCATTTCTTTATTACTTCACTAAACACTTGTTTGCTTACGAGAGATTGAAGCAGTGCAGCGGTTCGCCGTTTTATTATTATTTTCTTTTCTTATAAGCGTAGTGTATGGTCAAAGTTTTAATAGGATAGATGATTTTTTAGTGATTCTCTTGTGAGATCGTATCACAGATACAGGTTAATATAAAAATGTAATACTTATTCAAAAAATGTAATATTATTTTAAATTATAAAAGTGTTACATTTTTTTTTATAAATATTACAATTTCTCTTATTAGTAACAAACATTTTATTCTATATTTTTTGAGAAGAAAGAATTAATTCATTAAATCACGAGAAATTCAATTTACAAGAAAAGATGGAGGAATGTCAAACTATTCCTCGCAATCTGACTCAGAAATGGCTTCCCTAGCAACAAAATGGGCAGCACAATTCGCAGATCACTTAGCAAAACAAAATTCAACACCCCCAATCGTGGTCACTAAGATTTTGACGAGACTCCAATCACCGACGACGATGGTCGGCAGTTGTCTCCTTCCACTAGAAGGCGACCAAATCGTCGTTTTCTCCAGCGGAGAAGACGATGCTGATTGCCTTTTTTCCAGTGAAGGTGACCATTTGGTCCCTTTCTAGCGGAGAAGGCAATCAGCGATTGACGTCAAAGCGTCAACAGTGGTCGGAGTCTCATCGGAAATTCTAGGGACAGCTAATTAAAGGTCATTTATTGAGTTTTGGGCTACAATGCTAGAAAACAACATATTGATGGGCTTAATTATAATTTTAAAAAGTTCAAGGTTCTAATTAATTTCTCGTATAAAGTTTAGAGTCATATAGAGTCATATTTGACAATTTTTCCTGTTACATTTTAGTTTTGGAATATTTGTTATATAGATTGATCTTGCATGAGATTATCTCATATAAGATGGATAATACATTTTAGTGAAAATGTTACTTTTTTAGAAGTAGTGAATATTACATTTTCATTAATACTTATTAAGGAGCCAATAATACTAGTTTTATTAAGGAGCGCACATGTGATACTTATTAAATCAACTCTAGTATTATATACTTGTGATTTTTCTAATGCAAGATAATTTCATACAAATTTTTGTGTCATACTACTTATTTGTAACACAAATTTTAAGAATGATGTGATAAAGATAAACATTTTTCCTCTTCTATATATACAAAAAATAAATAACTTTTTGATTGATATAGAAAAGTAATGTGGAAATATTAGAATTATGTTCTAACCTTTATATTGAGAAAGTATACAACATCTTTTGAGGTATTAAAAATAAAGTGAGAAAACCCCTTTAAGAGGAAATAAGTATTTATTTAACATAGTAAATGCCAACCAAGGTTTTTCAAATTTAGTGGTTTCGCCACTTTTAATCCTAAACTTCAAATCGGTCACCCGTGGTCCTTCAAGTTTTGAATTCGATCTATCATAGTCCTTTCGTTAACTGTTGTCGTCTGCGCCATGAAAAGTAAGGGTAAACAACCTTTTTATTTCAACCCAGCCAAAACAAATCATTTCCCTCAAAAATTATAGAACTGTAGAGCTTTCTTTGCTAGGAACGAACCCACAATTGTGAAATCTTCGAATTGAAATTGCGATTTTGGCTTGTCAAAGAACGATGTTTGCATAATTGGGAATTATTGGAGAAGGAGTTTGATGGGAGGAGATTAGGGCTAATTTTAATTTTTAAAGGAAATGAATTGTTTTGGTTGGGTTGAAATAAAAAGACTATTTTCCCCTTACTTTTCACGATGCAGACGACATATGTTAACGAAAGGACTACGGCATGTCAAATTCAAAACTCGAAGGACCACGAGCGATCGATTTGAAAGTTTAAAACTAAAAGTGACGAAATTACCAAATTCGGGGGACCTTAGCAGGCATTTACTCTTATTTAATAATATTTGAATATTGAATATTTCAAATAATTTAAAAGTTTATTACTCTGTGGCATTTAATAGCAGTTAAATACATACTGATGATTTGTGAATGAAGGTGAAAAGTTGGAAGAATGACCAGGGATCGAGTCTCACCAGCGGTAGTGTGGGAGCTACCTCTCAAAGTGAGGGGGGCTCCTTGTGCGCAGTAAGCAAAAGTCTAACCTATATGGTTCATGTTCAGTTGAGTTACCATGATTTACATCCCCCCAAATGCTCTGTCGGGTTGGGGTTCAACCTTTTGGAAGAATGATTTGTGAATGGAGTGAGAATCGATGCATCACAAGAATTGTGAGATTAAAATAGTAAGATTCCAATTATTGGATTTTTTTTTTAAAATACTATTGAGTCTGTTACAATGTAGTATCTATTCATAATTATTTTCTCAACCTACTGAAGACTTTCCATTTGAGAGAGTCACTTCGTGCCACTAGACCACAAGGTCATTGACAACTATTGAATCATTCTGATTATTACACTATTTTCACCATATTCTTATTCAGTTCTTGTAATTTTCCATTTGAGAGGGTCACTTCGTGTCACTAGATCACAAAGTCATTGGCAACTATTGATGAGAATATATTTTCTGTATATTGAATACCAAAGACAGAGGGTACAAAGTATATAAAGACAGTAAATAGAGTTCTAGTCTAATACTACTAATAGTGTCCTAATACTCCCCCTCAAACACAAGGTTGGTCAGCCAAAACCTTGAGCTTGTAGTGGAGCAAATTACAATGTAAAGACGAAAAAGGCTTAGTAAAAATATCCGCTATCTGATCTTTGGTAGAAATAAAATTAACTTGTAATTCCTTCTTTGCAACTTTATCATGAACAAAGTGGTAGTCGATCTTTATGTGCTTGGTGCGAGCATGAAAGACTGGATTAACATATAGATAAGTAGCCCTCAGGTTATCACACCAGAGTTTAGGCGCAATGGGTAGCGCAATCCCGAGCTCCTTCATCAGAGAGACGAGCCAGGTTACTTCTGCAGAGACATCAGCTAGCCCTTTGTATTCAGCCTCAGTTGACGAACGAGCCACAGTACGTTGTTTTCAACACACCCATGAGACAAGATTGGTCCCCAAGAATACAGCAAAACCACTAGTTGATTTCTGATCATCAGGATTGCCAGCCCAATCTGAATCAGAATACGCATGAATATCCAGAGAGGGAGAAGCAGTGATTTTAAGACCAAGATGGAGTGTCCCATTCAAATACCGTAACACCCTTTTCAGAGCCGCCCAATTCACAGTAGAAGGAGAATGCATGTGTTGACACAGACGATTGACAGCATAGGAAAGGTCAGGACGGGTTACCGTAAGATATTGCAGAGCACTTGCAAAGCTGCGATACTGAGTGAGATCAGCATAAGGAACCACACCACCTGGCACGGCCTTCGAGGTTGAAACCGGAGTGGCCACGGGTTTGCAATCAACCATACCTGCTCGTTTTAAAATATCCTTCATGTACCGTTGTTGAGACAGAATCATGCCACCAGTCACCGGAACAGTCTCAATACCTAGAAAAAATGAGGGCACACCCATATCACGAATTTTAAATTCAAGAGCCAACTTGTCAATAAGAGCAATCACATGAGCCGAATCAGAACCCATAACCAAAATACCATCCACATAAACCATAAAATATAGATGAGTATTGTCGCACGAATTAATAAATAAAGACACATCAGTCTTGGATGGTGAGAAACCAACAGAAACAGGAAAATCATGTAAACGCGTGAACCAAGCACGAGGGGCCTGCTTGAGCCAATACAAAGAACGCTAAAGCAGACACACATGCCCAGGGAGCGTTTTGTCTTCATAGCTAGGTGGCTGGCGCATATAGACCGTCTCAGCAAGATTGCCATTCAAGAAAGCATTGTGAATGTCTAACTGCCGAATAGTCCACCCACGGGAAATAGCTAAGGACAAGAGAAGACGTACCGTAGTCAGTTTAACCACGGGAATAAAAGTCTCAAAGAAGTCCTCACCGGAAACCTGAGTAAACCCCTTGGCAACAAACCGAGCCTTGTAACGTTAAACCGAACCATCGGCTTTCCTCTTGGTTCGAAACACCCACTTGCATCCAACCACATTCATACCTAATTTAAAAGGAACAAGCTGCCATGTATTATTATGCACCAGGGCATTAAATTCCAAATCCATTGCATCCCGTCATTCACGAAATTTGACCGCTTGAGTAAAACATGTAGGCTCAGCGGTGACATCAGCAGACAAAGCAACATGATCATGTGGTCCCGAGCTTCGCGTATTCATCATATGAGAGCGAACAGGTGAGACCGCAGGACGAGACCGTCATCTCGGCCGAGCAGGTGGCTGGTCCGTGACTGTCCGTTCGGACTCGGTCACGGGCTCGACAGGAACAGGTTGTTGGCGGTGTGGCTCGGAATCGGCTACAGGCGCGGCAGGAGGGTCACAGACCGTGCACTCGGTCCACCAACAAAAACAATCGGTGCAACACCCCACGGCTCCGGGCGTGGTGCAGGTACCTACGAAACTACATGAACAACAAAAGGAAAGACAGTCTCATCGAATCGCACATGGCGACAGATAAAAACCTTGTTAGTGTTAGTGTCTAAACAATGATAACCACGAAAAGATGGATGATATCCTAGAAAGACACAAGGAGACGACTGAAACTATAGTTTGTTGCGATTATATGGACGCAAGTTAGGAATGCATAAACACCCCAAAACACGCAGGTTTGAATAAGATGGAGGAGAGCGATGCAAGAGATAATGAGGGGATTTATCAGATAAGACACGAGTGTGAATTTTATTGATTAAATACACAGCGGTTTCAAAGGTATAATCCCATAAACGAGGCGGAACAGAAGATTGAGCCATTAATGCTAGTCCCGTTTCGACAACATGCCGATGCTTGCGCTCTACTCTGCCGTTTTGTTCATGAGTATACGCACAGGATTGCCTATGACGAATACCTAAGGACGCGAGAGTTGAGCCAAGCTTTTTGTATTCTCCCCCTAAATCAGACTGAAAAGATAGAATTTTACAGGAGAAGGAACGTTCAACTAGTGACCGAAACTTATCAAAAATTGCATACAGATCAGACTTAGCCCGCATAGGATAATACCACATATATCGAGTGTAATCATTCACAAATAATACAAAATACTTAAAGCCATTTGCCGAAATTAACGGCGCAGGGCCCCAAATATCAGAATATATTAATTATAAAGGATGCGAACTAGTAGTCTCAACATGAGATAAAGGAAAACGAGATGACTTTCCCAATTAACAAGAAGAACAAATATTGGGAAGATCACTAGAGCTAAAATTACTAAGAGAAGTAGAGCCTAAAATTTGACGTAAGACCCAAGGGTGAGGATGCCCAAGCTGCATATGCCAAATGAAAGAAGTTCGTGCAGCAACAAAAGCAACTGGAGCTGGACGCGAGGCAGGCCAAGCATAAAGACCCCCAGATGCATGCCCCTTAAACAGAGTGTTCCTGTTTTGAATGTCCTTCACAAAGAAACACGAAGGGTGAAACTCAAAAAAGACATTATTTTCTTTAGCAAAACGCTGAATAGATAATAACGAAGAAGATAAAGCCAGGAACATGTAAGACATCAGACATACGAAACGACCTAGAATCAGTAGCTAACTAAATAGAACCAACAGTAACAATAGGCAAACCTGTACCATTTCCGACTCGGAGTATCTTCGGACCATCATACGCAGTAGAGGACGTCAATAAGGAGGAATCAGGAGTGACATGATTCGTGGCACCAGTGTCGGGGAACCACTGATGAGAGCCATCCATAGAGTCATCAGCACCAAAAACGACTACATTCGCATGGGGATCCGGGTTGGCGAAAAACGTTGCCAACATGAGACAACTATATGACCCTGCTTGTTACAAATTTGACAGCGAGGTCTAAAACCAGAACGGCCTCAGCCCCGACCGCCACGGCCGCCACCACCTCGGGACTGTGAACCGCCACCGCGGCCGCCGTGGCCTCCACGACTCACGGCCAAAGCTGCCGGCGCGCCGAGAGCCACACCATCATCCGAACAAATCCACTCCTGTGAAACAAGAAAATCCGCAACCTCCAGGAGGGGAACAGGAGCACCACGAGCTAGGGTTGCCACCAATGGTCGGAATTCCGGGCGTAAACCGCGAAACACGTACAGATTCTGATCGTCCAACTCAACCTGACGACCGACGAGAGCCATTTCGTCAATCAACATCTGGGCACGACCAAGGTAATCAGATATAGAGGAGTCACATTGGCGAAGCCCTTGGAGTTCGTCGAGCAGCTGGAGAGCGCGAGAGCGGGTAGACGAACCTAGGGTTTGTTCGATCACCTGCCAAAGTTGCTGTGAGGTGCCCTTGCCGACGGCGAAGCGTAGAGTCTCCTCGGAAAAGGAGGAGATGAGCATGGAGAGGATGACCTTGTCTTGCCGATGCCATGCGAGTTGCCGCGTGGCGAGATCGGAAACCACCGCCGAGGCGCTGTCTACGGTCGATGTCAGCGCCGGGGATTCCGTCGGAAAGGGGGTAGAACCATCAATAAACCCTAGAAGACCTTGGCCTTTAAGAAACGGGAGCATCTGAGTCCGCCAAAAAAGATAATTCTGTGAGGTTAACTTTAAGGAGACGAAGTGGTGAGCCGACGAAAGGCTACCATGCGTAGGCATCGGAGGAATCTCGGTAATAGTCCGTTCAGAGGAACCAAGAACAGAGCTGTCATCAATACCGACGTTTTCCATGGAAAAACCTAGCTGATACCAGATGATAATATATTTTCTGTATATTGAATACCAAAGACAGAGGATACAAAGTATATAAAGACAGTAAATAGACTTATAGTCTAATACTACTAATAGTGTCCTAATACTATTGAATCATTCTAATTATAAGACTATTTTCACCCTATTCTTATACAGTTCTTGTAAATTTTTGTTTTTTGTTTTTTGTTTTTTTTTTTTTTTTTAAATAGTAGTTAGTGAAACTTGCATTTATTACTCAAAAATGTTTACTTGATAAATTTCACTAATAAATAAAAATGTTTTATTAAAAAATATATAAATAACTTGTTAAAAATAGTTTAGAATAATAAATCGCTCTCTCAAACACACCTCGAAATTTGTTATCCTAACTATATTTGCAGATGATTTTGGGGTTGTTTCGTAAATAATTGTTAACTGATCGTCTGATTGGGTTAGTGGGTTTATTAGTTAATAGTATTAGATGATTGTAGAAAGATATTTGGTAAATTAGCTGTTAGCTGATAGCTGAATACATGCAAAATAACTTTCTCAAAAAGTTGATAAAAAATGTTGCTTTGAGTAGCTTTTTGACTTGTAGCATTTTGGAACAATAAGCTATATATTACAAAAAAAAAATGAATTAATTAAACACTTATATTGAATATTTAACCAAATTAAACAACTAATATTAATCAAATAAGTCAAAATTAACTGTTAAGCTAACTATGTTATCGAACATAGTTCTACTACATGTACTCCCTAATCTTACTTCCTAAATTTTACTCCCTGATGTGGCGAATTCAAGTTATTTTTTTCTTGTGAGTCCCAATACAAGTATCTACATCAAGGTTTAATGTGTGAAAATACAAGTTGGAAGTACACGTAGCATTTTCCTATCGAACATGGCCTTTGAATTATCTATTTGCTTACGTGGCCATGAATCCAAAAAGCATTGGTGCAAATGTAAAGGATAGGTTTAAAAAGCTGGAGTTGCCTAAGGATGCAAGAAAAATGAGCAAAAAGTGCGTTATATTAGTTGTTAACTTTGCTAGCCTTGTTATTAATACAGACATCATAAAAACAATTAAGATTACAGCTAGATAATGTCTCTTGTAATGTAGGCATAGCCTTTTCATTTGCCTCAAAATTCTTTGACTTTTTCGACTAATGGCTTCCTCATGCATAGCCTCTATGCTGCTTCTACATGCTGCCTCACTGTTTTTGTGATAACTTTTCGTATTTTCACATGCTAACACTGTTGATTAAAGCTAGATGGTTTTGGATCCAACATGATTCCATTATTTTACTTATTATTTTTTTTAAAAAAAAAAAATTGTTTTATCTAAAGTTAATAACCCTTGATCTAATAGTACTTGTGCGATGCAATTAATAAGAGTTTATGTATAATTCAATATTTCAATTATCAATTTATTCTTTTAGTTGAGTAAAATAATGTTTTTAATTTGATATTAGAGCAAAATTCAACTTATAAAGATATTTTAATTTTTTTATTTTTTATTTTTTTGCCTAGAATATAATGTGTCACTATCTCATATTGAGATATATAAATATTAGGGCCAGGGAGGAAGTTTATTCCTTTAAGATTCTATTGAACTCTTTTGTAATAAGCAATAGTTATTGCATGGACTGTGGAGTTGTGTGGACCACGGTCCAAAAATGACGTAGTTTTGCTTAATTTTTTATTTTTCGCATTCATCTGCAACATACATTTTTATAATTTTTATAATGTATATTATTTTAAAACATAATGTACATTATGTTACCTTAGATATTTCATTATTCTAAACACGTAATGTACATTATTCTAACATGTAATGTACATTATTTTAACACATAATATACATTATTCTAACACATAATGTATTTTATTTTTACTCATTATATTCATAACGATGTCATGAACCGTGGTCCACATACCTGTTGTGGACCATATAATTTGCGTGTAATAAGAGGTTATTATTCCTATTTTCCTCTAGGAATAATATCTCCCTCTAAATTCAACTTTTATTTGTCATGTTAATAGTTACTAGTCTTTGCCTTCAACTAAGCTCGTCCAGTCCCCGGCCTAATAATAATATGATTCAAGTCCACATGGACAGCTCAGTCGATCGATCAAAAAGTGAAATTTGAGAACAATAATTTAGGAGCGAGTCTCATCAGTAACAGTGTGGGAACAACCTCTCAAAATGAGGGGAGCTTCTTGTGCGCAGTAAGCAAATGTCTAACATCTATGTTCAACTGAGTTACCATTATTTACATCATTTCAGGTATTTTGTCTGGTCAGGACGTGAGAGCCATTGGAATTGGAGATTCAACGTAACCTTTTTGAAACAATAATAATATGCATCATATTATTATTCTTAACTTTTTTTTTTTTTTGGGAGAAGATAAGAATAATAATATGTTTCAAGATAGAGCCCCTTAACTTCCTAACTCCTAGCAAGTCTTTTAGTTCCCAACATGTTGTCGTTTAATTAGATATTTACGTAAATAAGACTGTACGTCCCTAAAATATCAGGTCCTTGAGAAACATATTCATCAGTCGAAATAAAATATTAAATACTCCGTAAATAGAGAGCATCCATTTCAACCAATAAATTTATTTCTCTTTGAAAATGAATATATAAAATGTTTAAATTTAATTAGTTGAGATATCAAGTGACAATAATATCAGGATTACATACAATCCATATTTAAAATGGATGTGTGATGCAATTAATATTGTACACCAACTCCTCACCTTAATAGTATATGATTTCATGGCATTATTATTGGAAAGGCAACCATAAAAGAGGAGAAGGAGAAGCAGAAAGCTAAAATGTCCTTGTTTTATATAATTTGGTCACTAATTCTGGTCCATATTGAGTTCACTATGAATGTTGTCATCCCAATAATACGTGTCTCTCTCTCTCTTTCTCATTTTGCATCCTGGCCTGGATGGCATATCATAGTATCATACAATGGATAAAGTAGATATTAATCCTCTATATATGAACTTTGGTTTTTTTTTTTTTTTAAAAAAAAAATTTAAATAATGGGCAAAGTCATCAATCCAACAATAGCATTAAAGACCAAAATAGATTGATTAAAACTTGCCATTCAATTCAGAGCACTCTTGGTGGTCTTCATGTGATGCCTTCTCCCACCTCATGTATGTATACACATATAAAGGATTCTCTATGGTGATAATCAATATCGATACTAATAATACATGACATATATAATCATGTATAATATATTTTTGATTTATGGAAAAACTATAGCCCACTATCAGAATAATGTCTGCTATGGTTGAAATTTGCTTTGTAAGCCTAGCTAGCAAAAAACAGATAAACCAACTTAGATTAATGTTCATAGCTAATCAGTTCAAACCAAGAAAATCAAATAGATAACTGTCACAAGAAACCAAACTTAGAATCATGTATAATATATCCGGTTGCATTGAGTATATATATATATATATATATATATATATATATATATATATATATATATATATATATATATATATATATTGTTGAATTTGGAAGATGAAATGGCCTGGCGGGTGGAGAATAACACCACCCGCCAATTAGGCGGAAGCAATGTGAAGAATCAAGGACTAGGAAATGAATATAAAACTGAAATTATATTGGTATATTCTCTCTGTTTCTAATACAGAAACACAGTACATATATATACACAAATACATAACTGTAAGTAACTACCCGTAACTACCCATAATTGACACCTATTCATAAACAGACACAACCCTATATATAAACCTAACTCTTTAGTTTTCAACACCCCCCCTCAAGCTGGAACATCTAGAAGTTCCAAGCTTGGATTAAAACATACACTCTACATTACAAATGAAGATTAAAAGCAGCTAGAGAATAACAGTGTTGGATGGCTTCAGAGGAACAATGCTATAAACACCCCTTGGGAATGAAGGCACCAGGGCGAAGCTTGTCACAAACAACCTTGGGAATGAAGTCACCAAGGGCAAAGATTAACACGAACACCCTCACAGCAACATAAGCATTCTAGGATTTGCCAATCAACAATCTCCTTCAAGAACGGCAGAGCAACCAAATCATGACCAGGAAAGGGGATGTAGTAGAGCCCATAGATTGTTGTATGAATACCGAGAAAATCACATGATTGTTGTTTATACCTCTTATAGGATAAGTGAATAACAAAAGAAGCTTCCGGAAATAAACAAGGTGCCAAACATGAAAATCCTAGGGACTAAGTATGGTATACCGAATATAAAGAAACAAATACAGTTATACCAAAAACACCCCGGAAAGAGGTTTGGCAACCAACCCAAAAAGCCTTCAAACTTCACCAAAAAGTCCAAGGGCAAAACAACAATCTGGAATTTTCACCGGAGAATACATCACAAGGAAAAATACAATTTTGATGTTTGAAATACCCTAGGAAAGTAGGCTCTAATACCATGTTGAATTTGGAAGATGAAATGGTCTGGCGGGTGGAGAATAACACCACCTGCCAATTAGGCGGAAGCAATGTGAAGAATCAAGGACTAGGAAATGAATATAAAACTGAAATTATATTGGTATATTCTCTATGTTTCTAATACAGAAACACAGTACATATATATACACAAATATATAACTGTAAGTAACTACCCGTAACTACCCATAACTGACACATATTCATAAACTGACACAACCCTATAGATAAACCTAACTCTTTAGTTTTCAACATATATATATATATATATATATATATATATATATATATATATATATATATATATATATATATATATTTCTATTAACTCTAGTGCTAATATTACCGAATATAATCATGCATATCATACTCAGCGGCACCAAATAATATTAAAAGTTAATTCTATTTTTTGTCCTAAATTTATAGGTAGTCGTCTATTTTTAGTCTTTTTTTTTTTTTTTTTTTTTTTTTTTCATATCATTCATTTTTTGTCCTATTATTATTGTGACATGACCATTTTTGGTCCCCTATCAACCAACCATTTTAAATTTCGTTAAATTTAAAGGTATTTTGATCTTTAATTATGGATTTTTTTTTAAAAAATAAACATAAAAAATATAGCAGGTCAACCTGCTTTGTATAAAAAAGATCGAAATGTCCTTGTATAGTATTTAACGGCATTTCAACGATTTTGTTGACGGATGATAAAAAATGGTCATGTCACAATAATACTAGAACTAAATTAGGATGTTATGATAAAAAGGACTAAAAGTAGACTACAACCTATAAATCTAGGAGAAAAATGGAATTAACTATAATATTAATGAGTGACAATAATATTCAACATAACTAAGTATAGTATACATTAATATACTTGATATTATTGATAGAGTTAATTCACCAAAGACCCTTTGTCTTTGGTGGCAATTCCAAATTTAGTCCTAGACTATCGCTTTTGTCATTTAACATCCCAGACTATTGTTTTTGGACACTTTTAGTCATTCTCATGACTTTTCCTATATTTAGTAAGGGCTTTTTTTTCATCATATTTGTCTTTTGTTATTTTTTCGGTTTTAACCGGTTTAATTGGTTTAGGACTTTAGATAACCTTTGATTTTTAGTAATTATATTTTTTAACCGGTTTTTAGTAAAGTCCTAAACCAATTATACCGGTTAAAATCAGAAAAATAACAAAAGAAAAATATGAAGGGACAAAAATACTCTTACTAAAAATACGAAAAGTTATTAGAAGGACTAAAAGAGTCCAAAAAACAATAGTCTGGAATGTTAAATATATGGTAAAAACGATACTCTGGGACTAAATTTAAAATTACCACCAAAGACAAGGAACCTCTGGTGAATTAACTCTTATTATTGATATTCATGCATTATCCGTTAGATTAACCAAAATAATAGTCTTCTTTTCAACGTTACATCTAAAATGAACTAAATTAAATGGATAATAGTCTTCTTTTCAACGTTACATCTAAAATGAACTAAATTAAATGATTGTCACCCTTATTACCATACAGATAAGTGTGGTGGGTTAGTTAATGCTAAAGCTGTCTGCACTCTGCATGGTCCCTAGAATTATATTTAAGTGTGGGCATGAATTGAATTGGGGGTGTTGATAGGTGAGCTAACTTTTTCCCTACGAACGTAAAACATTTATTGTAGCTATTTGTTTAATATCCTTGCAATTTATTCGCAATGCAATCTGCATATTGATTCACCTCGAATAAACTCAATAATTGAGTTACGTTTTTCCCAAGTTTTTTGTGCGTGTCAAGCCCAATCGTTATGCGTTGGACCCGTGTCCAGCATGCTTGCTGGACACGGGTAACAGTGCCGTTAGGCACTGTTATCTCTTTTTTTTTTTTTTTTTTTTTTTTTTTTTTTTTTTTTTTTTTTAATTTCAGACCGCTTCATTGTAAGAGTATATGTTCATAATTTTATTACTATATGTTAATAACTATACATTCATAACTCCATAACTGTACGTTCATAACTCTATAACTGTACATTCATTACATTCATAACTCCATAACTGTACATTCATAACTCCATAACTGTACATTCATAACTCCATAATTGTACATTCATAATTTTCGAAGCTCTATGTTCACAATTTTAGAGCTCTATGTTCATAATTTTATCACTATATGTTCATAATTGTAAGTTCATAATGTTAGAGCTCTTTGTTCATAATTCGATCAATAACTGTACATTCATAATTCCATACTGTAGATTCATAATCTCATAACTGTAGATTCATAACTCCATAACTGTACATTCATAACTCTATAACTGTACATTCATAACTCCATAACTGTACATTCATAATCTTCGAAGCTCTATATTCACAATTTTAAAGCTCCATTATAATTTTATCACTATATATGTTCATAATTGTAAGTTCATAATGTTAGAGCTCTGTGTTCATAATTTCATAATTGCATAACTGTATATTCATAACGGCATAACTGTACATTCATAACGGCATAACTGTACATTCATAATAAAAAAAAAAAAAATAACGCCGTTAACGGCAAAACGCGCGCGAAATTTTTTTTTTTTATAACTAAATGACGCGTTTTTTTTAAAAACGACGTCGTTTTGGGCCCGTATCCACAATTCAATGTGGACACGGGTCCAGGGCATAATTTGCCTGTCAAGCCGCCTCCAGCAATTTACCATAAAATTTAGGAATAAGGTTCAAATTGGCCACTGAACGTAACCTGAATATGCAATTAGGTCACTGAATGAAAAAAGATACAATTAGGCCACTGAACACTCCAAATGTATGCAATTTCACCGAATAGCAAGTTACCATCGATTTTAGCAGGTTACCTGCTTACGTGGCAGTTGAGTTGACATTTTTAATAAATTTTAAATAATTTTAATAATAAATTTAAAAGGAAAATTGAAAAAAAATTAAATAAAAAAATAAAAAAATAAAACGAAGGGGTGGCTGCCCGTAATTTTTTTTTTTTTTAAAAAAATTTATTATCAAAATTTATTTAAAATTATTTAAAAATTATTAAAAATGCCAACTTAACTGCCACGTAAGCAGGTAACCTGCTAAAATTGATGGTAACCTGCTATGAGGTGAAATTGCATACATTTGGAGTGTTCAGTGACCTAATTGCACTTTTTTTTCGTTCAGTGGCCTAATTGCATTTTCAGGTTACGTTCAGTGGTCGATTTGAACTTTATTCCTAAAATTTACTATCTCACTCAATTTAAACAACTCATTTTCTCAATATTTTGATTTCTTTGTAGACCCACCAATATACATCAACTATATTTTAATTATTTTTTATTTATTATCATTTTAGATTTTAAATTATAATGGAATAAGGGTCAAATAAGCCATCGAATTACACACGATAATGCAATTAGGCCATTGAACTTAAAAAATAACAATTGAGTCCCTAAACTTGTTGAAAAAATAGCATTAAAATGATATTTTAAGTGGTTATTTTGTGGTACAATTATCAGTGGGGTCCACTTCCGATTTGGGTCGGGTCAAAGTGGATTCGGGTTCTTCGTAGTGAGACGAAAAGATTGATATATTGTACGCTCAAAACGGATAATGGGTGAATGAGATATTGATTCTTAAAGTAGACTCATTTGAGTTGGAAAATGAAGGGAAAAAGTGTAACTTTTGTCCCATATTGGTTTGGGAAGTAAACTTGCACTACTATTTATACAAGAGCTCTTTTAAGGCTTATTGAATTGTATAGCATAGAGGTTCTCTCTCCCGCGCAGGGGGGGCGGTGCGAATCAAATCCCAAAGTGAGCTTGAAATTGGCAGGCCTTGCAGGCATAAGTTATGCCAAATTTTCCCACTCGCGGGGGTGTCCACGAGTCTTAAAGTTTGGATGTACATAACAACACGATAAATTGAATCAAGAAATTCATCACTCTTTGAGAATGTATTTCTGTGGGTTCAATATAGGACCCAACACGTTGAAATGAACGTTCAACGTAGCTGTGGAGCTAGACGTAGCAAGAGAGCTAGGATTGAAAAATCCTTTGGTCCAGATTTAATGACGTACATGTTAGAATGTGATGCGCATATTCTAAGTTGTTTATTGAATGCTACTAGCTCTATTCTAAGTTGTTTACTAGAAAATAAACTAAAATTTCTGACAAGTGTTGTTAGAAAATTAGCCTCAAACGTATGTAGAAGTAGTGACTTCTACGGATGGACCAACATGAGAGAGGCTACCGAGAGTAAAGTAGATTCTATCTTAGTGGATCATACTTGGAACTGGTAGCTCTTCCTCCAGGTTGTAAAACCTTTGGATATTATTGAATCACGTATCGGAAGATAAAAACCGATTGGTTATATTGAAGTAAAATGGCCGGGCTTGTAATTGTAGATTACATGCAATGCGAGTGCCATGGTTATTTCGATATGTATTCTCTTGTGATGAGAATGAAATCTATTAGTATGATACTTGCCATAGCTGTTTAGCGCGATTTGAAAGTTCATCGAAATGGATTTATCGCTTTCTTAATAGACATGGAACAACTTGAGGGTTTTGTGGTTCCACGCTATAGAAAGAAAGTGTGTAATTGGTGAGATCATTGTTATATGGTTTGAAACAATTGCCTTAGCATTTGGCATGTGAGGTTTGATCATACAATGATGACTAACGAGTTTAGTATAAATAAAAGTGACAATTGGGTCTACGTATTGCGTACGATAGACGGTGATATCACTATTCGTTTATACACGATAAACTCATTGTGGGCAGTAACGATCAAATGATCAATTCTACCAGGAACACATTAAATTTGATATTTGACATGAAGGGCATGGGTTTGGCAGATTTAATCCTCGGGATTGAAATCGTGAGAAGATCGGATGGTCTGTGGTAAGCCAATCTCATTGTGTTGATTGAATCCTTGCAAAGGATGTTAATCAAGTGGCTTGGACACCGTTAGATACTAATGTACAACTAGCCAATAATTGCGGAGATTGTATTTCTCATGGAGAATACATTCAGATCATTGGTAGTTTAATTGTATCTAATGGGTTGTACTAGGCTGGATAATGCCTTTGCGGTTAACAAACTCGGTAGACATACGAGTAACCCTAGTGATGCGCACTAGAAGGCAATAGTGAGAGTTATGAGATACTTAAGGCATGCTCGTGACTTTGGACTGCACTACGTGGGATATCTAGCTGTGCTTGGAAAGTATAGTACGAGATATCAAAGGATGCTAAGTCCATTAAAGGCTACGTGTTTACGTAGGCCAATGCAGTTGGTTGTATGGAAATTCTCGAAACAATCTGTGATAGCTAAGATGACATGTGTCGCGGAAAGGCTGAATGGTTACACCATTTTATTCAATGATATTCCTATTTGGGAAAACTCGTACCTCCAATTTGTGTGCATTGCGATAGTCAAGCCAAAATTGGTTAAGTACAAAGTTAGATGTGCAATGGTAAGTCTTGACTTATAAGTCGTAGACATAATACTATTAAACAATTTCTCACAACGAGGTTATCTCTATTGACTACGTGATGTCAAAAGATACCGTAGCGGCCGCTAACTTGCTAACCCGAGGGTAAGCAAATGACTGTTGAGAAGTTGGAACAAGGAATGGGTCTAAAGCCCTTTGACTAAAAGCTCTATAGTAGATACCCAACCTAGCTGGCACATAGGTTCAATGGGACAACTAAATTATGGAACGGAGTGTGTCACTGTGGGGGTCTCGGACTCCCTACCACTCCTCGTTAGAACAGTGACTCCCGCACGAGGCTAGCACATTGATGCTTTAATGATTCGAATGTCGGTTGACATGTGTGAGTATGCGGGATACTCGAGAAAGAATCACCTATGTAAGAGAGAAGCGGGGGTTGCTTTAAAGGGGAATTGATGGGCACAACTCTTTAGAAATTCTCACAGAACCAGGAACGGTGACCCACGACCAAAACGGGCACAGTCATTAGAACATAGCATGATTGGGAGGTTCCTGTGTGAGATATGTCATCGTTTACACAAACGGTAGTCGGTTCAAAGACATCGCGTTCTACCGTATATCCAGTAGAGTAAACATATCTTCACAAGGTAAGGTTCAAAGTGAGCCTCAAACTGCGAAGCAGGGTGCACGTCTACCAGAATGGTACGTGTTTGTTCACCTAACTGTTTGACTGGATTAATTCAAGCTGCTCCATATTTTATATCGAATAATATTTTATATACTTTCGTGTGTATATAAAAATATTATTTTTGCCATATTAAATCGACTTTGGTTCATTATTTCCAACAAAACTAACCAATTTTATTCAATTTGTTCAATTTATATATTTTTCAGGTTATTAACAGGTCACCCCAAATTTAAAATATTTTTAAGAAATTATTATTTAAAAATAATTATTTTTTTAAAAAAAAGTCTCCACCGGAGACGAAGAGACTCTTCGTCTCCGGCCATGGAGACGAAGAAACCTTCTTCGTTTCTAGCCAGAGACGAAGGTCTCTTCGTGTCTCCATGGCTGGAGACATTTTTTTTTAAACAATTATTTTTAAATAATAATTTTTAAAAAATATTTTAAATATGTGGTGACCTGTTAGTAACCTGAAAAAACTTATAAACTAAACCAATCAAAATTATAATTATTAGGGAGTAGTATTTATAATTAAACTAAACCAATCAAAATTTAATTTAATTGATAATTATCAAATTTTAATTAAAACAATATGTCATCAAAATTAAATACTACTACATCGTTAAAAAATATAAGTGCATAAAAACATTAAAAACAAAAAATTATTTATTAAAAAATACAATGTAATTTTTAAACATTTAAGATAATTGTCATTCTTTCTCCATATGTGCTCAACGCTTCAACCAAATTCGTGAAAAGTTATAATGCAATTGCGAGTCATGTAACTTAGAATTTCTAAGTAAATATTGATGAAAATCTTCAGTTGATCGAGTTTTGCGGTGATTCTGTTGATCTAGCTTCATCATCTACCCGATTAGTTTCCATTACCTTCATCCTCAACAATCATGTTGTGTAAAATAATGCAAGTATACATTATTTCTGTTAAGTTTTCCTTGTAACAAAACTAATCCCCAATGAGCTTGCAACCACCCAAATACTCACTCCACATCTTTTCTTGCCACATCTTGTCTTTCTTTAAACAATTTCTTTTTGGGTCTGATAGACACCAGAAACTCTTCACAAACATTAACCATTTTGAGTAGATACCATCTATAAGATACAATCCACAATTGCCCGAGGATAGATTTCTTGGCTACCATCACCGCTACCATCTACACTGATGGATGATGTTCGTTCATTTGATGATGTGCTCATTGAGCAAGGATATGCGCTTGGAATGATGGCACCCAACTTGGATGATCTTTTCAAATGGTCCATACGTGTTCATAGCCAAATTTATTGACATGAAATTTGTGTCTATATTCTTTATGGGCATGTACAGTAACATCTACATCATTTTTTCTCACATATTAGACCCCAACGCGACTTTAACTTTTGTGCATATCTTGGCGTTCCACCCTTGGAGTGATTGTTGTTGCAATATTCCTCAATGCGCTTCCCAATGCTTGGAGTGATGGCTCAAATTATAGTGAAGGTGATGTTTTAGCAGTTTCATCGAGTAAGTTGTCAAATGCTTAGATTCTGGACTCGGGATGCTCATGTCATATTACACCTAATAGGGAGTGGTTCACAACCTATATGTCATATACTTTTGGTTATGTTTTTATGGGTGATGATAAATGTTATAATATTGTGAGTATTGGTGATGTTAACATCCGTCTGTATGATGATATTGTCATAACTTTGCATGATGTTAGACATATACCTAGGTTAACTAAGAACTTGATTTTTCTTGGTAGTTTCCTTGCCAATTGTTTATGTTGATAATGCTAGCTCACCATGGGAATATTACCAAATCAATTCACTCCTTCTAATTATTATGTGTGGTTGTAATATTCCGAAGACTATTTCACGTGAAGATTTGTGGATAGCCTTTCTCATTACATATGTGTGGCCATAAGAGTTTATGGCTCCATTTAATCCAGCATACTATAAATACACACTCCTTCGCCCAGTTTCAGATCATCAATCAAGTAACTTCCTTTCTTTCTTTTGTTTTCCTTTTCTTAGTGTCATATTTGAGAAGTGTTTTGTGTAATCATACTATAGTTAACAGGTGCACGTTACTATAGAATAGTTGTGTAATCTTGGAGAACAACGCCGTTCTTTACGCCTTGCACTTGGGTAGCGGCGAAATTGTTCTAAAAGGCAGTGAGCCTTTTCATGCCACAACTTTCAATACCAATTGCAGTGTTAATTTTCTCAATAGTTTTTAGAACAATTTATCGGCTCTATGGCCCCTTCTTTCATACTCGATCTCTCTAAGATAGCCACCCTCGACGAGAAGAACTACACACGTTGGGCACAGAGAATGCTCATCTCTTTCCAGCAATTAAAGTTAGCATATGCGCTATTCTCAAACCCACCCGAACCAACTTAGCTTGTGTTCCATATGCTTGGTCCTGTAAAGGCCAATCCTGAAGCCCACTACACTCTTAGACAAGAACTGAGTGTAACCCGGACACAATATGAAAATGACAACGTTGTAGGCAAAGTATATCTTCTTGGGAAAATGAATACAAATTATTTGACATCTATGTCAAACAAGAGTCGGCAAAAGTCATTTGGAAATCCTGTCAAAGAAATATGGTGTCGATGACGCTAGAAGATGAAGGTACGCCACCGCAAGATTCATGGACTTCCGAATTGATGACAGTTGTCCCATTATGGATCAAGTTCACGACTATGAAGCCATGGTAAGTGAAGTGATTAAAAAAGGCATGCAAATCTATGAAGTCTTTGAAGCTAATGCATTGATCCACAAGCTCCCACCATTCTAATCCGACTATCACGACAAGCTCAAGCATAAGAAGAACTATATGACTCTGGAGGAAGTGATTCAACACCTCTAAATTGAAGAAAATAATTGCCTAAAAGATAAGAGTACTACTTCTCTTTCTTATTCTGTTAGAGCTAACATTGTTGAAACCAGTGTCAGAAATGACAAGAACAAAAAGGCACAAAAAACAGCCAATAATAATCATGGGAATTTCAAAAGGAACAGCAAAATTGAGAAACCCAAATGAGGCTACTTCGTATGCAGTAAGCAAGGACATGGAGCGTACCAGTGCTACAATCACAAAGACAAAACCAATGAGGGGCAAAAAGCAAACCAATCTAAACCTCAAGCTAATATGATAGAGCAAGATGAGGTTATAGCGGCTGTCATCTCAAAAGTGAACCTGATAGAAAACCACTCTGAATGGATAGTGGACACTGAAGGTTCTCGACACTTCTACGCCAACAAAGCCTTATTCACCGAATATGAAGAAAGTAGCAGTGAACAAGTATTCACGGGAAATGCGAGCAGCTCTAAAGTCTTGAAATAGAAATCAAAAGTTTTGAGAAATTCAAGCTTTGAAAGGCCGAGGTTGAGAACCAGACTAGTAGAAAAATCAAGTACTTGAGGTCTAATAATGGGATAGAATATACTAAGAAAGATTCCAGAAATTTTGGGCAAAGTATGGGATTCAGAGTCACTATACAGTGCGAAAGGCACCACAACATAATGGTGTTGCTGAGTGGCTTAATAGGACCAATGTTGAGACAACAAGGTGTCTCAAATTGAATGCTAAGCTCTCTAAGTGTTTTTGGGTGGAAGCAGTGAACATGACATGTTATTTGATGAATAGATCATCACATATATCTCTTGATGACAAGGTCCCTGAGGAAGTTTGGTCAGGTAATCATGTGAGTTTTGGTCACTTATAGGTTTTTGGTTGTCCTGACTATGTTCTTGTTCCAAGTGATGAGAGATTGAAATTAGATCCCAAGTTAAAGAAGTGCATATTTCCAGGTTTTAAGAAAGGTCTAAAAGGATGCACATTTTGGGATCTAGCAACTAAGAAGGTGGTGATTAGTAAAGATGCAGTGTTTGATATATGAGTATTCTATGTTTCAACTGAAGAAAGGAGATGCACTGGTTGATGCTTCTAGCATAGTTGAAGTGGATATAGATTGGGTGCCTTTGAATGAGAGAGTAGATAATCCACCTACAGTTGAGACTCAAGAAGTTGTAGATTTCACATATGCAACAGGTTTGAGTTTAGAGGATTTACATGATTATTGTTTGGCCAGAGATAGATCGAGACGCACCAATGTCAAACTACCTAGCATGTATGGGTTAGAGGATTTACATGATTATTGTTCTGTCTATGTTAAGAGCCCTAGTGATGGTTCCTTTATTTTTATGTTATTGTATGTGGATTATATGTTGATTGCTGCTAAGATTATGAATGATATTATTATATTGAAAGCTTTGTTGAGTCAGAACTTTGATATGAAATACTTAGGAGTTGCATAGAAAATTCTTGGCATGGGAATTCGCAGGGATAGAGGTGCAAGGAAGTTGTGGCTAACTCAACAAAGTTATATTGAGAATGTCCTTGAAAGGTTTGGGATGCGTAAGCTGAAATTAGTTAGCACTCCTTTGGCTAATCATTTCAAGCTCTCATCTAGTCAGTCTCTCCATATAGTTAGTGAGATTGAAGATATGAGAAAGGTTCCTTATGTAGTGCAGACGTGCAGTTAGCTGCTTAATGTATGCGATGGTTTCTACTCGAACTGTTTGGCTCATTCTGTTAGCCAAGTTAGTAAGTACGTGTTTAAACTTGGTTAGCAGCATTGAGAGGCAGTTAAATGGATTCTCCCGTACTTAAGGGGCATTATGAGGCATGAAATTGTAAAAAAAAAAAAAAATCCACCACCTCCATCACTCACCCCACCGCCCCCACCCCCACCCCCCGACGGTTGGTGACACCACCTCCTCTTCTCACATCATCTTTCGATATTGTCTATCCAACCATAGCCCCGATAAATACCCTACAAACAACTCATTACTTTATCTCCACTAAACATACTTCCTATAACTATATGTTTTGGAAGACTCAACGTGTTCCCTTTTTCTGCGGTTAAAGTCTTAGTGGATACGTTGATGGCACGTTACCGTGTTCGGCTTCATTTATTAAGGCTCAGGATGAGCGTTCTGTTGTAACCGATCCTACGACAAAAAATTTGGTTCGTCGGGATTCTTTTATTTTGTCCATGCTCATCTTGTTTCTGTTCGATGAAGTTTTGTATGTTGCAGTTGAACATGCCTTTGGGTATTCTTCTCGGGCACGATATCTGAGTCTCTATAGTTGGCTGCACTCTTTGCGCCAGTGGGATTCTATGAGTGAGTATCTTGGCAAAGCCAAGGTTTTAATTGGACTTCTCCTTGAGTATCGCACGATGATCTCCTCATTGACTACTAAAGAACTTTGACAAATGACCAACTGGTAGACATCTTCACCAAGCCACTAACCACAACAATGTTAAATGACCTAAGGGACAAGCTCAATGTTCTCTAAGCTTGAGGGGCGTATTAATACTCTGTATTCTAGGCAAACTAGAATTTCGAAAGTATTACTATATTTACCATTCCTATCCTAACTATGACTCTTTGTATCATTATAAATATATATGTCTTCATGTACTTCAAAGATTGGTCAATAATAATAAGATCATTTCTAGAACTATTGTTCTCATCGTCTCTAAATTTAAAGTGATTATAAAAATTTAATTTGGTAAAACTTATTACTAGACTACGTCTATCTAATAATAATAATAATAATGATAATAATAATAAGTGAGATATTAATTCATAAAAATTCAAAAAATAAATAATATTAAAGACACGTGTATATGAACAGAATATTGTCTTACCAGAACTAATATTGCATAATTTGAGTGGGATGGATCAGATCATTTGAGCTCATATAACTACAAACTCCTTCATAAATTGTTTCTGTAGTGAGACAGTGACATTATGCACATGCCCACTTCGGTCTATTGAAATTGTGACCCTACTGACTAATGGTTTAACTGTACGTACTGCATACTTGTGCTCACTCACAACTCCACAAGGCTGTCTTACCTTTGTTGGATAGTCTATTTACTTGAAACGACTCAACCTAACTGTGTACCTCATGTTGTATAGAAATGGTTGGGGATAATGTTTTCGTATTTCGAGAATTTTTTCTTAACTTAAAAACTTACCCGAAGTGTTTCACTATTTCACAATCGTTTCATAATTAAAAAAAAAAGTCAAATAAATTACTAAACTTCTTACTTTTATATAATTAGGTCATTGAACTTAGAAAGTGTATGTAATCAAACCATCAAATAAACAAAATATGTGTATTGAGAATTTTATTTTCAATTTTTTGCAATAAAATCTGATCATATTATTTACATGGTATGTACTAAAAGTAGTCTTTTCCTCTACTAGCTAGTTTGGAGTAAAGATTGAAATGATTTTAATTCAAATTGCATTAAGTGTCCGTTTTGAAACATGAAAAATATTCCCGTAACATGACTCATTTTTCGAAAAATATTTTAAATTTCTAGTATTTAGTTGAAAGTCAGAAAACTACATTTTTTTTTTATTTGGCTGAAAGTTAATAAGAAATTGTGTTTTTTATGTTTCGTTCATTTTTCGGTAATTGAACACATTGTTTGTTATATAATAATAATAATAATAATAATAATAATAATAATAATAATAATAATTTGTGCTGGTGATGTGGTGGTGGTGGTGGTGATGAAGGTGGTGGTGGTGGTGATATAGTGATGTTGTTAGTAGTGGTGGTGGTGGTGGTGGTGTTGTGATGGTGGTAGTGTGGTGGTGGTGTGGTGTAGTGGTACGTGGTAATATAATAATCTGAAAATTAGGGGTGTAAACGAGTCGAGCCGAGCTCAAACCTGGGTAGGCTTGAGCTCGAGTTCGTTAATAGAGGCTCGGCTCAAGAACTGATGCTTGAGCTCGAGCTCGGTAATTTTTAGGCTGCTGGAAAACTAAAACTTTAGGAAGACATTCTTCCAAAGTGATTTTTTTTTTTATCTGTTGACTGGAATTATTATTATTATTTTTTTTTTGTCTTTATTTTCTTTATTTAAGTACCAAACACAAGAAAATTCAAAAAATGACTTCCAGAAGTAATTTTTCAGATTTCCAAACGAACCCTTAAAGAAAGCAGATAAATGTTTCAATTAAACATATTTTTAATTGTTTGATGATTCAAGTATACACTTTTTAAGTTCAGTAACCCATCCAATTACATAAAAGCATAAGTTTAATGAGTTATTTGACATTTTCTCTTTAAAATAATTCAGAAACATGCTTCAAAGAATGAAAATTAAAAATGATAATAATAATAATAAAAAATTGGGCCAAAGTGAACCCATTGCATATTAGGTCGGTTGTTATACTGTGGACCATGCTCCATCGAGTTTTGTGGATCATGGTCCGAAAATGACGCTTTTTTTTTTTTTTTTAAAGTAAATAAATGACAATTGTTACTTTTTAAAAGATCCCGTATTTTTTGTGTGTTTATAACAAAATGAAACTATAGTAGTATAGTGCATCTAAAATGAAATTGTCTCGCATTTTGTGTTTATATTATCAAATGAAACTGTAATTGAATTGAAATGATACTTTTGTTGTTTTGAAATGAAACTGAATAACATGTCTCGCATATTGAATATATATTGTCAAATAGAATTGTAGTTGAATAGAAATGATACTTTGGTTTTGTTGAAATAAAACTACAATATGAATAAAAAGAAACTGAATAACATTTCTCACATATTGAGTGTCTATTGTCTAATGAAATTGTAGTTATATCAAAATTATACTGTAGTTGTGTTGTAATGAAATTGCAAAGGGTATACAAAATGAAACTGAATAACAGTTTCACAATAGAAGTGTAGTTGAATAGAAATGATACTTTAGTTTTGCTGAAATGAAATTACAATATGAATAAAAAGAAACTGAATAACATGTCTCACATATTGATGAATGTATATTGTCAAATGAAACTGTAGTTATATCGAAATGATACTGTAGTTGTATTGTAATGAAACTACAATGTATATAAAATGAAATTGAATAACAGTTTCACATATTTGAGTGTAAATTGTCCAATACAATCGTAGTTGAATTAGAATTAGAATTTAGTGGTGTTGTAATAAAACAACAGTGACTATAAAATGAAATTCAATAAAATGTCTCATTGTAATAAGACTATTGTATGTACAATGTCGAATGAAACAGTAGTTGAAACAAAATGAATCTTTAGTTATGCTAAAATGAAACTACAATTTATATGAAATGAAACTTAATATGTTATAAAAACTGAACTAATTACATGGAACGACACGGAACGAGTGTCGTTTCTAAGCATTATAAGAAACGGCACCGTTTTGGACCATGGTCCACAGTGCTTTGTAGACCATGGTCCACAGTATAATTTGCCCAATCGTTATATCGTGCACCAGGGCGCACAATGCATTGTGCGCCCCGCCCTCCTAAAACGACGTCGTTTTATTAAGTTGTGTGGGGAGTTGATGCAACGGAGTGTATGTGTATTCTGTTATACAATTATGTACATTATATTCTATTATACAATTATGTACATTTGAAACAGGGGATTTTTTTTTTTTACGAGTTAATAGTTTATGTGTATTATGTATTATATTAGATTATGTGTATGTTCTGTAAGAAAAGTGTATGTTCTGTACTATTAAAAAATAATGCACGAGGATCAGTTCTGGGATTAATTCCGTTCCGATCCCAATTTGGGGTTTGATTTGCACCCTCCTACACGCGAGAGAGAACCTCTATGATATACAATTCAATAAGACTAAAAAGAGCTCTTGTATAAATAGTGGGGCATATCCTCTTCCCAAACCAATGTGGGACAAAAGCTTCACTTTTTCCCTTCATTTTTTCAACTCAAATGGGTCTACTTTGAGAATCAATATCTCAATCACCCATTATCCGTTTTGAGCGTACAATATATCAATCTTTTCTTCTAACTACGAAGAATCCGAATCCACTTTGACCCGACGCAAATTGAAAGTGGATCCCACTGATATTTGTACCACAATCCCCCACATGAATGAAAAATTGATTTTCAGGGTATTTTGAAATCGGAAACAACTGTGTTTAACGGTCGATCCCTGCATAGGATAGGTAGGGATTACTATACCCTTTAAACCTTCCCTTGTAAAGATACATTTACTCTACTAGCTGTACGGTAGAACGCGATGTCTTTGAACGACTGCCGTTTGTGTAAACGATGACATATCTCACACAAGAACCTCCCAACCACGCTCTGTTCTCATGAGTGTGCCCGTTTTGGTCGTGGGTCACCGTTCCCGGATATGCAAGCGTTTGTGAAGAATTGAGCCCAATTCAATTCTCCTTTGAAGCGACCCTCACTTCTCTCTCACATATATATAGAAAATTTGGGGTTCCGGTTCGGAACCGAACGGTTCCGGTCAGGAATCGTGAATTTAAAAATAAAATAAAATAAAATAAAATGGGTAGCACGCCACTGGGACCGGATATTATATGTGAACTATAATATCTTAGTAGGACTGTGCATCGGACGGGTTCGGGCGCATCCAATTTCGGAACCAGAAAACTGTTCGGATTTCGGATTGACAGATTATTCCCCTATCCATTTATTATTTAGGGTTCAACTCATCAAATATTTCAAATTCGGATTACGGACGGTTGTGTTCGGATTTCGGATTGAATCGGATTGGATAAAAAATAATAAAAAATACAAATTAAGTACTAAATAAGTAAGTCAGCAAAAATTGGTTTAAGTAAAGCTAAGTTAGCTAACTAGCTAAGTAGTAACTACTAACTACTTAACAACTTACAACTTAAAAATCAAAACTCATACAACTTAATGAACTTATAGACTGAACATACTACAAAACTTTAATTACACTTTTCAAGTTTACAAAAAATGGTTTAGTATTCAGGTCTGCAACAACAAGTCAGCAAATCAGGTCACAAGCAATTTAGCATTCGTCCTCCTCCTGCTTAAAACAGAGTTAAATAACATAAAAAAAACTGAAAAGAATAACAATTAACATTTTTGCTCAGAAATTAAAATAGGCTCAGATTGTTGTGTTTTCATATCAAATTAAGGTTGGGAGGAAATTGCTTCTAAAGTTTTGGAACAAAAACCAAAACTTGAGCAAGATACCACCCCAAAGTCCTTTGATTCAGGCAAAGGTGGAAACATCATCATAGCCCATAGAAAATTAATAGGTAAAAGAGTAAGGTAGAATCATAATACCAGATCAAATTAGGCTAACATATGCAAACAGGATTCATAAATGAATCAATGCAACATGCTACAGCACATACTGAACTGATATTGTTATACCTGTAACCTGCTGTTGACTCGATGAGTGAATGTTTCACGTTGATTCAAACTCAGACAGTTACAGAGATACAAAAGGGATAGAATAACTATCTAACTAACCCTACACAATAGGTGCAGACTATAAGACTAAATCAATCCTATATGTACAAGAATAATACTACACATTATTATACTAAGAATATAATATCACTAACACACCCCCTCAAGCTGACGGTGGTGTAGACACAACGTTGAGCTTGTCCCTTAAAGAGCTGAAGCGTGAAGTAGATAGGGGCTTGGTGAAGATGTCAGCAAGCTGGTCCTTCGTGGAGACGAAGTTGACTAAGAACTCCCCTGTAGCGACTTTGTCCCGAACGAAGTGGTAGTCAATTTCCACGTGCTTAGTTCGGGCATGAAACACGGGGTTGGCACACATGTAAGTAGCCCCTAAGTTGTCGCACCATAACGTCGCGGGGTTACCCGAGTGTAGCCCGAGTTCCCGAAGAAGAGACATTACCCAAGTAACTTCAGCAGCAACATCAGCCAGACCTTTGTACTCAGCCTCAGTAGACGATCTGGCCACAGTCCGCTGTTTGCGAGAAACCCAAGAGACGAGGTTGGTACCCAGGAACACCGCATATCCGGAGGTTGACTTCCTGTCCACGGGGCACCCGGCCCAATCGAAATCCGAAAAAGCGTGCACATCAAAGGAAGGTGACGGAGACAACCGCAAACCATGTGTCAGGGTACCCTTCACATAGCGGAGAACTCGCTTAAGCATGGCCCAGTGCTCATTAGTCGGAGTGTGCATGAACTGACAGAGCCTATTTACCGCGTAAGAGAGATCCGGGCGAGTGATGGTGAGGTACTGTAGTGCTCCAGTAAGCCGTCGATACTGTGTGGGGTTCTCATACGGGTCTGTAGATGGTATCGCAGACTTTGTTATCGCTGCCGGTGTGGATAAAGGCTTGCAGTCCAACATGCCTGCGCGAGTAAGAATATCATCCATGTATCGACGTTGGGACAGTAAAATGCCACCCTCATACGGGATGGTCTCAATGCCGAGGAAGAATGTGGGACTGCCCAAGTCACGAATCTTAAAAGTGGAGGAGAGACGACGAAGCAGATCATCAAGTAGGCCTGGATCGTTGCCCATCATGATAATGTCGTCTACATACACCAGGAGATAAATGCGTGAGTTATTCAATGTGTAATAAAATAGGGAAACATCAGTTTTGGAAGCCACAAAACCCGACGTCAAGAGATAATCATGGAGCCGATTAAACCAGGCTCGTGGGGCTTGTTTGAGTCCATACAAGGACCGCTGCAGATGACAAACATAATCAGGGTGTACCGGATCTTCATAACCAGGCGGCTGACGCATATAAACGGTTTCTGTGAGATGCCCATTTAGGAAAGCGTTATGAACATCAAGCTGCCGCAGAGTCCATCCTCGGGACACGGCTAAGGACAGCAGAATGCGGATAGTAGTTGGCTTGACAACCGGACTAAAAGTCTCAAAGAAGTCTTCGCCGGATACTTGATTGAAGCCTTTGGCAACCAAGCGGGCCTTATGACGTTCTATAGTGCCATCAGCCTTCCGTTTAGTGCGGTAGACCCATTTACACCCAACAACATTCATACCGGGCTTGGCCGGAGTGAGACACCAGGTATTGTTGTGCAGGAGTGCATTAAACTCCTGGTCCATGGCATCCCTCCACTGTGGATGCCCAACAGCTTGGCTATAGCATGTAGGATCTACGGCGGCCGTGAGAGCCTGAAAGGGCTCATCCGTTCCCCGTGTTTGATGGCGAAGGCGCATAACATGGCCTCGTTCTTGGGGTTGTGCCCGAACCCGTTTTCGTGGCCGTGGTCCGTGATTTGGAACAGTCGCCGGACCGGGTTGATCTTGGATAGCCATAAGCGGAACCTGTACTGCCAAGGGCGGTTCATTCAACGGTGCCGTGGGCTGTTCATATGGGACTATAGGTCCGGACGCCCACGGTGGAGCATCACACGGCTTTTGTGTTGTGGTTGCATTCTGTGTTCCTGTTGCAAATGGGAAAACACTTTCATCAAACCGAACATGCGACAGATGAACGTTTTTCTCGATACTAGGTCCATGCATCGATAACCTCTATAGGACGTGGGGTATCCTAGGAAGATGCAGGGTGCAGAGCGGTATTCTATCTTGTGGCGATTATAAGGCCGTAGATAGGGATAACACCTACACCCAAAGACTCGGAAAAAGGTGTATGGTGGTGTTTTGTTGTAGATAGACTCGTAGGGACTGACGTGTTTTAGTGCAGACGAGGGTAGACAATTAATAAGATATGAAGCAGTTTCAAATGCGCAGTCCCAATATTTTAAAGGGACTGAGCTTTCTGCGAGTAGTGCTAGCCCGGTTTCAACAACATGTCTGTTCCGGCGCTCTACTCGTCCGTTCTGCTCATGTGTGTAGGCACAAGACTGCCTATGCACGATTCCAAGAGACTCAAAGATTGTATGTAGACGGCGATATTCGCCCCCCAGATCAGACTGGATCGACTTGATAGAACGCGAGAATTGGCGTTCTACCATGACACGGAAAGACTCAAATATTTTATAAATGTCTGATTTTAACCGCATAGGGAAAACCAGCAAAACCGAGATCGATCATCTACAAACAAAACGAAGTATCTAAAACCCCCGGCAGAAACAACGGGTGCCGGTCCCCATATATCAGTGTATATCACGTCTAGTACATTATTACTACGGGAAACAACTCTATCTAATGGGAATCGAGAGGATTTCCCAAGTTGACATGACGAACACACCCGCAGGCTACTTGATTTTGTTGGAGTGACCGGACACTTTTGCAAGACACGAATTTGAGCCCGCTCATGTGGATGCCCGAGCCTACGATGCCAGACATCTGATGTAGCACGAGCCGTTATTAAAGCAACAGGTGACCGAGACAGTGACAACCAATATAAGCCCCCCGTGGTAGGACCCCTAAGGAGCACCGCCTTGGTTTGACAGTCCTTCACAAGAAAATGATCACGGTGAAACTCAAAAAATACGTTATTGTCAATGGTAAACCTATTGACAGATAATAATGGTAATGACAAATCAGGCACGTGTAGAATATTGTGTAACTTTAAACATTTAGACTCAGATTTTAACGATGCATGGCCTATATTTAAAATACCCAATCCAGAACCATTGGCCACACGCAACACGTCATTGCCAGAATACGGTTCGGACTGTGTCATCATCGACGAGTCAGGGGTAGCGTGCGACGAGGCCCCGGTGTCCGGGAACCACGCGTCTTGCGGAGCCGATCCATCATCAGCGGAGACAGCAGCGTGAACCTGTGCTGGTGGCTGCCCAGTGTATCGCTGGTAGCAATAAACGGCTGTATGCCCTTGGGATCGACATATCTGACAGCGGGGAACACCACCGCGTCCTCTGCCATTGCCACCGCGTCCTCTGCCATTCCCACCGCGACCTCGACCGGAACCGCCACGTCGAGGACCACCACTGTGGTGATTGGAACTACGGCCGGCTGCCATGGCAGTGTGCGATCCACCTGCCGGAACGCCGGATGGCATCGAGAAGTCATCCGCCCAGATGAATTCTTGGGCTTGAAGGAAGTCCGACAACTGCGGGATGGAGACTGGAGCGCCCGATGCAGCAAGCGACGACGCCATGGACCTGAACTCCGGCCTGAGCCCTCGGAAAACATAAAGATTTTGTTCATCCAAGGATACAGGTCTGCCAGCGAGAGCCAAGTCCTCTACGAGCAATTGGGCTCTGCCGAGGTACTCACCAGGCGTGCTATCACCTTGACGCAAGGATTGGAACTGCGCCAAAAGATTCAGGCACCTTGCCCGTGTAGACGAGCCTAATGCCGCGGTGATGGACGTCCAGACTTCATGCGATGTTCCACGTCCGACGGCAAGGTAGAGCACCTTATCGGACATGGAGGATATTAATAACGAAAGGATGGATTGGTCTTGCTGCTCCCACAAGGCGTGCGCTGGATTGGCGATGGTCGTGGATGTCGTGCCACCAGAGCCGGCGTCACTGGTCGCCGGAGGACACGGCGTGTCACCGGTGACAAATCCGAGCAGCCCTTGTCCACGCAAGAAAGGCACCAATTGAGTGCGCCAGAAGAGGTAGTTTTTCGTGGTAAGTTTCATCGACACAAAGTGATGTGCCGTGGATAGGGTGTTTGGGGTGACCGAAGTGGAAAGGGTGGCGGCGGTGACAGTTCGTTCGCTGGAATTCGTCGACATTGTTTTGGGGAGAGGAGAGAGAAAAATCCAACCTGGCTAGCTGATACCAGATGAGTGAATGTTTCACGTTGATTCAAACTCAGACAGTTACAGAGATACAAAAGGGATAGAATAACTATCTAACTAACCCTACACAATAGGTGCAAACTATAAGACTAAATCAATCCTATATGTACAAGAATAATACTACACATTATTATACTAAGAATATAATATCACTAACAGACTCAAGTGGAAGGGGCTAAGGATTCAAGGTAGTAACAAGTTAATTGTTGCCAAGTCAATGAAGCCATTGTCATGTACTTCTAAAATTCACTTACATAATTGAGTTCATAAGTCAAAACTCATAAGTCAAAACTCATAAGTCATAACAGATTATGATAATCTAATCTTCTAAGAGAACAGAATAACAACTAAATATAAAACTGAGAGCAGAATGAATGAACATTACTGCAATGGTAGGTAGGCAAGTTCCAAGACTCCTAGTTCCAATTGGCAACTCTGCAAATCAAAAAGACAAAAACACATAAATTTAAGCAATAAAGCATAGTATTATTTTATATTTTAAATACAAAGTAATGAAAGTATTAGTTAATTACCTTTTTCAAGCCTTTCACAATTATGAATATCTTCTTCAATTTGTATTGGTTGATTTGGTAATCTCAACCAATCCTGTGTACAAATTAAAGCTTCCACAATCTTAGGAGTTAAGGAACTCCTAAATGGATCTAACACTCTACCACTTGTAGAAAAAGCACTTTCAGAAGCCATAGTGGATATTGGAACTGCAAGAATACCCATTGTCATTTTTGAGAGAATGGGCAGTCTCTCAGAGTTCACCTTCCACCATCTAAGGATATCAAAAATCATCCTTGTCTTCCACAACAGCCTCACTCAAATATAGTTGCAGCTCAGTCTGTCTAATGCTCTACCATTCTTCAACCTTTGCCTTTTGAGTTCACATTTCAACCTAGATTGTGGCTTACCAATAGTAGTAGCACTAGACTGCACAGACACTGATTGAGAAGGTTGGGCAATAGCAGCTAGTTCAGTGCTTACCTTCACAGAGTAAGTGGCTGCATAATCATTGAACAACTCAACCAGTGCAGATTGGACCTTAACAAAACAGTCTTTTCCTTTATCTTCACCATAAGTTGAGTAAACTGGGCAGGCATATACTCAACTTTATCTCTAGGGTCCAAAATATTGGCAAAGAATATGACACAATTCATTTTATCAAGGTCTCCCAATATTTTTGAAACTTAGTTTTCATTTGGGTGCCCATATCCTGCTAAGATTGTAACCAAGCAAAGAATTAACACAAACAGATTTTAAACAATGTTTAACAGAATAACAGGTATTGAATTTACCTTTTCATTTCCAGATTTAGCACTAGTCATGTCATCTAACATGCAACTAAGATCCGAGATCTCACTAAAGAAAGTGTTAGATGTCACATAAAGAGAACCAGAAATTCTCATAGTCATATCATAGAAAGTTTTCAGCAGAGTTACCAAACTTTTCACATCAAACTAATCCAGAAAAGTTGGCGCAGAAGGTACCAAGGTCAGCAGAAAATGAGGAATCTTTTCCCAAATAGGCATCAAAGACTGCCTGGTACTGGATTGCAGTGTTCAGCATCATATATGTGCTATTCCATCTTGTAGGAACATCCAGCTACAAAGTTAATTTGGCTTCCACCTCAATAAGATTAGCAAGCTCTCTAAACTTTTTTATCCTTGCAGGGGATCAAGTTCCTAACCCATCTTACTGCTTCCCTAACCCTCTTAACTGAACTGTCAGCAAACTTCAACCCATCTTGCACCACCAGATTCAGAATATGGGCTATACACCTCATGTGCATGTACTTACACCTTACAGAAGTGCTACCCCAAGATATCAACTTACTCTTAAAAAACCCCATGCTAGTATCATTGGAAGAGGCATTGTCAACTGTGACAGAAAAGACATTCTTAATACCCCACTCAACCAGACATGTCTCCAAGGCCTTGGCTATATACTCTCCCCTATGAGATGAAACAGGGACAAAGTCTATGATTTTTTTGTTGAGCTTCCACTGATCATCAATGAAATGTGCAGTAATGCACATGTAGTTTATCCTATGTACAGAGGTCCATGTGTCAGTGATTAAGCTCACTCTTTGGGAGCTACCCCTCAAAAATTGTTTAAGGGCTAATTTCTCATCTAGCTATCTTTGGAAAATATCCCTTGAAACTGTCCACTTAGAAGGGATTTGGAACCTAGGGCAAACAACCAAAATAAATCTCCTAAACCCTATCCCCTCAACATACCTAAAGGGCAACTCATCTATTATAATCATCTCACATAAAGCTCTCCTAATGGCTTCCTGATTAAACACCCAAGTGCCTAATTTCCCAATTACCCCCTCAGAAGCCTCTGGTGCAGAGGATGAGACAACATTGAAGGTCAGAAGTGACTGCCTTGTATCCTTAGAGTGTGGATTTTTAAGACAGTTCATCATATGATTTCTTAAAGAGGAAGTTAAATGTTTTTTTTTTTTTTTTGGAACATCAGGATTCACCTGAGGCTGTTGAGATGTCTCAGTCCCTTGGGGTTGTCCTCCTAAAAATTTAATAGTCGGGGACTAGTAATTGACTAGTCAACCCAAAGTCAAGTGTTGTACCTAAAGCTTTCTGAATAGTTCCCTTGTTCCCTTACATTTTTCATCTTAGTAAGGGTAAAGAAGACATTTTCCTTGTAATGGTATTCCAAGCTAACCTAAGAGACACATTTCATTTCTTCCCAAACACTCTCCAAAATCATAAGCTCTTCCTTCTAACTAAAAAGCTAGTTAGCTTTCTCTCCAAGCTAAATCTAGGGCTATCAAGATCTTCCAAGTTTGTCTCCAAAATTCCACCTTTCCTACTCTTGAGCATCTAGGAGGGTAAGATCTAAGCTCCTTTTGTGTTTTTAGTGTTTTCTAAGGTATCTTTTTCTAAAGGTGAAATCTTTATGATCTTTTGGTGTGTTTTTGAAGTGGGTGTGGAGAGGGGACCTTGTTAGGAGCTTTGTGAAGTGTTTAAAGTGAAAGTTGAGTCTTCAAGAGGTAACCCATGCTCTACAAAATCTATTTTACTTACCTATATGATGATTTATTGGATTCTACATGTGATTTTGCTATGAAATGTGAGTGTTGATGCATTGTCTTGTGAAAATGCATATCTAGAGCTTGTTATTAGGGTTCATGTATGTCATTGCTTGGCTATTCCTTTGATTCAAGTCATTTTGTTGTATTTGGTGAGATTTGACATGTTTTGGACTTGAATTTGAGCTTGGAGGTTGAAAATCCCCGAAGGGATTATTTTGGTACAGATGATGTACCCGCGGGCGGAACGGCGGGTAGTGCACCACCCGCCGCCCCACCCGCGGGGTACACACTCATGGGAAAATGGTTCCCGCGGGTGGAACCACGGGTGGTGGTCCACCCGTGGCCCCACCCGCGGGGTAAGTTATGTGGTTGGTTGGGGATTTGTTCCCCGTGATTCTTTTGACTCGGTATTTGGTCTTTTGACTTCCCGATGTTCTTTTGTGGAACTATTTGAGTGTCTTCTTGATGTTTCGTATGTCTAGAACTATATGGTAGGAATCCATGTAGGTTTTGGTGTCTTGAATCGTGCTAAGTGTTCAACCTTGTGATTCGTTGAACCATGATGAGTCTTGTGTGTTTTTCGGAACTATGTTTGGTTTACCCGTTTGATAAGCATGCTAGTTCGGTGTTTAAATGCTAGCGTGTGCATTGTTTGTCCTTTCCTATTGTGGATGATGACTTGTGTTAATCATCGTTGGAGTCAGATTGTGATCCTTTCCTTGTTGAGTATGGTTTCATATCTTCGTTGTGATCTGTTGATTGATTCCTATTATGGTGTGGTGTGTGTGGTTGTACCTGGATTGCACGATTAATGATATGGGACATTAGTCACCAAGGTACTGCAGTGGTACTCGTGGTGGCCATGACGTGATTATGGAGTTTGTGACCTTTGTGTAAGGTTCACGTATTTGTTTAGGGTAACAAGTGTTACCAAGGCATGTGTTGCCATGTGTGATCGGTACCCTCGTGTATTATGAAATCGGTGGTTTTGTTGGAGGGTTGTCGGAGGGGGGACGACGGTCCCCGGGGGAATAAGTTTGGACTTGGTGTACAGGGGTCCTGGAGGTAAAGGTTGGAACTAGATATAAGGTTGGGGGTAGCCATAAGGCTGGAACAGGGCATAAGGAAGGCATATCAATTGTGACATGTGTTGTCACAAAGGCATGTGTTGCCATTGTTGTGTAATTCTCTATTTGTGACATGTGTTTTCACAAAGGCATGCGTTGCCAATGGTTGTGTCCTTATTCTCTTGTGTTATGCATGTTAGGTGTTATTCTACTAAGTGATGGTAGATTACGCCTTTAGCCGTTCTTATGAGTCGTTATTGCTTCTTGTTGTCTTGGGACGTGTTCCCTTATCTTTGTTGTGAGTGCATAGAGTCTTGTGTTTGACTTCTACTCTTGGTTTTAAACTTATATATACTATATCCCGTTTCGTAAACGATTTTGTATATATTTTATATCCTATATATGTATGATATTTCACATGTATTGGTGGGTTACCAGCATCATTCCCTGACCGGGCGTCGTCCCATATATTCATTTGTTTCTTTCAGGTACTGAGTAAACAAGAGCGCGGTCTAGAGACAGATAGTGTAGATTCCCTTGAACCTTGTGATGGTTTTGACCTGTGTGCCGTTGTTAGACTTTAGACTTTTGTTGTTGACCTTGTTCTTGAATAGACAGATTATGTTGCAGATGTTTACGCCTGTGCGTTCACCGTCGTGTGGACGTGGCATAACACTCTACGTTTTCCATCTATTTCATGTTTAAGTCTTCCGCTGTGTATGCTTTTATGGTTAGATTATCTGCATGATTAAGCTTTAAATTAGTATGGAAATCGGGGGTGTTACATTATGGCTACCCCCGGCCTTATTTCGGTTCCAACCATTACCTCCTAGTGCCACCCTGTACTTCTGAGTCCAACCTTTTGCCTCCGGGGACCGTCGCCTCCCCACCCCCACCCCCGCCGACACTCCTATTCACAAAACTGCCAATCTCATGAGCAAAGCTCAAGTAACAAACCACAAATATCAATCATAGTCACAAAAGGTCAATCGTTATATCCTACACCACGGCGCACATAGCACTGTGCGCCGCGCGCCTCCCAAAAGGACGTCGTTTTGGGGTAGTGTTGGGAGGCGCGGTAGGAAGTTGCTGAGATTATGTGTATTTGTTCACAACGTTATGTGTATTGGTTCATACAGTTATGTGTATTTTTTATACAATTATGTACATTCTTTTTATACAATTATGTACATCCGAATCAGAAAATTTGTGTGTATTATGTTAAGAGTTGATGTGTATTATGTTAAAAGTTTATGTTTATTATGTATTATGTTAGATTATGTGTATTATCTTTTAAAAAGAGTATGTATATTTTGTTATATAATTATGTACGTTCATGTATAACATTATGTGTATTCTAGTATAACATTATGTACATTCTTGAACAGCGGGTTTTTTTTTAAAGAAAAAACTATTGCCATTCACTGGGGCGGGAAATTTAAAAAAATAATAATAATTAAAACGACGTCGTTTTGCATCTGGGCGCATAGTGCAACGCGCGCCGTGGTGTTGGATATAAATTGCCCAACAATAGCCTCAATCAAGTATCAACAAAGGGTACAACGATTTACATACGATCACATCATATGAATCAATCAAGAGATCACAATAAAGACATGAGACCATACTAAACAATCAAAGGGTTACAACCCAACACCAAATGATTGTCAACACAAGTTGGCAATCTCAATTACGAAGGAACAAATCACACATACTAGCATATCAACATCAAACTAGCATGCTCGTCAAACGGGTAAACCAAAATTAGTTCCAAAGAATGTTCAAGACTCACATTAGCCCAACGAATCACAAAGTTGGACCCTTAGCACGATTCAAGACACCAAATCCTACATGGATTCCTAACACACTGTTCTAGACATACGAAACATCAAGGAGACTCACAAATAGCCCAATAAATCAACATCGGGAGGTCAAAACATCAATGCCGAGACGAAAGAATCACGGGGAACAAATCACCAGCCAACAACCACAGTGTACCCCGCGGGTGGGGCCACGGGTGGACCTCCACCCGTGGTTCCGCCCGCGGGTACATACACCCACGAGAGCACGTTCCACGCGGGTGGGGCAGCGGGTAGGCCTCTGCCCGCCGTTCCGCCCGCCCGCGGGTACATACACCCACGATAGCACGTTCCCCGCGGGTGGGGCAGCGGGTAGGCCTCTGCCCGCCGTTCCGCCCGCGGGTACACCCCTGTACACCAACATTTCCCTTCGGGGAAAATCAACAACAATGCCAAGTTCAAGTCCAAAACACCCAAAATCTCACACACAACAATAATATGACTTGAACCCAAGAAATAGACAAGCAATGACATTCAAGAACCCTAAGAACAAGCTCTAAATATGCATCACCACAAGATCATGCATCAAATCTCACAAATCACACAAGAATCACAAGTAGAAGCCAATAATCTTCATATAAGTAAGAAAATAGGTTTTGTAAAGCATGGGTTACCTTTGTAGCCTAACAACTTCCTCTTTTCACCCTTAAAAGCCTTTCCTAGAGCTCCTCTTCTACACCAACTTCTTACACAAACCAAAACACAACAAAGATCCTAAATTTAGAAAAAGACACCTAAAAGAAGGTTAAAAACACCAAAAAGCTAAGAATCTTACCCTTTCCTATGCTCAAGAAGGAGAAAGTAGGAATCTTGGTAGAAAATCTTGCAAAGATTGGATGCTCAATTTCTTGCTTGAAGAAGAAGCTAAATCATTTTAGAGAGAGGCTAGAGTTTTTGAGTTTTTGCTTGAAGGGTGAATGAAATGAGAGAGTCTTGCTAGGTTAGCTTGAATCATAAATCTTAGGTGAAAAGACATTTCTACTCTTATTAAAGTTGGAAAGACAAGGGAACAAGGGCACAACTCAATAAGCACAAGGTACAACCTTTTGACTTAAGTAACTAGTCAAAATCTAGTCCCTCGACTATTAAATTTCAGGATTTTTAGAAATGGTTTAGCAAGGAAACTTGGATTAATTCTTCAATTAATCCTCGATTTGTGTTTGGATTTACGGGTGTCACATCAGAGAACAGAGAAGACAAAGTCTCATGTCTCAACTCTCAAGTCTGCGACTGTGCGAATGAGGGTTAGGCTGATCAACATACGCATATTGTAACAACCCAAAATTTCATTTTATAAATTCGGTATTAAGAAGTTTCAAAATAGCCGTTTTCACTCCATTAAAATTTTTTGCAATCAATCGGTGTTTGAATAAAATATTTTTGTCGCATTTTAAAATTAATTCGACACCGAAGAAATGAATCCCATTCGAAAATCCCTAAGTTTTCGGGTACTTCGCGTACCAAGATTTAAATCGAGAATTTTATCTGAGTGAGACCAGGAGGATTCAAAAGGGAATTTTGAACAAGTGTTCATCCATATAGCTTTTGAGAAAATTCACTTTCCACCCCAAAGTAATAAAGAAATAACACTTTTAGCCCATGGTTCATGTTGCAAGGTGGGCCACAAGGCATACAAAATATCATCCTGATTCATCTTTTGGCTAGTAGAATTACCTCTTTGCCCTCAACCAATCATTGTGTATCAACCTAGGGTTTTGAACCCTAATAAATAGAATGGTGTTGGCCTCATTTCCTCCTGATCTCTTCCTTGGCTGCCAACACCATAGTAGTAAGCTCTCCTCCATTCATTTCCTTCTTCTTTCATTTTCTCTGCATAACATCTCTTTAAGGTTTTAGACTTAGGCCTTGTGTGGTTGTTTGAGATGTTTAGGTGGTGAAAGAAGTAGAGATCCTTGAGTGAAGTGGAGCTGAGAACCCAAGCAAGAAGAAGAGGTCTACAAGAGGTATAACCCCATGGATTCCTCTTTAGTTTTGGCTCTATGAAGCCTAGTATTGAGTAGAAATGAGTAGAAACTATGAGTTCTTAATGTGTTTATGCTTGGAAGTGATCTATGATATGTTTGTGATTTGTTGGAATTGTTTTGGAAGTGTTTGGACAAGATTTTGCAGGTAGAAATCCATCTGGTGCACAACACAGTGTGCACCAGAGCAGAGTGGCGGCCCTAGCCGCGGCCCATCAGAAGGGCCACCGGCTAGAGCCGTGCCACACGGGACTAAGGCACGGCCCATGGAGTGGGCCGTTGCCTTGTCCCGGTACTTTAACGGGGCTCATGGGGCATAGGAGTCCCGCCCCAGGTCCCTGAGTTTGTTCTGATGAGATTTTGTGCAGTGGTCGGGCCCTTGTGGCTCAGCTACGTGTCGTTTCAGACCAAGTGTTACGGGCCCTTGTGGCTCGGCTCTTCGGGATCGTCTTGACGCACATTGTGGCTTTGATTTCGTTGAATTTGGATTAAAAACAAGTATGTTAAGAAGGATTTTGTGAAGAAATGTTACACAGTGCATACTTTGTTAAACTCTCTGTGTTTGAGAAATTGTTGAATTTGTGATCAAATAATGATCTTATTGAGTAAAGATGCATGATCCTTTGAGAATAGGATTTATTATGAAAGCATAATTAAATTGTATTATTTGATCAATGAGAATAGAAGCATACTTGTTGCTATTTTTACAAACCAAGCATGATGATATATCCTTGAATAATTCATGTTAATGTATACATGATTTAGAAGCATGTTATAGAGCATTTGACATTTCACATGAGTCATATTTCAAAAATGCATAAAGGGCCAACGTGAGTCCAAGAATACTTTCAAAAATCATACGCATGTGGTATATCATTCTTTGATGCATTGAGAAGTAGTAGAATTGTTGCATGCATGAGATTGATGCATGAGAGATATATTTATGTAATATTTATATCGGTGAGGTTTTGGAGGATACCGTTTGGACTATGTTCCTCTCGGGAGATATTTATGGACATTGCGGTCCCAGAGTATGTAATGCAACGTATTCCCACGTTACGAGGTTGGAAACTTCCCGCCGGGCTTGGAATCCTGGTTAGGGGGTGTGCACACTAATAGTTCGATACCTGATTCCCCAGAGTTTGAACCACGAGATTGGTTCCGTAGACGATAGGAGATATTGGGTCAGAATTATGCCGTTCCCGATGGGGTAAGTCACACTTCTGTGAAACCCTAAGTCGTTTACGAGTATAAGAGGAAGAAAGAGAGTCAACAGAGACTCAAGAAAGAGAGTCAATAGAGACTCAAGTATGAGAGTCAATATAGACTTGATAGAAAGAAAGAGAGTCAAGAGAGACTCGAGAAAGTAACAAAGAAACCTCCACAGAAAGTACTCTATTTTATATATGAGTGTATGAGTATATTGTTGCACTAGATTGCATATGAATATGAGTATATTGTTGCACTAGATTGCATAAGAGAATGATTATATTGTTGCACTAGATTGCATAAGAGCATGATTATATTGTTGCACGAGATTGCATATGAGTATGAGTATATTGTTGCACTAGATTGCATAAGAGAATGACTATATTATTGCACTAGATTGCATAAGAGCATGATTATATTGTTGCACGAGATTGCATATGAGTATGAGTATATTGTTGCACTAGATTGCATAAGAGTATGATTATATTGTTGCACGAGATTGCTTATGAGTATGAGTATATTGTTGCACTAGATTGCATAAGAATATGATTATATTGTCGCACGAGATTGCATACGAGTATGAATATATATTTGCACTAGATTGCATACGAGTATGAATACATTGTTGCACTAGATTGCATAAGAAGCATGATCGTAATGCTATACACGTTTGTATACGAATAGAGCTTCGTAAAAGATTGTTATTTGAGAAGTTTAACTGGAGATATTCCCTTGAGCATGATTATTGTGATGTAGTAGAAGTTCTACTTAATAAGTTATGTGATAAAAGTGTGGAAGCATGTGAACACCTGAGTTATATAGTCTTTTAGCATGATTCAATTTGTAAGCATGAATTGCTTGATAAACTATTTGAGAAGTCTATACGTTGATGAATCTACGTGATCAGTCTTATACATATATAAGCATGCCAGTTGTTATTATATGGTGCAAGCATCTAGCTAGAAAGAATACGATAATCTAAAGATGATTTGAGATTAGCTTATTGATATAAAGATATCAAATGTTTTCCAAGTATATGCTAGAATGCTTTACAGGGTTGAGTGTGGTTATACTTAGCTTCGTGCTAACGGGTGTTTTCTTGTTTGTCTATGTTTTGCTTGCAAAACGCCTTTCAGGTGGGCCCAGCTGTGAGAAGAGATCGAGTTAGATTAGTCTCTTAGTCTGAGCTGTCTAAACTCTAGTTCTATTTATGATGTCTTTATGGATTTAGACTTATGATCCTATACTTTATGATGATGTTTGTAGACTGTTTTGGGGTGATGTATTTCCCCCTTACTTTTCAGTATTTACTTTAGTACCCAAACTTAATCGTATGTTATAGTTTTACCCCTTTTAGCCTGTGCAATCACCAAGAGTGGTGGTTGTGGCGGTGACACCCTCACTACTTTTATCTAGTTTTCCGCTGCTTAATTTATGTTAAAGTCTATTTAGAGAGATAATTAAGAGTTAGAAAAGTGAGGTGTTACACATATATAGTATACCTAAATGATGTCGTGTAGTAGTGTAGCTAAACTAACCCT
>NW_017619458.1:3426897-3579397 GCF_001879475.1 Ipomoea nil
ATCCAAGTTCATTCAATACAGTTTATACAGTTCTCATATGATATCAGTTAAGCTTGGGTTTCTCTTTATCCCCATGGATGACGGATCCATTAACTCATCCGAATGAACCATTTCTGATATTGCTATCACGTCTTCCACTAGCATAGATGTTAATTCACTTTCTACTGCTCATCACTTTATCAGTATTAAGCTCACCCACAAAAATTATCTGTTTTGGAGGACTCAAGTCGTGCCATTCTTGGATGGTCATGGCTTCATACAGTTTGTCGATGGGAGCCATCCGTGTCCGGCCCCATTCCTCCCCGCCGTCGCCGTCGGCGCTCCACCAGCGTCCAACCCCGCCTACAAGGTGTGGTTTCGTCATGACCGGGCTCTTATGTCTATGTTGCTTCCCTCTCTAAGGAAGTAATGCACCTTAATGTTGGATGTCGTACGTCGCATGAAGTTCGGGAGTCAATCGAACAGTCTTTGGCTTCCGCATCTCGTGCTCGGACACTAAATCTCCTTGGCCAACTTCAGTCTCTTAGTCAGGGAGATTCCACGGTTGCCGACTATATTGGTCGTGCCCGCATTATTATGGAGGACCTATCCTTGGCCGGTCGGCCTGTTGGATTAGATGAGATGAATCTTTATGTGTTTCGGGGTTTACGGCCAGATTATCAAAACCTGACCGCATCGCTTTGAGTTCGCAGCTGCTTTCACCATCCAACGAGGAGGGCAGAACCGCGGTAGCAATCACGGTGGAGGCTGCGGCGGTCAGGGCAACGACGGCAATCGCGGTGGTGGCCGATCGGCCGATGGCTGCAACAGTGGTCAACATGGCCGCGGTGGTCAAGGTGGTAACGACGATCAAACCCAATGTGAAATTTGTGGTCGTACCGGTCACTCGGCCTTGGCATGTTACAATTGTTATGATCCTCCTGCACAAGCAAATTTGACATATCAGAATAATAGTCTAGATAAAAATGGTTCCCAGGTATGGATTCCAGACTCTGGGGCAACCAATCATGTGACTCCAGATATTGTAGCCCTATCTACATCTGAGGAATACACAGGCAATGATACTTTGCGTGTTGGTGATGGTAAGACACTCTCTATTAGTCGTGTTGGTCATGCTTCCTTTAATACCCCATCAATGTCTTTTCAATTATCTAATATCCTTCATGTTCCTGGTTTGTCTACATCTTTATTATCAGTTCAAAAGTTTGCTTCTGATAATAAAGTGTTCTTTAAGTTTCATCCATCTTTTTTTTTTTTTTTTTTTAGTTGTGAAGGATACCAATACCAATGAAATACTTCTACAGGGCAATAGCTCAGGGGGTCTTTACAGGCTTCCAATCGCCAGTTCGTCTCCCTCTGCGTTTCTTTCTGTCATACGTCTGCGTCAGTGTGGCATGATCGCTTTGGACATCCACATCATCGTGTTTTACTTTGTATTCTTCAGTTATGTTCGGTTAGTGGGTCTAGCAATTCTATTCATTGTAATTCCAGTTTCTATAATGCGTGTCAATTGGGCAAATCTGCTCGATTCTCATTGTCACGTGTTGAGTCATCCAGTTCTAGTGCTCTTGATCTAATTGTAACACCCAACTTAAAAAGGATACTAAACAGTGATAAGACAGTATTAAGAACCTAGAGCTCAAACCATAAGAGGTGTCACCGCCACAATCACCACACACGGTGATTACACAGGCAAGGAAAAGTTCTACTAAAGTCAAGTTTAACAACTACAACCAAATCTTGGGGAATAAAACCCCAGTGTCCAACACTATAAAAAACATCTAACCAGATCTAACATCCAAGTCTTAACAAACATAACTGAAAAGAGTTTAGACTACAACTAGCACTCTAAGCTAAGCTAGTCTAATTCGATCGCGCTCAAGAACTGGGCCCACCTGAAAGGGGTTAACAAACAAGCAAATAGAAAACAACCCGTTAGCACGAATACTAAGTATAACGCCACTCAACCCTGTAAAGTACTATAAAATATACTTTTGGAAAACATTTGCCACGTACACTTTGATCAAGTAAACTTAATCACTTTAAACAACACTTAAACATACTCAACAATCAGTTCTAGATGCTTGTAACCTAATCATTAAATAGGCATGCTTTCTCAAACATTTAATTCATCAACAATCTCATGCTTTTACAAATATAACTTATCATGGCGAAATACACTACTCATGCTCAAACTGATGGATAAAGATATACTTAAACTTTAACAAGCAATCTCATGCTATCAAGATAATCAATAAATGAAAATATAAAGTCATTCTTTTTCTCATACTTTAATGCAAAACATGCAACTCACATAATCATGCAATAAGATGAACATGAAGCTTTAGTATAAGTATAGATAGATATACATATACACTCTTTCTTTTGTAACAAGGAACACTTGTTCTGTGGAGGTTTCTATAGAGCCACAATGACTCGCTTTTCTCTTCTTTCACTTGAGTCTCTTGACTCGCTTTCTTTCTTTCTTTCTTTCTTTCTTTACTTTTAGTCGTGGGCGAGGTAGGAACTTCACTATAATGTGAACGGACCTATCTGGGCTCGGCATCTAGCCGGCCTAATACTCATCTCGCCCACAGAACCACTCTCTTGGTTCTTTTCTCAAACTCTGTGGAATCAAGTATCGTACTTGTTAGTGTGCACACCCCCTAACCAGGATTCCAAGCCCGGCGGATAGTATCCAACCTAGTAACTCAGGAATATCGACCTCGTTACTTAACATCGGATCGCAATGTCCGTTTCTTTCTCATCTTTCTTTCTTTCTCTTTTCTTCCGAAAGGACATAGTCCAAACGGGCCTCCAAAACCTCGGATTATTCACACAAGATACATATAGATAAATCTCATACACTTCTTTCTTATGCAACAAATCTATTTATGCAATCTCATGCACATAGTTTCTCAACAACTTCTCTTTTCTCACAAATTGGAAATCAAATTATCATGCAACTTCTCAATGCAACTAGATAATAATTTTCCAAAATAGATATAAGTTTTTGAAAGAATACTTAGGCTTACTTAGAGCCAATGATGCACTTTAAATCATGAAATACTAAGCATGCTCTTTTACTGTAAGAAATAACTCAATTTCTCTTTCACTGTAAATTAGGCAAACAAAATGCTAACTAATTCTTAACAACTCGTTACTTAGCAAATTTTCTTAACAAATACTTAGCAAGTATTGATCATGCTCTTTAAACTCAAAATATACTCCTTAAACTCATTTACTGTAAACTAGAAATCATGCTCTGTACATGTCAAACTCTCACATTCTAGGCAAGGCTTCTTAATAAATCACAATAGATACTTAAACATGCTTTTCAATCAAAACTTATCAAATAATGACATGCTTCTCATTCAAATAGCTAAGCTCAAACACTTCAAATTTTCTTCACTGTAAACAATAAACAGAACACTTCAATAGCAATTCTCAACACAATTTCTACTGTAAATTAAGCATTTCAACTCCAAAATCAACGAAATCAACTTCTACTAGTACGAGTGTATATGTATATCTATCTATACTTATACTAAAGCTTCATGTTCATCTTATTGCATGATTATGTGAGTTGCATGTTTTGCATTAAAGTATGAGAAAAAGAATGACTTTATATTTTCATTTATTGATTATCTTGATAGCATGAGATTGCTTGTTAACCCGAGTGTTCGAGCCTCAAGGGCCCACGAGTCCCGGTTCGAACGACACGTAGCTGAGCCAAAGAGGACTCAGCCAAACATCTTTTTGGCCTGGCGGAGCTTGGTGGCGGGGCTTGAGGAGCCCCACCAAGCGGCGGCCTTGGGCAACGGTTCTAGCTGAGAACCGTGCCCAAGGGCCGGCTCTCCACGGGACTAGCCGGCGGTCCTTGCCTAGGACCGTTGGCTAGTTCCGTGACACAACCTGGTGCACAGACAGTGTGCACCAGAGGTTTCCTTCTTCACCTGAACACAACTCAAAGCAACAAAACACATCTCTAAATCTCAATAAATCACTTATAGATCAACAATAACTCATTACTAGATCACAACAACAATAATCTAGCATTTCTAAGCATTTACACCATCAAACTAGACTTCACAGAGTCAAATAAAACTAGATGGGAGTTCATGGGTTATACTTCTTGTTCTTCTTCCTTGTGTGGATCTCAGCCTCATCTCCACTCAACTTCCATCACTTCCTTCACTACCTAAACACCCCAAACAACAACAATAATGTAAGCCTAAGAAAACTCAGAGAATGGAGGCAAAGGAACAACACTAGAAACAACAATAAAGGAAAGGAAGGTGAGGATGAAGCTTACTATGAATGCTCCTTCTTCTAGCAGACAAAGATTGGGAGAGGCAAGGGAGTGAGATTAAGGAATCAATGAGGGAAAAGTGTGGGTTTTATAGGGTGCAAAACCCTACGAGATTCTCTCATGATTGGTGGAGGGCAAAAATGGTCTTTTGGTTGGTTCTTCAAAAGCATCAGACAAGGCATTGGAAGCTTGTGGTCCACCATGCAACATGGACCAAAGTCTAGAAGGATAGTTTTAAATAGATTGGGGGTCAAAATAGATTTTTCCAAAAATAATTTCTAGATGACCACTTGGTTTCGCTTTCTCAAATTTCTCCCGTTTTCACTCAAATTGACTTTTGGGTCAAAACTTGGTAAGCAATGTACCCGAGAATTTAGGATTTTAGAAATAGAATAAGTCCCAGTGTTGAATTTATTTTAAACGTAGCTCAAAATAATTAATTCAAACACCGTTTTCATCATAAAATTTTTTGGAAGAGTGAAAAATGGCAATTTTGGAATTTCTTAAAATAGAATTTAGAAAATTAAATTTTGGGTTGTCACACTAATATATACAGATATTTGGGGTCCAGCTCCTTTATTGTCTATTCATGGCTTTCGCTACTTTATGATTTTGTGGATGATTATACCTGCTACACTTGGTATTTTCCCATGAAATTAAAATCTGATCTGTATGCCATCTTTAACAAATTTTGTAAAATGGTTGAACGTTCTTTCAACAGAAAAATTAAGTCTATTCAATCTGATCTAGGAGTTGAATATAAAAAGTTGCATCATTCCTTTACTCAATTAGGAATTATTCATCGCCAATCCTATACCTACACTCATGAACAAAACGGTCATGTCGAACGTAAGCATAGACACATATTTGAAATGGGTTTAGCTCTCCTAGCCCGTGCCTCTGTTCCATACAAATTCTAGGATTTTGCTTTTGAAACTGCTGTTTATTTAATCAACAAAATGCCATCTGTTGTATTAAATAACTCCAGTCCTCATTTAAAATTGCATAACTCTCATCCTTCCTACTCTTTTCTTCATGTCTTTGGGTGTCTATGTTATCCGTATCTCAGACCATATAATCGTCACAAAATGTCATACCGTTCCTCTCCATGTGTCTTCTTAGGGTATCCTGAGTTGTTCGGGGGGTATAGGTGCATGGACTTACAGACTAACAAGATTTATGTGTGAAGGCATGTGAGGTTTGATGAGACAGTCTATCCCTTTGCTACTAAAAATAATTTGCAGGCATCTCCTCTAGTGCAGATTAGTCCGTGGGTTGAATCTGTCTTTTACGCCGCTGCAGTAATCACTGCTTCGGCTGAGCAGCCGCCCGACAGCATCGATGCCAGCTCCGGCGATGATACTGCAGCGCCACTGCCACATCAACAGCCCGCCGCCGAGCCATCCGGCCTGCCTGAACTTCAGCCAACAGACGCCACCGTCCAGCCTACAGTTCGGCCTCGCAGACGTCTTCGAGGTAAAATCGTGAATTCCACCGTTCGAACCATGGTTGCAGTAGGCGCTGGGCGCTAGTCGGGCGCCCGGGCAGCGCCTAGCGCCTAAGCGGCCTAGTCGGCGCCTAGGCGGAATCTAGGCGGCGCTAGGCGGTCGCGGAAAAAACAGTAGCAGACTTGCAATTTGACAATTTTAATGAGGCTGTTTTCAGTATTCAATCAAATAACACATCCAAATAAATGACATAATGACAATTCATAAGTCATAACATCAAAAGAATATTTTTTTTTTTAAAAAAAAAAACTCAAATGAAATACCCAAATATTTCAATCATCCAAAGATTGAAAGTTTCAAACTAGTCTACGAGTGTATATATGTCATATTATATGTATATGTCATATAAATGGAAAAAATTAGCAAGGTCGAGTCGGTCGGGTTAACTCGACTAACTCGACAGAAATTGACGAGTTAACTCGGCGTAATCGGTCGAGTTAGGCGCTAGGCGGCTGAATTAGGCGCTAGGCGGGCGCCTAGGCGACCGGTCTCTTAGGCGGGAGCCTAGGGCGGAAATCGCCACGGCCTATGGGCGCCTAGCGCCTAGGCGCCGATTACTCGGTGCCTAGGCGGGATTTTTACAACCCTGGTTCGAACCCATGTGATGAATACTCAAAGTCGGTCTCAAGCTCCACCGTCCGCTTTAACAGTACAGGTTTGTCCTTCGGATCTCACTTGTTACACTCAGGCTGTTAAATACCCGAAATGGCGTGAAGCCTTGGATCAAGAATTTAATTCTCTTCTTCAGAATCACACATTGTCTCTCGTACCATCACATGCAGGTCTGAATATTATTGGGTGTAAGTTGGTTTTCGTACAAAACAAAAAGCAGATGGCTCCATTGAGAGATATAAGGCAAGACTTGTAGCAAAAGGGTTCAATCAAGTGCCTGGACAAGATTTCTTTGACACTTTCAGTCCAGTGGTTAAGCCAACCACAATCGGGTTACTTCTTTCTCCTGCTTTATCATCTGGGTGGACTATTAGGCAACTTGATATTCATAATGCCTTCTTAAATGGAAATCTATCTGAAACTGTGTACATGAAGCAACCACCTGGTTATATTGACACTCGGTATCCAAATAATATTTGTTTACTAAAGAGGTCTCTTTATGGATTAAAACAGGCACCTAGGGCTTGGTTTAATTGGTTGCACACCTTCTTACTATCTATTGGCTTTGAAACATCAAAAACAGATGTATCCTTGTTCTACTACTCACAAGGATCTGATTGTGTATATTTGTTAGTTTATGTGGATGATATACTTATGATGGGAAGTGATCCGGATCTAGTTACTCAGTTAGTATAAAAAATTTCTAATGTCTTTAAAATAAGAGATCTTGGTGAACTTGGATTATTTCTTGGAATTGAGATAGTTAAATGTAGTGATGGAATTTTGCTTTCACAACAGAGATACATGAATGACATTCTAAAACGTGCTGGTATGGCTGAATGTAAAGCTTTATCTACTCATATTTCTACTTCAAAAATCGTGGGAATTGATACAACCTTGCATGATGATCCTACACAATACAGAAGTTTAGCATGTGCATTACAGTATTTAAATATCACTCGTCCTGATCTTTCCTTTGCAGTCAATCAATTGTGTCAACACATGCATGCTCCCACAGTCTCTCATTGGGAGCAATTGAAAAGAGTCTTAAGGTATGTTAAAGGAACTGTTACTTTTGGTTTACGAGTCAGACAGTCATCTTCAGGAGAAATTCATGCCTTCTTTGATTTTGACTAGGCTGGCTGTTCCGAAGATAGTAAATCTACAAGTGGCTTTGCTGTGTTTCTTGGTTCTAATCTTGTGTCATGGGTCTGCAAGAAACAAAGAACTGTTGCTAGATATTCTACTAAGGCAGAATATAAAGCTCTAGCAGATGTTTGTGCTGAGGTAACTTGGACTATGTCACTTTTACGAGAAATTTGTGTTCCAGGAATTTCTGTTCCTAAATTATGGTGTGACAATCTTGGGGCTATGTATATGTGTGCTAATCCCATCTTTCATGCGCGTACCAAACACGTAGAGATAGATTACCATTTTCTAAGAGACAAAGTGGCTGTTGAAAAAATTCAAGTCAATTTCATTTCAACAAAAGATCAACTTGCAGACATATTTACTAAAGCATTGCCAAGTCCTAGGTTTTCTTTTCTTAGAGACAAGCTACAGGTTACTAGTATACCATGTGTTTAAGGGGGAGTATTAGGACTAGTACTAGAACTCTTTGTATTTGAGTCATAGTATGTCTCCCTATCCTAGTCTTCCTATGATTCCTCTTGTGTATATTCCCATTGTCTGTACAGTTGTAATCCAAGTTCATTCAATACAGTTTATACTGTTCTCATGTGATGTACGTACCTCTTGCATTTCTTTCCAAAGTAATTATTATTATTATTATTATTATTATTATTATTATTATTATTATTATTATTATTATTATTATTATTGTTATTATTGTTATTATTATTATTATAAGGGTATTTATGTCTTTTAAAATATATTTCATTTCTATTCTGTAAACTAACCAAACACTGTAATATAATTACAAAAGTGTATTCCTTCTATGAACCAAACAATAGAATATAATTCATATTCTATTCCTTGCATATTCCATTCCTTACGGAATAGCATTCTTATTACCTCAAAATTTATTCGGTGAACCAAACGTGCGGTAAGGCTGTGTTCACTATTGCAATGGTAAGAAAATATAGCCATTTAGAATTCTTGCAATAGTTGACAATAAAAAATTAGAAAAACCAAAATTTATTTTACTTATTAAAATATATACAAATAATTTATATTAATTTTTAAAACAATATTTTATTGTTGAATTTTAAAAAATTGTCAAAATCATAGATGGTTGTAGTTTTACTATTGAAATAATGAGGAAAAAAAAAAAAACATAACCATTATTGGTACGGCAAAAGTTTTTTTTTTTTAAATAAAATTAGGATGTTAAAATGTTAACATAAAATTTAAAATAGATAATAATAACTTAAAAATATTTATTTCAATTAATTGAATAACAATTTATTATTATAAATTTTTTATGAAAGTTATTGACAAAATCCTAAATGACTACGATTTCACTAATAGTCAAAAAAAAAAAAAAAAAAAAGAGTACTTCGATTTTTTTTTTTGAATGCTATTGGCTCATTACATTGTAGTATCTGTTCATATACAAACTTTCTCAACCTACTGAAACACAAAAAACCAATAACACCTCTACTGAGCTCGAACTCACAACCTTCCAAATGAAAGTCCAACCCAAGTACCATTAGACCACAAAGTCTTGGTGAATACTTCAATTTAGTTATTCGATAATGTTTAATTTTTAATTACATCTACAAATTATAGAGTACTTTTAATAATAAATTACGTAATAATAATTTATAATTATTTATTTTTAATGATTAAAACTGTATAGAAATTTTTACAAAATTAAGTTGGCAAATAATATTGAAACTGTTGTAATGTTTGTGCCCGTTGGCCTTTAGCTCTTAACCGGTGATTGCAGGATTGGATTACAATGTAAAGATAAAAGTGAAGTGAATGTAGAACAATAGACTAGGAGAGCCAAGACAAGGAATTCTTATTCAACCATCTCCATCTTCCATACAACCATAACACATCTATATATAATATACAAATGTAACGGAAGACATAATGCAGCCATTAATCACTTAACCGTTACATAATCAATACTAATAATGGCCACAATAAAAATATATTTATAACACTCCCCCTTGGACATTATTTGGCTACGATCTTGCCTCATTAAAAACTTGCTAGGAAAACCCTGTGGGAAAAACCTAGACAATAAGAGAGTACAATAGAAAATATATTCATGCCTCATTAAAAACTTCACTAGGAAAACCACGTGGGAAAAAAACCTAGTTGAAGAAAAGAGTACATGTATTTGAAAAATCGTATATTATACTGATTGCCTCGTTAAAAACCTTAACTTAAGAAAACCTCGTGGGAAAAACTTAGTTAAGGGAAAAAGAGTACAACCATAATCCTTCAAGGCTTAATCTTCAGGATTTTGGGATTTGTCTATTTAAGTATTTATATACAACGCCCCCATTAATATATCATACGCATACCTCGTTAAAAACCATATGGTATGCTGCAAAAAGTATAACCATTAGTCATTTTTTAAGACTCAATCTACATGATTGACCAATCTACATGATTGACTCGAGTGAATGTACTTCTCGCCTCCCCCTGAAGATAACAATCTTCAAATTCTATATTGCCTTTAAAATCATTGTTTCTAAAGGGTGTAGAGAAGGGATATGGTACAATCTTCAGGATTGTCATTAGAATTTATCATATTTTCTCATGATCATTTGGACCAATAAAATTATTTATAGTTTATATTTTTGTTGCCCCTCCTAAATATAATAATTTTTCTTTACCTACACATATCAATCTTATGGATATTTTGTAGGTATACATTTGCTAACTTGTCACTGGAGCAAACCTTCTGAACAAATATTTTATCACTCTTCTGGAGTTCATGTGGATCAAGGTATTTTATATCATGAAAAACTATATACATTTTTATCTGTAATAAGTATGATGACTTCATGCCAAAAAGCATCAATACGAGTATTTTTACCTTGATTTGCTATTCGTTATCTTATCTCATAACCTAACATCATCAAGCTCTTTATATATTTCATTGATGTTTACACCATAAATATTGATTCAGATAATAAATAAGTCCATTATCAACACTTTATTGAGCACATAATGGTACATATTATTCCTTCTATATGAGGATAATAACCCCATTCGCAACTCTCTAAAAAGTAAATAATGGCACTTAAATAAATCCTCATTTCGGGAATTATAAATCCATTAGGGATTTTCAAGATAAACTAGAGGATATATTTAGGATATTTTCAAGAGGAAACGATATTTGAGTTTCCCAATCACATATAACATTACTTTGTTCTTGGGGAGAAAATACCTTTAGTCAATTTATTGACTATAAGAAAGATCATAGTTAGTAACTTACTAACTTGTATACTTCTTATTTTTGTGATTTTCATTCATCACATTTTGAGAACATCCATCAAGGATTTTAAATATAAGTAACAAGTTACCCATATAAACATGTGATAACTATAACTATTAGCTACATATCTAATTTATTTGCTGCTAGTTTTATTGAATAGCGGAATATAAAGCCATGACTAATATTGGGTCTCTGCGAAAACCCTCCACTCGCCTTAATTTATTAGCAAATTCTGATTTGTATGCCTTAATTGCTATTTTCTATGAAAATACTCAAACAGTTAGCACGCTGCAGGCGTTGTACTACTATTTTCATTTCTGGATCCAGATTTAAGTATTTATGAGCAATAGAGGCAAAAAATGTTGTCGACAACTATAACAGCTTTGTAAATATCTTTTATACACATGGTAATTTTGTATCAACCAAATATATGACATTTCCCAAAAGTATTTGGATTTGGTTGTTCCGCTTCCCCAGTATTTTAGTTATTTGGTGCACCTACAATTTTACTGGGGGTTTTCGCCTTTTAGACGAATATCTTCAGGATAAAATTTCTATATTTCTGGAGTGACGAAATTTCTATACTAGATCTAGTTTTGTAAATTCTTAAATCAATATATGCTTCTGGCATAATGGTAGAGATTTTTAGTCCTAGTTGGGGATTTCAACTCTTAAAATATTTTCTATGGACTTAGTCACTCATTGAGATTTCTAGCAGATAATTTGTTCCATAACTGAACTTCTGGTTCTATAAGGCTAATATATGGGTTTGAAGATTTTTATCAATTTCTCGACATTTTATTAATATTAATTATAAATTTCAAATCTCCCCCTAATGCCGAGAAAAGATCTTATAATGCAACCAACATCACTGTTGATTTCTCATGATGAGATATAGCTAGAAGGGTTGCATATTAAAAAAATTGAACGCAGATAAGGAAATGCATCATATACTAGCGTATGTGATATGTAGTGGATAAGTATGGTGGTTTCTCAATTCTAGAGGTCCCCAAAATATATTTCCTCCATAGAGAAACAATTTAGAGTACTCAACATACAATATCGTATGGAATGTATATAAAAAAATAAGTTTCCTTTTTCCAAGAGTAGTGTTTCTACTCTAATTTCCAAAGAAGATGGGTTTTCCATCAGCCTCATAATATTCCTTTCCATATATAAATGTGCTTTGAGAATTGAGATGGTAAACTTGTGCTCAAATGTTTGTTAACGGCTTATATATGGATAAACATAATTTTTGGGTGAGTTACACCAATTCCCATGAATGCATAACCAATTAATCATAAATAATAATAAAACTTGGTTAGTAGGCAAGAAACGCTACAGGGCTAGCTCAGAAGAGACCGTATCGTCTCCTTTTAATCAAGGCAGTGGCCCAATACTCATTTCTAGCGATGAATCACGACTGTCCGATTCTGATGATGTTGCAGAGTATCATGATCATCCGGGGGCATGCTTATTAGATAATGTATGCCTATTAGGCCCGATATGCTTATTGCATAAAAGGAATAAAAAGGATGTATGATTTATCTTTATTTGCTTTCAGATTTTGGATCTTCTAAAAAGGCAAATTATGGCTATTTGTGCCAAAATAAATAAATGCATACATTCATGCTTCATAATGCAAACTCCAATAATATCAAAATCACAAGATATATATTTTCATTTGCAAATTAAAATCTCAAATAATTAGATTGGATAATTTAAATCAATAATACTATGCACTTAATTCGATTATATGCATAATAATAATCTTGAATTAAAAGTATGAATATGAGAATAAATCTAAATATTCATTCTCAACCAACATGGATATCAAAATCCAAGAATAATGATGACGATAATGTTACGATACATGAAATTCTTAATTGAAAAAAAATATTACTTAATAGTAATAATGTTATAAACATTTTTTTGTGTATCGTAACTAAAAATCATAATATCATCATTATTACCACATAAATTTTGAATAAGCAATTTCAATAGGAATTCTAAAATATGATTCCTATATCATAATCAAGATTATTATGGCAAAACAAAACAAATGCAATATCTAATTGCCACAAAAAAATGCCTTTTCCAAAACCATGATAGAAAATCATATTTCTTAGCATTGAATTGAAGGTCAAATTTTTTATTTTCAATGTGAGAATAGTCATTGAAACAATTAGGTTGCACAAGGCACATCATTGCTCGCTATATGAACTTAATATTAAAGGTAATATAAGAAAGATCACTACAAGATGACAATCATCTTTAAAAACCATCAATGATAATAATAAGCACTGTAACATGTTAATGGTAATCAAGAAGCACAAAATCTGCCATGGTAAGCATAACATTTCCTTAAACATTAGATGCCGAATGTAAAGATTACCAGAAATTAATACCTAAGCAGTGATAATTACCTAAAACCTTGATATTATAAAACATGTTAAAAGTATGATATTCAAAATTATAATCTTGGTAAGGCCAGAATGCAAAACCATAACATCTCTGAAACTTATATTAATGGTAATAAACAATATATAATTACCATAAACAACAACTACCAAAATCAGTGCCAAATCAACCACTAATTATGTAATAGGCAAATCAATATTATTAAGCCTTAATGATCAAAGCAACCAACAAGAGGCAATAAAAAGATCATACCTCAAGCGGCGGACTCAAGCCCATTGCTTAAACCTAATGTCGCAGCTTCAATCTCCGACCTTTTTGCCAGAAACCATGGAGCACGATGGCCACCATCGAACCTGCCTTCTCCGAGCGAGCAACGACCACCCGGGGCGCAGATCGAAAGCGGATAACGGTGGCAAAAAGAACAAATAGCCAAAAAAGTTTTTTTTTTTTTTTTTCAAGAGAGCCAAACGATCGTCGTAGATCGTAATTGATGCACAAAACCAAATAGGAAAACGAAAGTGCATTTTTATGTGCGCATACAAAAGAGATCATTATAACAACATACATAGAATGTTTGCATCCCCTTTTTTTAATTTGATCATGCAAAAAGTATGTATACCGAATATATATATACTTGGTGTGCATATATAAATATGTTTTGACAATCGTTATATGCAAAAAAAACATATGTATGTATGTTTATACTCGAATAGACATATTGATTTGCATATAAAATATAGGGCAGAAACATATTCCATATAAATAGAATCTCATATGCAATTTGAGACATCTAGAAATAATGCTTAGAAAACTCATAAAAGTACCATTCGCCGAGATTGAGCATGCTGATAACGTGTTGTAATGTTTGTGCCCGTTGGCCTTTAGCTCTTAACCGGTGATTGCAGGATTGGATTACAATGTAAAGATAAAAGTGAAGTGAATGTAGAACAATAGACAAGGAGAGCCAAGACAAGGAATTCTTATTCAACCATCTCCATCTTCCATACAACCATAACACATCTATATATAATATACAAATATAACGGAAGACATAATGCAGCCATTAATCACTTAACCGTTACATAATCAATACTAATAATGGCCACAATAAAAATATATTTATAACATGCATTTAAATTAAGTTATTTAAGTTTTTACATTAATTAATTATATTATTTGGACTATATTATTTGCAGAATTAATTTAATTATTTGATAGCGATTTAGTCAAACTATATATTTAAATTTGACTAAGTTTTATTAAATTTGAATTTAATAATTATAATTGAATTCAAATATAGTGATAGGATCTTGAACCTAGACATGATTATGCCATAATTCATTTTGGATAAACTCTTAGGATCTATCCTAAAAAAGTAATTATTTATTGGATAAATATTGAGGAGGTTTGTTATGGGGTGGAAGTTACATTTTTCACTATAAATAGAGTCCTCATTTCTTAACTTGAATCACACCTTGAAGATATTGAAGACGCTTGAAGAGTAAGACACACCTTGAAGACATTGAAGTTTTTTAGAGTTCTCTCTTGACATTAATTTTGAAGTTGACATCCCCAGCTAAAGATCAAGCCATTTGACACCTGGAGGCCCTAACACCACTTGAATTCCAGAGGCCCTTCAACAAAACCTTTGAAGTGTTTAGTGAAGAATCAGAGGATTATAAAAAGATATTGTACCTGCATTTTAAATTATACAAACTATAACCCGATTTTGTTATATATATACAATTTCATATTTCAGATTTTTATGTTTACAGATTTTGGCACGCCCAGTTGGAAAGCTCTGCCTCTCATCTCTTCACTATCGATCTACTTCAAAAAGTAACTCTGTCAGCAATCCGAATGGCATCAAGAAACTCAGTGTTTAAGAAACCCTATGCCCAAACCTATAGTTCCAAGTCTTCATTGACAGTTGGTTACGAAGCTAGCCAATAGACCCAAGGACCATTAACCAGGAGTCGCGCAAGGAGCTTAGGAATGCGATTGCCTAAACACGAGTCAATAGTTTGACGCATGATTCAAAGGCTCGAAACGGCCCTTGCCATCCCGAGGAAGGTTCCATACGTTGCGGGTCCACCCTCCTCGAAAGAAGCAGCTGATAGTGAGTGGCGAACTTCTTCAAAAGGAGCAGCTGATAGTAGGAGGCCAACTTCTTCCAAAAGAGTAGTTGATAGCCGGAGGCCGACTTCTTCGAAAGGAGGAGGAGCTGATAGGGGGAGGTTTACTTCTTCGAAAGGAGCAGCAACTGATAGCGGGAGGCCGACTTCTTCGAAAAGAGCAATCGGTAGTGGGAGGCCAACTTCTTCGAGAGTAGCTGCTCCTTCGAAAAGAGCAACCGGTAGTTGGAGGCCAACTTCTTTGAGAGTAGCTGTTGATAGTGGGATACCGACTTCTTCGAAAGGAATAACCGGTAGCGGGAAGCCAATTTCTTCCAGAGGAGCAGCTAATAGTGGGGTGTTAACTTCTTCGAAAGGAGCGATTGATAGCGGGATGCAACTTCCTGAAAGGAAATGAAAGTAGTGGAGGCTCGTCCTCGACATCTCCGACATCTAACATGTAGAAGGTCATGCTGGAGTGGTCACACATTTGTACGGTCATGCCGGCTCTGACAACAAGCGCAATATCTATAGAGGACCAGCTTGCGAGCGTCACTAAGGCTCTTGAAGGGAAGACCACCTTCCTCCAAAACCAAGTAAAGAGAATCAATGACTTAGTTGAAAAGGTTGAGAACACGAGGAATGGTGAAATTAGCTTGGCTCCTGGGAAACAACCCGAGGTTCAAGGAGAAGATACCTTGCACTCACTAACTTACATTGGGTGAACTACAGTACACGAGGAATCAACTTCACACCTACTAGCATTGAATATGATCATTCTAGTCACCAAGTGCATGATATCGGTAGATTAACTTAAGGAGTTCAAAATGGGTGCTGTCAAATGACAAATAGAGGAAGCATCATCATCGTATATGTATGCCAAACCATACACAAAAAGGATTGAGGACTTGAAGATGCCTGTTGGCTATCAACCTCCCACATTTCAACAATTTGATGGGTAATTCAGTTCAAGACAACACATTAATCACTTCGTGGAAACATGCAACAATGCTGGGACATATGGAGATCTTCTTATCAAGCAGTTCGTCCGCTCTTTGAAGGGCACTGCCATCAATTGGTACACCGACTTGGAGCCCAGTTGCATTGATAGTTGGCATAACATGGAGCGCAAGTTCTTGACCTGTTTCTACAGCACAAGAAGAACCCTAAGCTTCTTATAACTCACCAACACCCGTCAAAGGAAGGGTGAGCGTTCGGTTGCTTACATTGAAAGATGGAGGGAGTTTTGCTTAAACTACAAGGAAAATATATCACAGAGCTCCGCGATTGAAATGTGCATCCATGGTATACACTTGGAGCTCTCCTACATCTTAAAACATTTCAGGAATTATCCAGTCGCACCTATGATATGGAGTTAAAGATAGCGACTAATGGTGGTCAAAACATACCCATCCTAAGCTCGTAGAATGGGAGCGATAGTCATGATATTGAGAATGGGGGCAAACCCTTTAAGAAATACGAAAGCATGGATGCTATGCATGTGAGTACCCAACCAGCTAGGATATTCACTAAAGTTGATAGTGAGTTTAATTTAAGGATGCTTATAGGTTATCGCAAGGCAGTGGAAGGCTTTCTCTAAGAGAAAGGCAAAGAAAGCATTAGCTGTTCTTGTACTTTGATGTCTCACCTATGTTTGTTGTTAAAGCACAATCTCTTTGACTTGCCCGAAATGAGGCAACCACATGAGGCATCCAAAGTGGATACTCCGAATTACTGCAAGTACCATAGACTTGTCGGACATCTAATAGAAAATTGCTTTATCTTTTAGGATAAAGTGATGGAGTTAGCTCGAGATGAGATAATTGAACTTACGGATGCTATAACAAGCACAAATTAAGTTTCCATCTCATGCAGCAAATTTACTTCACTGCTCATTGAGAAGAACAACGAAAAGGGAAATGGGAAATGGCACAAGTGTTCATTCATTCTTAACATCAAATCCTGTGATACCAAACCCGAGTATAGTACTCAACTTGGTATTAAGCATTCTAAACAACATCATGCTCGTGACGCAACACGACCACCTAAGCAAGTTATGAAAAGGTGGGTCACGAAGAGAGTGTTGAAGAGCCCTATTCATGGGAAAACTTGCAACTACCATATGAAAGCACGAGTTCCAGTCACATTGGCGAATTACATGCCGAAGTGGTTCCATACTCCAACTAATCAAAGATGAAGATGGAAATTCCTCAAATAAACTCATGATGGAGAAGAATGCCTCATCAAATTATACCATTATATGTGATGAAGGCAATATTCTTCAAGCTTCCTTGGTCTGAATTGAAAAAGCATCATATTCAATACTCCTTGGCATGAGTCAAAACTGGCTCATGTTATTCTAGACTCCCAAGCACGAGTTGAAACTGCCTCATATCCTTCAAAGCTCCTTGGCACAAGTCGAAGCTGCCTCATATCCTTCAAGGCTCCCCGACATGAGTCGAAACTGCCTTGTATTCTTTCAAGGCTCCTTAGCATGAGTCAAAACCGCCTCATATCCTTCAAGGCTCCGTGGCACGAGTCGAAACTACCTCATATTCATCAAAGCTCATTGAGACGAGTCAAAACATCCACATATCATTCAATCTCCTTAGCACGAGGGTAAATTGCTTCATATCATTCAATCTCCTTAGTACGAGGATAAACTGCTCCATATATTTGGTGAGACTTCCTTGAAGTATACACTTTGGTGAGACTTCCTTGAAGTATACACTTTCAAGCAAAATGCGCTCTCATGTAACACATTCAAGCAAGTCTCCAGGGCAATTTGTAGACATGGAAATTTTGACATAATTAAGCTAGCTAATAATATTGCACCACATTTAAATTAAGTTTTTTAAGTTTATACGAAGAGAATATATTTTTTGTATTCAATGATAATGTCTGAGAGTATAGGGAGCGAATATATAGAGATGCTAGATAGAATCCTAGTCTAACTCGAATAATATAGTCCGAGTCTAATATGGATAATAGAGTCCTAATACTCCCCCTCAAGCACAAGTTTGGTCAGCCAAAACATTGAGCTTGGAACGGAGTAAATTAAAATGTACAGACAAAAGAGACTTAGTAAAAAAAATATCCGCTATCTGATCTTTAGTAGAAATAAAATTGACTTGTAATTCCTTCTTTGCTACTTTATCACGAACAATGTGGTAGTCGATCTCAATGTGCTTGGTGCGAGCATGAAACACCGGATTAGCACATAGATAAGTAGCTCCCAGATTATCACACCAGAGTTTGGGCGCAGAAGGTGGCGCAAACCCGTGAACCAGGCGCGGGGAGCTTGCTTAAGCCTATACAAAGAACGTTGAAGGAGACAAATGTGCCCGGGCATCGTTTTGTCTTCATAGCCAGGGGGCTGGCGCATATAAATCGTCTCAGCAAGATTGCCATTTAGGAAAGCATTGTGAATGTCTAACTGCCGAATAGTCCATCCACGAGAAATAGCTAAGGATAAGAGAAGTCGTACCGTGGTCAGTTTAACCACGGGACTAAAAGGCTCAAAGAAATCCTCACCGACAACCTGATTGAATCCCTTGGCAACTGATCGAGCCTTGTAACGCTCAACTGAACCATCAGCTTTTCTCTTGGTTCTAAACACCCACTTGCAACAAACCACATTCATACCTGATTTAAAAGGAACGAGCCGCCTTGTATTGGTGTGCACCAAGGCATTAAATTCCAAATCCATTACATCCCGCCATTCGGGAAATTTGACTGCTTGAGTAAAACATGTAGGCTCAGTAGTGACATCAGTGGATAAAGCCACATGATCATGCGGCCCCGAGCTCCGCATATTCATCCCATGAGACCGAACGGGTGAGATAACGGGACGAGATCGACCACGGGGTCGACCTCTCGGCTGAGCAGGTGGCTGGTCCATGACTGTCCGCTCGGACTCGGTCACGGACGACTCGGCAGAGGCGGGTTGATCGCGGTGCTGGTCAGACCTGGCTACGGGCACGGCAGGTTGATCATTGAATACAGAGAATATATGAGTCTGCCAGAATAGATAATTCTGGGAGGTCAACTTTAACGAACCAAAGTGATGAGCCGATGAGAGGCTACCACTCGCAGGCAAGTAGGAATCTCGATAACAGTCCGTTCAGAGGAACCAAGAACAGAGCCGTCTTTAACACCGATATTTTCCATGGAAAAACCTAACTGATACCAGATGAGAATATATTTTCTGTATGCAATGATAATGTCTGAGAGTACAGGGAGCGAATATATAGAGATGCTAGATAGAATCCTAGTCTAACACGAATAACATAGTCCTAGTCTAATATGTATAATAGAGTCCTAATATATACATCAATTAAATAAATTAATTTGGGTTATATTATTTGCCAAATTAATTTAATTATTTGACAAAGATTTAGTCAAAACTATATATCTAAATTTGACTAAGTTTTATATTGCTTCATATCATTCAATCTCCTTAGTACGAGGATAAACTGCTCCATACGTATGGTGAGACTTCCTTGAAGTATACACTTTGGTGAGACCTGAAGTATACACTTTCAAGCAGCTCTCAAGTAACACATTCAAGCAAGTTTCCGGGGGCAATTTGTAGACATGAAAATTTTGACATAATTAAGCTAGCTAATAATATGGCACCACATTTAAATTAAGTTATTTAATTTTATACATCAATTAAATAAATTAATTTGGACTATATTATTTGCCAAATTAATTTAATTATTTGACAAAGATTTAGTCAAAACTATATATTTAAATTTGACTAAGTTTTATTATATTTGAATTTAATAATTATAATTGAATTCAAATGTAGTGATAGGATCTTGAACCTAGACATGATTATGCCATAATTCATTTTGGATAAACTCTTATTATCTATCCTAAAAAATTAATTATTTATTGGATAAATATTGAGGAGGTTTGTTATGGGGTGAAAGTTACATTTTTCACTATAAATAGAGTCGTCATTTCTTACCTTGAATCATTGACGATATTGAAGACGCTTGAAGAGTTGAAGACACACCTTGAAGACATTGAAGCTTTGTAAAGTTCTGTCTTGATATTAATTTTCAAGTTGACATCACTAGCTGAAGATCAAGCTGTTTCAAACCCAGAGGCCCTTACGCCACTTGAATTCCGAAGGCCATTCAACAAAACCTTTGAAGTGTTTAGTGAAGAATCAAAGGACTATATTAGGATTTTGTACGTGAATTTGAAATTATGCACACTGTAACATGATTTTGTTATATATATATATATATATATATATATATATATATATATATATATATATATATATAATTTTGATTTTTTGTGTTTTACCAAAACAATATTTCATTACTCAAAATTAAAATTTGAAAAAAAAATATTGACAAATTCTAAATGAGTATGTAATAGTGAAATTGAGTTAATACCCAAAATCGTCCTCGACTATAGTGGTTTTTCTCAATTTCGTCCTAAACGACTTTGGTGACCTAATATCGTCCCAGACTTTTGTGTGTCGCTCAATTTAGTCCCAGACTTTTGTGTTTTTGCTCAATTTAGTCCCTCATTTGTTATTCTATCCATTTGGTGTTAAATAAATAGACAATTCAGTAATTTTAATATTGTCATCTCTTTACTCATAGACATGTGAACTGCGAAATTCTTTTTTTTTTTTCGAATTACTCCCGGAATTACTCCTAAAACTGCGAATATAAAATTAGATTTGCAGGTCCGGAAGTAATTTTGGGTGTAATTCGTACAAGAAAGAGGAATTTCGCACTTCACAAGTTGAAAGTAAAGAGAGATCAATATTGACATTACTGAATTGTCCATTTATTTAACACCAATTTGACGGAATAACAAATGGAGGACTAAATTGAGCGAAACACAAAAGTCTAGGACGATATTAGGTCACCAAAGTCGTTTAGGACGAAATTGAGAAAAACCACTATAGTCGAGGACGATTTTGGGTATTAACTCTAGTGAAATTGTACGTTAATAATTAAAATGAGTTAATTTCATGAATGATCCATTGACAATTGATAATTTTTTAATTTTATCTCAACTTTCACTTGGACTATAAATGGTCCAATTGAGTATTGATATTTACCAATTTTTATCCTCGATTTTTAATTTTATCATAAAATTGTCCATTCACTATTAGTTTTGTTTCAAATCTGATCCTCTAATTAAATAGATAGTAAACATGATATTTAAGGGTAATAATGTAAAATTTTGGTTCTTCATATTCCCACTAATGATGAACCAAATGTATTAAGCTTGTGTACCTAATTTGCCCATCTCATCAACAAACCAATTTTAACATTATTACCCTTAAATTTAATATTTATTAAATGAATATTTAACTGGAGGATCAATTTTGGAACAAGTCAATAGTAAATGGATCATTTATGGTTAAATTGAAAGTTGATGATGAAAATGGGTAAAGGTCAATAGTCACTGTTGGAAATCTCACGTTTTTCGTCCAACGACTGTTGGAGTCGTTGGACGAAAAACGCGATATATTGGTCGAAAACAAGGTTTTTGCCCAACATACCAACCAAATTGAAGGTTCGGTAAAACGTTTGACGAAAATTCCGTCCAATTCTAATTTTTGGTCCGAAATAGCGTCCAATATATAAAAATGGACGAAATTCCGGATAATAACCACCATTCTTAAAACGTGGAAATTTCCGTCCAACTACATGAATTGGTCAGAAATACCGACCAACAGTTGGACGGGAATATCGAGTACCGAATGTTGTGACTTTCCCTCTAATGGTTGATAGGAAAATTCTAAATCATACAAAATGTTTTTATTATTTTTATATAATCATAATTTTATTTCTACCTATTGTTTATAAATTATATCATCAACAAATTAATAAACACACTAATTCAAGTATGCTTGCTGCACCCTAAATAAGCCTCAAAATGCTCGCTACACCCAATAAGCCTCCAAATGGGCTGCCTTTCTCTATACAAACTGTAGGAATTATAATAAGAAGCATGTTGCCCAAGTTCCCTGCTCATATGAAAGAAAGAATTTATAAGTTATCATGCACACTCTAAAGAATTTTGATGATTTGAGAAATTATCACATTTGAATGAAGTAGTGAGTTGATGACATTATCCACTTGTGAAGTTTTTAGAAGAATTATTTACAGAAATTTTTAGCCTATAACAATTTCAACTTACTCTAACAAAAAAATGAAATTGGAGAAGCATTTCTCTAAATGAGTTAATACCATCCGAGGTCCTCCGAGTATAGCGGTTTTCAAATTGACCATCTGTGGTCCTTCGACTTTCAAATTTAACCATCCATGGTCCTTCAACTATTAAATTTTAACCAACCATGGTCCTTTTAAGAGGACCACAATTGGTTAAATTTCGAAACTTGAAGGACCATGGGTGGTTAACTTGGATCATTAATGGTTAAATTTGAAAGTCGAAGGACCACAAATGGTCAATTTGAAAGTTTAGGACTAAACGTGCATGGCAAAACCATTATACTCGGAGGACCTTAGAAGGTATTAACTCTTCTCTAAATGCACCAAATTCTTGGCTGTACATTAGAGATGGTAAATAATTACATCTTCACAGAACTTCAGATTTAATTTCATGTTCATTTGAACTAGCAGTTGTTATACCAGGACTATATGGTCTAATGGTACCCGGGTTGGACTTCCATTTGGAAGGTTGTGAGTTCAAGCTTCAGTGGAGGCGTTATTGGCTCTTTGTGTTTCAGTAGGTTGAGAAAGTATATGAACAGATACTACAATGTAATAGAGCTAGTAACATTCAAAAAAAGAAAAGAACTAGCAGTTGTTATCTTACTGGAGAAGTCTATGCAGAATGTAACTTTTGACTTCATGCAACTTATCCTATTAAAACTTGATCGTTTACTCCATCAAGACCATGTAACGTTTTATCCGTTACTATTATTATAACATTAGGATAAGTTATGATAATATTAAGTATTTGATATGTGGTGCAACACTAATAACCTAATAGCTAGACTACCATACCATTATGATTAGAAGTCTAGTTAGGGTTTAGGAGACCTAAAGATATACAACCACAATAATGGCCAGTGGTTATATAAGGTTACTAGTCTCACTGCTCACACTACATACCTCATACACCATCTAGAGAGAGCTGAGTAAAGTGAGAGACAAAATACTCGTTATCTCTGCAGCAGTTCGAATCACTCAACCGTCTCAAGAACTATGGCTGGAGGTTAGTCGGTCCTGTTATCACATTTAAATGATGTAGGTGATATATTTAGTCTAACAGTTGGTATCAGTCACCATAAATAATCTCTGCCTAGTTATTTTTTAATTGCTTAAATATTTGCATATGTTGTATACGGTTTTGTATAATTGAGATGCATATGTCAATATTCTTGAGTTCGCAATTAAATTGTCTGGGCTGCTGGAAATTGAGTTTATTCCGCATTAAGAAACCAAAAAAAAATATTATTGGATAATTATTTTGGCCTGCTGCTTCGCCATTTTTTCTCTCTCGCCGGTAAGAGTCATTGATGGTGGAAAACACTGGTGATTTACATATCAACTCCATCGTTCTCCCTTCAGTTGCCATCAACTACAGAATTCCGGTGATAGAGACGGATTGACGGCGACGCAAAGGGTGCGGCTGGTTCGTTTCGCGGCTGGGGGCGGTGGCTTGGCGTTGCTTCGATGGCGGCGGAGCTGGGATTCCCCGGCGACGATGTTGCTGTCTTCTCCTCCTGCAGGCGACGCCGACTGCTGTTGGTCCATGGCTGTTGTTCTCCGGTTGTGCGTCGCTAGTCTCCTGGTCAGCGCTGCTTCTGTACGTTGCTGTAGAAGTTTAGATGAAGAAGATGATGAATGATAATTAAGGTAATGGGCCAAGTCTAGCCCAATTGGGCCAGACTTGGGCTCATCATTAAAAAAAACAATTATTTTACTGGGCCTGTTATGGTTTTGGGCCAAACTTGAATTGATATTTGGACTACATCAATTCATTCAGTTTAATATCTTCATCATATTTGGACTTCTTCTAATTAAATTATCCAATTGAATTTTTTTTATTAAGTCTATTATTAAGTTATCATTCAACTTTGAATAATTTTTCATTTTTAATTTTTCAGTTGAATTTTAATTTAATAATGTTTTTCAGTTTAAATTGTATTAAGTGTTGCAATTTAATTATGGAGTATTTGTGAGTAATGTGCATAATTTGAGCATGCTATTTATGTCTTTATTGCAATAATTATTTGACTCTTATAATTATGCCTGTAGAAAATCATGTTCATTAAGAAAATTTAGAGCATTTTAGGTCTGAATTATATGATATGCAGGATTTAGTGTCTTTTAGGTGAATTAGTGCCTTTCAGGTTAGATTATGCATATTATTACTCTACTCTTCAGTTATTACTCCACTCGTGTTTTATAAAGTTCCTAAAGCACATAAAGTACATAAACAATTCGTAGTTTACCCTATTCAAAGCCATATCCATAGGTGAAAATACTCTTTAGATCTCTCAAACGATTCTACTTCAAAAATGAGAACACATGAATTAGGGAAGTTTCTTGGGGAGGAATACTAGTTCTATGGCCCTGGCTTAAAAGCCTTGTTGCTACTAGTCCCCTTGCGACACTACTCTGTCTAAGGAGTTGGTTTTTAACCGAGCTTCGTCTCGACCAACTTTCCAGGGAGTATACCTAAAGATTGTCTATCATATTTTGGTTTAATCTGTTTGTTTATTAGGATTTCTTGCTAATGTGATTATGTTCTTTGGTTAATTAAAGAGTAGCCACAACATCTTTAATTTACCAAAATTACATACTAAGTTTTACTCACATAAAGTTAAAGGCAAGAATATTGTAGTTAATTTTGCGTGATATGGTAAAATTTAGCCCACAGGCAATTTTGCTATATTTGTAGGGTTAATTAGGATGAAATACCATACTATGATCATAATTTGCCCACAGGGATTATGTATCTACATATAGTTTTGGTAGTTTTGTCATTAAGGGTGGAAAAACTAAAATCGCACCCATTCCGTTTCCACCATTCGGTTTTGGTAAATTCATTATGCGTAAAAATTTAGCCCACAGGCAATTTTTATGGCATCTGAATTTATTTTTTGCATAATTTTACATTGGTAATATTATGTACTTCAGTATCTCTCCCTAATTTTGTGCCTCAAAAATATTCTAACCAAGCTTTCAATTTTCTTTTACAGTCACTCTTCCAATCACTCAATCAATAACTATTCATATTCCTATCCTTAATGATGATAATCACAAGAGTGGAAAGACGTTGTTCTATTGAATTTGGGAATATTAGGGTTTGATTATGCTATTCGCAATGAGAAGCCTCCTGAGCTTACTGCGGAAAGCACTGAGGAACAAAAAAGGGTATACGAGCGATGGGCAACAGCCAATCGCTTGGGCGTATTCCTCATTAAGTCAAAAATTGCCAGAGAGATTCGTGGTCCCGTGGATGATATTGAGGAAATTAAGCCATTACTCACAGCCATCGATGAGCAATTTGTTGACGCAAATAAATCTTTGGCAAGTACCCTGATAATGAAGTTCATCAATATGCGTCTTTCCACTTTCAAGGGAACGCGGAAACACATCATGCAACTCATGGACATTGCGGCTCAATTGAAGAAGTTGAAAATTATTCTTCCAGATGCCTTTGTGGTGCACTTTGCACTAAATACCCTATCTCAGGACTATAATGCATTTAGAATTTCCTATAATACACATAAGGATGAATGGTCTATCAATCAATTGATTACCATGTGTATTCAAGAGGAAACAAGGCTTATGACTGAGCTTGGGGAAAGTGCTTTAATGGCCACAACAGGGCCTAAAAGAAAGTCTGGAAAGCCTAAGGGACTTACCATGGCTGCTAAGGGGAAACTAACCCCGAAAGCAGACATTAAGAAGATACAAAAGTGTTTCTTTTGTAAAAAGAAGGGACACATGAAGATTGATTGTAACAAGTTTAAGAAATGGATGTCCCAAAAAGGTAACATTTCATCTTCTTTTATTTGTTTCGAATCAAACATGTCAGAAGTTAATACTAATTCCTGGTGGGTTGACTCTGGTTCAACAATCCACATTGCAAACTCTTTGCGGGATATGACAAAACTGAGACAGCCGTCGAAAACTGAGTGTAGCATCTTCTCTGGAAACAAGATTGCATCACCAGTAGAAGCTGTCGGAGTTTGCAATTTAGTTTTGGACAATGGTTTTGTATTGATGTTATAAAAGACATTTTATGTTCCTAGTTTTTCTAGGAACTTAGTTTCAGTATTCTGATTTTTTACTAAACTTCGAAGTTTTAGAAGTATAATTCAAATTTTAATTTCCTTCAGCTAGGGGATAAAATAAAAATTCCACCCAAAAATTTTTAGACCAATGCTTGAGTATGTAAAAGCCTGCGAGTAAATGGAGAAGACTTCTAGGTTGAGCAAAACTGCGACAGAAATGGAGATTGAGCAAAACTTACCCATTTCATTTCACACTTGTGAAGCTCCTTCCGGTAGGCATCGGTAGGGTTCATGACTTTGCCCTTCATCGTCTTCATTTCTCTGCGAGCTCTAAGCCCTAATTGTTCCCTGCTACAGCTTAGTCTCCCTGCGCATTATTATTCCCCCCCCCCCCCAGGTCAGCCTTGGTAGACTCACTCCGCCGCGACCAAACACTTTTGCTTCACACTCAGTCGAGTCTTTGAAATGGAAACCTAGAAGTCGAGGTTTTCCTTCTAGATCTATCGCAGTGGAGGGCGGGCGAGCGGCGGAAGGCATCATTCGAGTCTGCAGCGTCGTCGCAACCTGGAGGTCAGGGGAGGTGTCATCGTCATCGTCATCGCAAGGGAGGACAGGGGAGGGCGTACGATTTTGCTGTGTCCGCTGCTGCTTAGCCGGCTTAAGTGTGTAGAGAATAGGGTTTTGAGCGATTTTTTTTTTCTTTTGTTGTGTCCGATACCGCCAAAGGCTTTGCCGTGAGCGAATTTTTAAAAAAAAAAAATACGGAGTATTCTAATTACATTTAGTAATACTACCATTTTACCTAATGTTCAACCCGGTCTTCCGTCCAATATTTAGTATTGGTCGAACGAAATTTTCGTCAAACACTCGCGTGTTGCACGGAAATTCTGTCCAACTTTCCGTTCATTCTTATTTGCAATGAAAAGTTGTGATTTTTTACAAATTACCGACCAACATTTTTTTTGGACGGAAATAATGAGATTTTCAACAGTGAGTTAAGGGACCATTTATGGTCTAATCGAAAGTCAATGATAAAAATTGATAAATGTCAATAGTCAAGGGATTATTTTTGAAAGAGTTAATACCAAATTTGGTCCCTCGACTATTAGAATTTTATCAATTTGGTCCTTGACTACCACAGTTGTTCAATTTAGTCCCTAACTATGCAATTTTTACGTAAAATGGTCTCTCGACTATTAGGGTTTTACCTCTTTGGTCCTCGACTACTAAAGTTGCTCAATTTAGTCCCTAACTATGTAATTTTTACCTAAAATGGACCCTCGACTATTACGATTTCACCACTTTGGCGAGTGATTGACTGGTGTTGTGCATTTGCGCAATGATTAACAATGCGTGTTTAAAGAGTGTATTTCACCAGAATGTACCCACCAAACTAAAACATATTAAGCAAGATGTAATCCACCCACAAAATTAAACACTGTCAAAACCAACTTAACATCTCTACGTCTTTCACTTTTATTAGTTAAAAGTACACTTTGAAAGACATAGTTTGCCAAAAAATTTGTGAATACTAACCATTGTCAACAAAAAAACAGTTTAGCAACCAACCATTCAAAGCTATGCCAACTTCACTTACGTCTTGAAGCCATCATTTTTTATCATGCGATGCTGTGCGTGTGGCAATTAACTCTCTGTGCATGCTTATATTTGCCATCAGTATGTCATGCATGTATATTTGTTGTAAGCTGCAAAGCTCATGACGGTTCCCTTTTTAAAGGCCACACTCCCAATCTTTGCTCCCTTGTCCCATGTATGAGTCCATGTGTTACATCGCATATATGGCACAATCTTCTTTGTTGGTTGAGTCTCACCAGGACATCTTCATCCGTCTTGGCTTCAAGTTGCGGATTGTTGCTGCCCTAACTAGTTGTCCAACTCTCTCCAGGAATGTGGACAGGAGATATTTCTGCAATAGTCAATTAAAATTCAATTGTGACCACAAGTCAACTAATTCTCCAAACTTGTTATTATTCTGTACTAAAAATGCAAGTAAACATAATGGAGTTTAATATGCAACATTTTATTCCCCAATACACTACTCAACATTACTTACCATATTTTCCAAACCAGTGTTGCACAACATTCCGAAGAAGATTGCATAGCAAATTGACTACAATTGCACAATATGCTCCTCTGTCAATTACTTCATGTAGGGAAAATCCTTACCAAATCTTCGGGGATGTCTCTGTATTCTGCTTTGTTTGAAGTCATCACGGATGAGTTGTCTATTATGTCAAACCATCTATTCCTTGTGTCAATACTCAAGACATAATAGTGCTGCACATATAGGATGGGGAAGAAAAACTGTGTTGCATAAAAGAGTAATGAAGTTTTTCACTATTAGGAAATTATGCAAACACGTCACTGAAAATTGTGAAAAAACAATAGAGTGCGGATCCAGGTGTTCACCATGTCCACCGTTACACAATTAAGATTTGGTGCAAGCTTGAAATCTACGTCCAACCACTTGGTGAACCACTCAATCCTTCTCTTCGGTTCGCAGTACGATGTGGGTAACCACTATGTGGAGCTGTTTTCCAACATTACAAAACACAAGTTCAGACAATTAAAAACACTCTACTTTGTTTGCACATGAGTTTTGAATATGTACCCTTGTGTAGGTTGAAGCAAATACGCGACTAGGGTTGCCCCTCTTCTTCATTTTCTCCCTTTCATTCAGAACGCAGCACCAGGCATCAATGACAACTACTCGCACTTCTATGTCTTACTATAAAGATAGGAAATCCTACAAAAGTGCGGTACTCTCATTATGTGCAAAAAGTACCTCATTCCTGTACACAATTTAAGCACACAAAATCAATAATGAATAGCTTACACGAAAAAATCCTCATGGTGTAAGGATTAGCTTTCGCTCTGTGTGTTAGGTTACACGCTTACATGTTAGTGTCTGGTTGGTTAAAAACCCAATGCAACAGACAAATTGCGAAGGTGTTGGGATTGTAGGGATTTCCATAGTGTACACCAAATATGTTGCAAACAAATTTGCGCATGCTACTAGTGGTTGTATTCCCTTTTGGTCAGTAGGTAACATTTTCAGCAGTGCCACAAACGATGCGACTCCTTGTGGTGCACTCAACATATCAGTGTGTGGGCTCCGTATCTATGATTTTATGAAACACAAGTCAGGTTACTTTTGTCATGAAGTTGGGAACAAATATGGGATTTGAAGGAAACCTGTAGAGAAGGTGTCCTATATTCTTATTCATTTTCACTGTGTTGCATGCTGCTCAATATGGGCTTCTACTCTAACGTCTTATTTAGAAAAAGAAATGCATAAGGGGGGATGGCGGTGTGTGTGTCTGGTGAGTTTTTGACAACTAAGAAATGCATGGCATTATATAACACATTGCACAATTTCTTTAAAACCTATGCACTGCTAGATGAATTGCATACTAACCTCATTTAGATCCATCTTTGTCGGCTTCTCTAGTATGGCATTCCCAACTACTCCATCTCGATCATTAGAGGAAACACCAGCTCTCGCATTAGTTGTGAATTCCCAACAAATGCATGGATCTCAACAACGGTTTTCAAGAAGGAGAGAGGGTTGGAAATAGTTGTACTTGTTGGATGGAATTGGCGACCTAAAGTGTTGGCTCAACCCAGCGAATCATTTAGTTCCTAGGTTTGTGAGTTCTATGTTAAAGCAGGAGAGGATTGCAAACAAATTCATGCATAGTTCAGGGGTATTCAAGTGAGCTTTTCTCCTGCTGCAATCAATGCCTACTATGGTACTCGAGACTTTGGTGGACATGATTATTACCATAATGAGTTGACCAATGAGAGATTGAATGAGATTGTTAGCTCGGAACATTCGTAATTTAGATTTTGATGATACCAAAAGTTAGGAATTTTAACCTTCATTGATCTTATCTTTTAAACTTAGGAACTCTTTTCATCAATTCAAAGAGTTTGAATAGTAATCTGAAAGGTTACATTTTGGGAAAGTCAAGATAGTCCGAATTGTAACCCGAATGGTTACATTTCGGATAGCCAAGAAGAAACTTCGAAGGATTGAAAATTAGAAGAGTTGAAGAATTCAAGACTACAAGACCGAAAGGCTGCAAAAGGCCGAGAAGTAGCAAAGTGTCAAGGTTCAAAACGTTAACTCGAATAGTTACAGTTAACTACTCGAAAAGACTCTCGAAACATTCTCTAAGCCAACAGTTCAAAACCTTAAAACACTAGTGCTTTGTGGTAAAATGTGACCAAGACAAAGAGAATCCCAGGTACACATCCCAAGAGATTTTCTTAAAAAAGACTAGACATTTGTGCAAAACAAAAATATATGTTTGACGCAAATTAAGTGGGCTAACCGTTAGAAAGTTTGACACCCAGAAAACGCTTTAAAAAAAAAAAAATTGATTGTCTCTACCCGTTGGTAAATAGACATTTGAAATGGGTTTCCATCAAACGAATCCTTTTTAAAACGCCTATAAATACCTTCATTCAATGCAAAAGAAGATGCTAGTCTATTGAAGTAAAAATTGCAAGCTATTCAAGTGTTCTCAACAAGTTCAAAGCAAGACTAGTGAGAGAGATTTAAAAAGCTATAAAGTTTTATCCAGATTTAGAAGCTTGGGTTGCTCAAACGTGAAGATCAAGTTCATCATTCAAAGCCAAGCTTTCTCGTTGGAAATAGAAGAATTATTTTTTTCAAACGTTTTGTAAATCTACTTGGTAGAAGTAGAAAGAGGCGGAGTAAACTCGGTGTTGAGTTGAGGAACCTAAGAAGTTCAAGGCTGGTTTAGTGTTCAAGGCTTGAACATTCTATTTTTTACTAAAGGGATTAGTGCAAACCTCCTTAGGAGTTTTAAAGAGAAGAGTGGAGTAGGCTGGGGTTTAGCCAAACCACTATGAAAATCTCTTTCTCTCTATTCTTTACTTTACTCCATATCTTTCAAATTCTATCATGTTCAAATCTTAACTTTTCAAAAGAACACAACAAATTATGTGTGAACCACTTAAAAAGGGTTAATAATATTTCTGTTGTGCATACTCTACGAAACGTTGAAGTGCCCCTTCGATTTACTTGTACGAATAATTAAAATTTTCAAAATCCCACAAGTCTATTCAACCCCCCCCCCCCCCCCCACTCTTTAGCACCTCGAGACAAACAACTGAACAAGTGATATCAGAGTAATTGCCTTAAACGGTAAACACGCTGTGTATACTGTCTAGTGATCTCCATATCAAAAGTAAAATTCTTTTTGTTGCACATATTTTTTTAAAATATGGATCATTATGCATAAAAAAAAAAATATTGTGTTTAACCTTAATAAATTTGACGATTGGAAGGTGTGCATATAGGCACACCTTTCGGCTCTACATGATGAAATGTGGGATGTGATTATCATCGAAGGGCTAGTCCAATTATTGTGGTAAATGCAAATGTTGCTGCCCAAGGACCGAATGCCCCAGAGTACATTCCAAAGCCTCGACACGCATGGATATCCGAGGATAGAACAAGAAATAACTTGGACAACATTGCCAAGGATATTTTGTTCAAAACCGTGGATGATTCTATCTTTTCAAGGGTTAAAAAATGTCAAACTCGCCAAAGACATTTGGAATGAGTTGATGTGAATCGGAGAATGCGACGAACATCTCAAAGAAAACAAGCTAACCATAGCCATGAAAAAGTTTGAAGACTTTCGAACGGTCAATGGGGAATCGGTTTCCGAGATGGAAACACGATTCATGAAGTTGATATAGGTGAGATTATATTGCGGACCTAGGCAAGGTTTTGACGCAAAAAGAAATCAATCTCATGATACTCCCTTGTCCTTTTCCTTGCATTTGGGGCTTGTCATTTTCCTTGCATTTGGGGTATATATTTTCCCCACATCTACACTCACGGAGAATAATGTGGGGTGGGGGGGTGGGTATTCCCAATCCCCCCGCAAAATTTCACTAGGGATAGGTATTTGGGGCAGGATCAGGTCAGTATGGTGTTTATCGTCTCTACCCTTGAACTCGACGGAAATTACAAAATAATTCACATTTTTCATCCGTATTCCCTCTCCCATCGAGGTGGGTAATCGAGTTCTCCATCAACTCCGGGGTCATTGGCTATCTTTATCCTAACCTACTTGTATCTTAGAAGTTACATTACATGATCTATGTATAGATAGAATGAGAAAGAACTAATGCACCTCATTGGAAAAGAAAAAATCATTGTGTTGTATTGTTCTTGCAATTATAGTTATGTTACTCACTTGAGCTGAATTTTTTATTTGCTTCACACCAGCTATCATCCCTCATTGCTAGTTGTAAGCCTCATTTTATTGCTCATTTTGATACATCAATAAAGTCAAATGTTAAAAATCGGATATCACTTACTAAAAAACTATAAACATGGAGACACATCTGCACAAAGTCCACATGCATCGTCATCTACTCTCATTGAACGGGGGAGGGGAGGGAGGGGGGAGGGTATGGAATTTTGTATTGAATTTCTATTTCCTTAATACTTGTATGAATCAACTCCACCCAATAAACATACATCTTACGTACATTGTTTTATGTATGGCCATTTTCCCTAAAGGCAATGATCATGAAAGGCGATTAGGTCATTTCAACACATGAAAGAGGGGGAGTGCTATTAGCAAAACCGTGCTTGTCAATAGCATTTACTAGGAGCGTCAATGCTGGTCGGCTAGCCCATTAAGCTTGCCCCACCACAGTGTTTTTTTTTTTGGCGGGCTTTTACAAGCCGGCCCACGAAGACCGCGAGTTGAGGAATACACATCCCAAGCCCGCCCCATGCGGGCTCGCGGGTCCCCGGGCGACTATTAAAAAAAATAAGTAAATTAATTGACCTAAATAATAAATAATATTTAAAAATTAAAATCAAATATATGATCATAGAAATAAATGTATTCAACATTCTAAAAGTTCGCACCACAAATCCACAATCATAAAAATACAAAACACATCAAACAACAGGCACATTACACTTATATAATTATATTGTTATTACTCTTTAACTTTGTAGAAAGAAGAAAAAAAAAGATCCATTCACAATAAATTAAAAACACAATCAGTACAGTACCTATAGTCCCCATGTGGGTACAACAAAGTAACCTAGAACTACAACTAGTCCCCACTAAGCAATAACCTCAGAACCCAACACATTGCACATGCGAAAAAGAAACATAGAACCCTAGTTCAAGTTCGGATATGTACATTTATTAAACTATAACTGGCCCCACTAAGCAATATCCCAGAACCCAATACATTTGACATGCTTGAATCTCTTTAAATAACACAAAACAAGACAAAAATCAACTTTTCAACTGCGAAAAATAAAACATAGGTGAGCTTCGGATATTTATACGTAGAAGTTGTATTGGAGCCATTAATCCTCCTACTAGTCATGCTCGTGCTCGTGCCTCATCGTCCTCTACGCAGCAGTAGGATCAAGGATTTGGGGGTAAAAAAGGTCAATCGCAGATGGGGGTAAATCGTAGATGAAAGCTAGGGCTGAACTGAAATTGGGAGTAAATGGCGTGGGAGGAGAATGGGGGTAACTAAGACTATTGCGAAATTACCAAAGTGTCTATGATATTAACTCTAGTTTGAGACAAATCTGACCGGAGGGTCACATTGATTACGTTTTAAAGATTTGAGGGACCCAATTTTATAAAATTGACAATGAGAGACCACATTATAGATCGAGAAACAATTGAGGGACCAAAAATGTGATTTTCCTTTTAACTTTTTTAGTCATAATTTTTCTATTGTTGTGTCATCTTCTCTCTCTTCTTTCTCCGACTACATTAACTACGTCTCAATGCGCTAAGAAGAGTAAGATGAAAGAAACGTTCGAAAATATGCATCTAATTTAGTGATTATTAGTGGGTATCAAACCGTAGAAAACACATACATATTTCACCTTTTCTTTATAGACGATAAAATTATAATATTTAGGGAAAATGATCAAATAAGTGTGTAAACTTTAACTAAAAAGTCAATAAACTTCTTAAACTTTTAAAAAGTGTAATTACATCTGTTGGAATATGGACTACATCAATGGAGCTACGGAGAGGAAGGGAAGCAGATTGAAGAAGTAGGAAAAATGCAGAGAGTAAACTGTGTTGTGTATTAATGAATAATGTTCTAAGTAGATACAGAGAGGAGGAAACGAAAGTTTATATACAGAAGAGGTACATGCTTACGTACTCATGCTTATATCTATGATCTTCTTTATTTACGCATGCGGATCTTCTTCATTTATGAAGGCAACATCCTCCAACACCCCCCGTAAGCTGGAGCGTGTAGATCCTACATGCCCAGCTTAAACACAAAAGACTTTCTAAACATCATCCTTGGTCTAAACATCATCTCACCACCTTCTTTGACAAAGACTTTCTCTATTGATAGAGAATAAGGGGAAGCTGCCAATAATTGCAGAGCAGAACCTAAACTTCCACACATTACAAACAACACAAGTAGAGGGCATGGCGCATATTTAGTGTCCCCCAAGCTGCCATGGAGGACTTTCAAAATTGCCAAGCAAACATCCAACCCGATAAAATCTGCAAATTTCATTCCTGCATCAATGTCTTCCTTAGCTGCGACTCCATTGTAGAGTGTATAAAATGCTTCGTTTATCATTGGCATCAAGATTCGATTCACAATAAAACTAGCATAATCCTGAGAGCAAAGAACAGTCTTGCCAAACTTTTCTGCCAAGTTCTTTGTTACATTATACGTCTCATCTGATGTATCTGCACCCCTGATGATTTCAACCAGTTTCATAATCGGAGGAGGATTCATAAAAGGCATGCCAATCACCTGTGTAGGATGATTAGTTGCAGATGCCAAATAGGTAATGGAGATGGAGCTTGTGTTAGAAGTCAAGATTGCAGAGCTCTTCACAATCTTGTCTAAATCAACAAAAAACTTTTTCTTCACAGATTCAGACTCCAAAATAGCCTCAATAACAATATCCACAAACTGGAAATCTTCCAAATTCTGTGAACATTTTAGACGCCTGATTGCTTCACCACCTGATCTGCTTTCACCACCAGCAGATACCCAATAGAATCCAATTATCCACCAAATGAATGAGAACATTGTATTTGCAGACTCCAGATGATTTGCAGTACTAGTTTCATCCGCATCCTCATTCTGACGCGTGTCCAAGCCATAATCACCAGACTCTCCATCACTTCCGGAGCTCGAATTCCCACCGCTCCAATTACCGGAGCTACGGCGGGAATTCAGGTTTTCAGGCGAACTTGGCAGCTGGTTCCGCCGTCTATACTCCAGGCAAACACAAACTATGTGGAGCACACACTGGAAATCATACCCGACAATCCAGAGCCTGAGCGACATCATAGGGGACTCGTCACGGCTCATCACTAGCACGGATACCGAGACGACGATGAAAGCTAAATTCTAGAAGAGATCGAGTAGATACACTTGCCTTCTCTCTCTGCTTCTTAGCATCTGGCAGCTCTCTCCATCCCCTTCTTCCAACTCCAATGAAATTTCATCAGAAATGTTATGTTCTTCAGGGTATGATGAGTTTTCCGGAGCATAGGTTGACCTGCAGAATTTTTCACACATCGACGAACTATAATCGGAGAAATCCAAATCGGAACTCTCCTGGAGAACATCCGACTGAAGCTCAGAGTATGCCGACGAGTAGTCATCGAAAACCTCATCGTTTATAGACAACTTCAGCTCGATCGCACTTTTGAAAACTCCAGAACTCGACTCCACACATGAACAACTATCTCTCTGAACGAATTTCCGATCAAGATACGCAACCGCTTTGGCTGAATCGGAGAACTGCTCCGTCTTCTTCAGATTGAGAATCGGAGAACTGCTCCGTCTTCTTCAGATTGAGAATCGGAGAACTGCTCCGTCTTCTTCAACTTGAAAATCTCATTCGGCAGATCAATTCCTTCCTTCCGCTGCGGAACGACTGTGGAGATCGCCGGGGAGATTCGAGTTTCCTTATCTTGTGGATTCCTCTGCGGAATCGTTATTGATGACCGACTACTCTGCGTAGCAATCGGACTGATTCGCGATGCGCGAACTATGGATTTATTGCTACTCTGCATAGCGATGTTCCTTTGCGGATTGATCGGAGAAGATCGCAAAAGCGATCGAGCATCAGGAGTCGTCGAATGGCTTCTTTGATTGGACTCTCCAATGCCGGCGGCGGCGTAGGTGAACCACCGTGGTGGCTCTGATACCATGTTGGAATATGGACTACATCAATGGAGCTACGGAGAGGAAGGGAAGCAGATTGAAGAAGTAGGAAAAATGCAGAGAGTAAACTGTGTTGTGTATTGATGAATAATGTTCTAAGTAGATACAGAGAGGAGGAAACGAAAGTTTATATACAGAAGAGGTACATGCTTACGTACTCATGCTTATATCTATGATCTTCTTTATTTACGCATGCGGATCTTCTTCATTTATGCAGGCAACATCCTCCAACAATATCATTTAACATGTTATATTGAGGCAAAAAAATTCAAAAATCTATAAATGACATACTATTACAGATCATTTGGATTCAAGCGTCATCTCCGACAAAAATTCGACGACTGGCGATGGTTGCCATCTACCAGAGAAGGCAACCAGTTGGTCACCTTCTTCGGCATTAGGCGACCAATTGTCCGCCTTCCCCGGCGGAAGGCGACTAGTTCGTCTTCTTCATGGAAGGCGACCAGCGACAGTTCGGCCGTTATTGGATGATGTCTGAATCCAAATGACTTGTAATAGCAGGTCATTTATCGGTTCTTGGACTTCATTGCGTCAATATAACATGTTTTAAGCATATAATTACATTTTTTTAAAGTTTAACCTAATTGACTTTAGGTAAAGTTTAAAAGCTTATTTGAACCTTTTTCCTAATATTTAATTAAACTATTAATTATTACAATCCAAAAGTATGCTTCAAGGATAAATATTAAATCGTCATTTTTATAATTATAACAACCAACAACAATACGAGAAAAACTGAATTGAATACTTGACATTTCATAGTTTACTGAGTTTGGCTTCATTCTTTAAGCGATTTTTCCTATTCTCTGATAGCACTTTCGCAAACCTGTAATCCATAACATATAGAATGTTAGTTCCAAGAAATAATAATTCAAAACTAGTATGATGTTAGTCCAATATTAACACGTAAATGTAGTTGGTTGTATTGTATTCTGATACCAGTAACAACAGTATTGCATGGACCGTGGTCTACATAGCTGTGTGGATCATGGTCTAAAAACACATAAAATATATTATTTTAATTCATAAAATATATTATTATATTTTAACATGTAAAATACATTATCTTATCCTAGAATGTTCATTATTCTAACACGCGCGTAAAGTAAAAAAAAAAAAAAAAAAAAAATTAACATAAAAAAACGTGGTTTTGGACCATGGACCACGATCCATGCAATAATTTGCTCACCTTTACACTCATGTAGTTATATTGTGCACAATATGACTAGAGCTGTCAAAGCGGATTGACGGGCGGGATCCCTCCAAAAGCCCGCCAAAATGCGGCCCTAAGAGCCCGTCAACCCGCCCTGCCAAGCCCGCGGGTTCAGGCGTGACGGGCTAAAAATCCCACCATAATATGGGCTTTAGAAATTAGAGCCCGCCCCGTCCTTTTGGCGGCGCGGGACGGGCTATGCCCGTTTTGACATATAACACTAGAAAATTAAAGTTAATTATTTGAAATTTTATATTTAGAGAGAGAAATTTTAGAATCATTCTTCCAAAAGCTAGGCTGAACCCCAACCCTAAGGGCCCCCGCATTTCGACCTAACAAAGCATTTGGGAGGATGAAATTTTAGAATCATATATTGAGGGATGTGTATTCAAATAAATTTTGATAATAACTTAATTAGAATTAATATGATTATCGAAGATGGAGATTAAAAAAAAAAAAAAAAAAAAAAAAAAAAAAAGGTGAAGACCTTTTCAAGGCTTCTTCATTTGTCCCACGAGCATCATCAGGCTTATACTGTCCAGTCAAAAGATCCAATTTGGAAACACTTTTCTTCAGCAAGTTTTGCCCAACTTCTTCCAGTTTCTTCAAGTTCTCCTCCGTCGTCACATCAACCGAAGCCACATCTCCTTCTAAAGAATCTACCTGTACCCATTCATTACTATGAATGTAAATTTTAACTCGAAATTAATGGATTAACACGATAAGATCTTAAAATTTTGAAATTAATGCTGAAAAAATTTAACCCAATCAATGAAAATCAACTTGATAAGTCTAAAATCGATAAGTTCGTAGCTAAAATGGACTAGTTCAAAATTTATTGAGCTAACTTGATAGTTTGCTCGAATCACTAATGAAAGTTTCTATGTAAATTTATCTTTAAATTTTTTATTAAATTTTTAATAAAATTTTAATAAATTTATTAAAAAATTATTTTTTTTATGTAAATTGTAAATATATTAATTATTTAAAAATTATTTTTTTTATGTAAATTGTAAATATATTAATTATTTTTCGTTGAAATTTGAAAAATGAATGTTTAGATTGATTAAATGATGTATATAAACCCATTATTTTTTTTTTTGAAGGTCACTGCCCATATTACAGTGTAGTATCTGTTTATATACTTTCTGAACCAATAACACCTCCACTGACACTGAAGCTCGACCTCACAACCTTCCAAATGAAAGTCCACCCCTGGTACCATTAGATCACATAGTCTTGATAATATAAACCCACTAATTTATTATAATTTAAAATTAAAATATTAATTTAAAAGTATCAAAAAGTTTTAATTTAACTCGTTTGATAAGTTCAACAACCTTATCTCAATTGATGTCCTTATCCCATTACCCACGTCGTCATAGGCTTGACTAAATTTATTTTGAATTTAATTTTTCATACCATTAAATTTAGTAATAGCATATATATATAATTTATATATTTAAAAATTATATTAAAAGTACAATAAAGAACTAAAATTTAAATTGAAAAATATTTAAAATCTAATTTTTGAAAAATATTTAAATTTAAAATCTAATTAAAAAATAAATAAAGAAAAAAAGAATTATTTGATTAATAAATACTAAACATGACATGTAAAACGAGACAAATGGATTAATAATAGTAAAAATAATAAAGATCTTACTTGAATTCGGAGGTAGTTGTCTCCGGCATCGAGGGAGTGAAAAATGGTGGCGATGTGAAAATCCACCATGTCGGAGCTGGCGTCGGAGAAAACATCGATCAAAGGGTTACCGTCGCTGTGAGTCAACCATCCGATGATGCCCCAGTTGGCCGCCATTTTTGCAGTGTATTTCTGGGAATATTTAGAAGATCCTGTGCCTAAAGAAAGTACCCGGAAGCGTTGGCAGTCCATAGGATTAGTTCCGGCGAAATCTGGATCGTCTTTCCTCGCCATTCTTTGCGTCACTGTGCTGATCGCAACCAGAGTCTTATACCATGAAACACAAAACGGGAAAGTTAGTTGGAAGAACAGTACAGCTAAAATGGGTATATAATACTACAAAATGAATAAGTTGATAAATCAAATTTATATAAATATAAAAATAAACGGGGATTAAATTTTTTTAAAAATAGTCTGCAAGGAACAAAAGAATAACAAGAAGAAAAAATTCAAAGTTGTACTGTGTGTACCACGACCTATTAATTATTTTTTGGGAGTGATAAAATGAATTACAGTAATATAGTTGAGCACTCAAACTATATTACTTTCAACAAACTAGAACAACACACAATCCATTAGCTACTTCTAGAATGTGATAAAATGTATTATAGTAATATAGTTGAGCGCTCAAACTATATTATTCTCGGCAAATTAGAACAATAGGAGACAACAAGAGAGCACTTTGAAGCACTTCAAAATTTTGTTACAAACTAGAACAAAAGAAGTCATACAACCTAGCCTGGCTCCCAAACTTCTTGGAGAGAGTTTTTATGTTATAACAATTCAAACTTTCTCTAAAAGGATATTGTATATATATCGTGCAAATCGACTTCCCAAATCTATGTGAGACAAAAATTTCTTCAAACCTTTCCATCCTCATTTTTTAACTCAAATGAGTCTATTTTAAGTATCAATTTCACATTTCACATTTTACTCTTTACTTCATTTTGAGCCTACAATATATAAATTTGTTTGTCTTACTTCATAATATATGAATCCAGCTTGACCCGACTTAAATTAAAGCAAAACTGAACAGCACACTATAAAATAACCACTTAAAATGTTACGGAGTACTTTTGATTAAAAATTTCTAACAATAACTGCATAGACATACCGGATTGTTAGCACAGACGCCGCCGTCGATGAGGTTGAACTCAAATGTGTTGCCTTTACCATCACGGTTCTCAAAATAGTGAGCAGGAAAATACGTTGGAGCTGCGGAACTTCCTATGCATATGTCTGACAATTTAACGTCCAACTGGGGAGAATCCTCCGCCTGTAGCATATTACATTATATTTTCCTAAAACATATTACTAAGATCAAGCATTTATCACTTAGCTAAAAGTTATAACTCGTAAAGAAGGTGCAATTTCAGTTTCTTAAAACCGTTATATTTTTTAAAGGCATAATACGAGGTAAGAGGTTGTTTACCAAAGTGGAGAATTGAAGATTTCCCCAAAAAAATAGAAAATTGAAGAAATGAAAAAATGAAAAATAGAAAACTTGTTTACTAAAATGAATTCTCCAATGCTTTATCTATTTTCCATTCTCCACTTTTTGTATGATTTTGGAGACATGGAATCTTGAGTTCTCCAAATGGAGAAATGTTGGTCAAAGTACCTATGAAGTCCCTGTACTATAGTATTTTGTTCAATTTAGTCATTGTACATTTATTCTGTTCAATTTAATCCCGTTACTTTAAAAAGTGGTGAAACTAAAGACAATAGTTAACGGTGTTAATATTACCGTTAACTTAGCTTACGTAGCGTTGACATCATTGTTGTCACATCATGATATTTATATTCCAACTTATATTATTTTATAAATATTTAAAATTAATTATTTTTACCGCTAATATATTACATTAATATGTCCAAAATAAATCATCACAAGCATGCTGACATCAAGTGTCCAAATCTCATTAGGAACATGATTTTATTTATTTATTTTGAACATACTAATTTATATTAGTGGTAAAGATAATTAATTGTAAATATTTATAAAGTAATATATGACTAAGAGTATAAATATCATGACGTGACAATGATATGATGTCAGTGCCACGTAATTTAAGTTAACGGTAATATTAACACCGTTAACTATTATCCTTAATTACACAACTTTTTAACTAGAAATGTTAGAAGCGTGCGTCATTCAACACGGAGATAAGAGGTTTGAATCCTACCATGCACTCATATATGTTCTCTACGCTTGCGGACACCTTCCTTTAAAAAAATAATAATAATCTTTTTGCCTTTTGCCTTTCTCCTGTATGGATTTAATTTACTTCATTGTTATTATTATTATTATTATTATTATTATTATTGTTATTATCTTTGTCATAGAAATATACAAATATTATATAGATTGATTGTATTTAATAAAATCAAAAAATTAAAAAAAAAATAAAAAACTAGAGGAATAGAGAAATGGAAAGCTGAAGGAATGAAGAAGAAAACTTATTAGAAAAATAAAAATAAAAATAAAACTGAAAATAAAAAAATAAAAAAAATTTAAAAAAAAAAGTAAATAAACACTTTTCACAAACCTCCGCCCAATAATTCTGTAGCTATTAATTATTGGACTTAACTCTTTACTGGTCTATGTCCAAATCCAACGTATAAATATATGGACAGAAATGTTTGGTGCAGATGTGTATGTACCTCGCAGTTAGTGAACACAAGTGGTTGAAAGTTCTTGATGTCGAAGGTGGGGATGACAACTCTAGTCAAAGTTTGATGAAGACGAGTGTCTCCAAGCCTTTCTTCAACAACTTTGTGGAGGTATTTTCCGTCATATTTCGGACCTTCCAACAATGCCAAACCTCCTTTGATGGATCCAAACAGACCGCCTCTGCATCTCATGGCCGTAATGAAACCACTTTTTAATTAGAAAAAAATTTATTTTTTGGTCCCATGATTATTATCTATGTATCAAATTTGTTTATCATTGACTATTAATATTTTAAATTAGGTGCATGACTATGTAATTTGCATTACATTTAGTCCTATCATCTAATTTTCTGACCAAGTTTACGGCCAACCATTGCTAGAATTACAGCGAAAAAATAATATGTTCTGATTAAAAGAGTATTTTTGGCCATGGCCAAAAAAATTATTTTTTTGTTGAAATTTCGACAATAGTTAACTAGAAATTAGACGTTGGACCAAATGTAATATAAATTATAAAGTCATGCACCTAATTTGAAAATATTAATAGTCAATAATACAAATCTAAGCTTCTACAATTTTTTTTTTCAAAATGATGCTATTTTATACTAAAGCGATACTGTTTGTTTTCAGAACTCACTAATTAAAACGATGTTATTTGAATTGTGCATGTGGGTGTGGGTGTTTTTCTAATTAGGTGTGTCAAATGTAAGCATGACCAACAAGTAATTATAACTAGTTAAAAAATATAAGGAATAAGGGTCAAATAGGCCACTGAACTGCACACCAAAATGTAATTAGGCCATCGAACTCAAAAACAATGCAATTGGGTCCTTGAACTACACAAAATCATGTAATTAGATCCAAAATGACCTGTTTACGTGAAATACAAGTTACCAATTTTAAAAATAATTTTTAAATGTATTTTAAAATAAAATAATTAATTAAAATTATATAATTAAAAAAAAAAACTAAAACTAAAACTAAAACTGCCGGAGACGAATCGTCTCCGGCAGTCTTCGTCTCCATGGCCGGAGACGAGCCTTCATCTCCATGGCCGGAGACGTAGCTCTTCGTCTCTGGCCACGGAGACGAAGACTGCCGGAGACGATTTGTCTCCGACAGTTCTAGTTTTTTATTTATTTATTTTATATTTTATTTATTTTAATTAATTATTTTATTTAAAATTATATTTAAAATTTATTTTTAAACTCGTTAACCGCCACATCAGCACAATTTCAGGTCAACAGGTCATCTTAGACCTAATTGCATAATTTTGTGTAGTTTAAGGATCCAATTGCATTGTTTTTGAGTTCGATGACCTAATTACACTTTGATGTGCAATTCGGTGACCTATTTGACCTATTTAAGGTTATGCTAATAACGACCTAGCTTATAGTGCAACAACATAAGAGTAAAACTTTTTATAAGAAGCTTCAGAATCAATTTCCTTTATAAGTATTAAAAAAAAAAAAAAAAAAAAAAAAGTAAATAAAGTTACTATTATACCCTTGTGGAAAAATCTTAGGACCGTGTTCTTTGTAAAACGGCAAAATGTCTTTTGCAGCAAAAAGTGGACGCTTATTTTTATCCGGAGCTGTTAACATGGCGGTCACCAATCCTCCAGTGCTTGTTCCAGCAATCACGTCAAAATAGTCACAGATTCTTACCTTTTTACCGTCCAATTCCTAATAAAAATAAAATTTAAAAAAAAAAAACATGTTTTAATTTCAACTCTCATATTAATTAATGAAAAAAAACGCTTAAAATACTCTCTGATCACCAAATATAGTTTGTTTAATTTGATTGGTTAATAGTCGTATCACAATCACTTTAACTAATCAAAACATGTTAAACCAGACTTGTTGAGTAACATTACTCTCAATTAATTTCAACTTGTTGATCTCATTGAACATCTATTCTTTTTCTTGAAATTTATTATACGCTAAATTATTGCCTGTATGTTCACACAAGAAGTTCACATTTAATAGATAAGTCTAGTAAGAAAACATTTTACTACTACACAGGGCCGCTCTATTAAAAATATAGGCCTTGTGTAATAGTTTAATTTGGACCTTCATTGTTTTTGTTACGAAATGCAATCTAAATATAATAGAGTAAACAGACAAAGACAATAATAGAAAAACAAGAACATAGAGAGAGAAGAGATTTTTTAATATTTAAATTTCGCTATAATGATAGAGATTTTTATTTATAAAGATAAGAAACGTAATCTCAAAAAGTCATCTGAAAATGAAAATAGAAGTCTAGGAGATATATATATATATATATATATATATATATATATATATATATATATATATATATATATATATATATATATATATATATAATAAAAAAATAAAAATAAAAACTCTATAACTAAGATAATTGAGTTCAAATCTAATTTGAACTCCAAGTTATTGTATCTTATAACAAAAATAAAAATGTAATTAAAATTTTTTGACCAAATATAATGCATAAAAATTTAACAAAGAAAGAATACAATTCAAAAGTTAATTTAAGAGTGTCATTTTTTGTTCATATTTAAATAAAAATTATTTTCCAAAATTTCGATGTCAATTCATTCTAAAATTTTATTTTCAAATACAATTAAGACCAGTCTATGAATTCAAAGAAAAATAATCATTAAATATAAAAAAAATAATATATTATATCTATAATATTTTTTTAATCTAATCTGTGCGGTCGCCCGGGCCAAAGATGACCGGGACCAGCCCTGCTATACTACAGTTTATTGTGTTTAGTAAAATTGTATTATCTCTCATAGTACAACCGGCCGGTAAGTTAGAGGTATATATAATTATAATAAATATAAGAAATTGTGCTACAAATACAGTAAAATTTCCATACCAATTATAGACTAACTTAAAGTGAAATAATTGATACTCCCCCACCCAATTTTATGTGTCGGGTTCGATTAACGAGACTTGACTGGAGTTATTTGTAATTTAATTTTTTTATAATTTTAAGTTTAGAATTAGTATGTAAAATTTATATATTTAGAAACTATATTAAAAGTACTATTAAACACACAAAAATTAATTTAAAAATTATAAAAAAAATGCTAGTAAAAATAAGTGAAAAAGAAAGAGTTATTTGACCAATGAATAGTAAGTAAGACAAATAAAATATGATAGAGTAATAAATATAAGTTATTACTTGAAGTTGGGCTTCAAGGAAAGCAAGAATAGTAGCAGGAATGATCCCTCTAATACCACCTCCATCAATGCTAAGAATTGTAATAAATTTCTGAGAGTTGTTGTTGGATGCCATTTCGAATGATGATTGACTTAAGGTTTGTTTTGGTGTACACTGGAAAGAAGCATTTGTGTGCTTTTTATAGGCATTTGATTAGACAGAACTGATTGTCATCCTATAATAAAATGATTTCAAGAAGAATTAAAAAATGACTTAAATATGACCCTACCTAAAATTTATATAAAATACTCCATCGGCCTCTGTTCTACTTATTATTTATTGATTAAATCAACTATTTTTTTTTATTTATTTTCTTTAATATTCTTTATTTTATTTTTAAATTTGATTTTTTTGTATTTAATAGTATTTTTACTATAATTTTTAAATATATAAATTTTATATACTAATACTAAACTTAATATTATAAAAAATTAAATTAAAAATAACTTTAGTCAAGCCTCGTCGAACTAATTACATAAAATAGGATGGCAAGAGTATATTTTATGCTTCAATTAGTCTTTGACTATTAATCATCAATTTTTTTTTTTCAATTGACTAAATTTGATAGAGAATGTCTCATATTGTTAATGATGTTATTATTTCATATTATATTTGTGTTATATTATAGTTAATATTTATGTGGTAGTAGATTGTTTGACTAGTACAGGTCTATTAGTTAGGAGAGTCTAGCGTTCTTCTATGTGATATACTATTGTAATCCCTATCTCTTTCAACTGAATTGAAACACTTTCTCTCATCTGGTATCAGTTAGCTATAGGTCATCGATCATTCTCTCTCTCTCTCTCTCTCTCTCTCTCTCTCTCTCTCTCTCTCTCTCTCTCTCTCTCTCTCTCTCTCTCTCTCTCCACCGTAAACAACCGAACACCACCCTAGATGTCGACCAATTCGTCAGAACGAACGGTCACCGCCGCCGGTGCTTCGTCTCCGGCCACCCACCCTAATCCCCTAGCCCCAGCTCATCACTTCGTCTCTATCAAGCTTACGTCCAGGAACTTCCTGTTCTGGCCTACGCAATTAGTCCCGTTCTTACGCGGTCAGGATCTCCTTGGATTTGTCGACGGAGATACATCGTGCCCTCCGCCAACCGTCGACGCCTCCCCCGCCTCCGGTGAGTCTGCATCTGGCGCCACTGCCACGACTCCGGTCCCTAATCCCGCGTACAAGGCATGGGTGCAACAGGATCAATCTATCCTGTCGCTCCTCATCTCCTCGATGTCAGACGAGGTCATGCACTTGGCCGTTGGCCGGAATACCTCCCAGGAAGTATGGCGTTCCATCACTGCGGCTCTTGGTTCCTCCACCCGCGCACGTTGCATCAATCTGCTCGGGCAATTCCAGTCGCTCCGGCAAGGAAATGCCTCACCGGCTGATTACTTGGGATGGGCAGAGCTCATCGTGGAGGCGTTGCCACAGGCCGGTCGACCACTCTCTTTAGATGAATAGAATCTATACGTATTCCGGGGACTACGTCCGGAATTCAGGGTTATGGCGGCTTCGCTCACTGTTTCAGGTATCCAGTCTCTCTCCCGCAACTCTCAGATTACTTGCAGGCTCAAGAGTTCATCCTCTCCGATGAATATCCAGTGATGGCTGACGGCGGTAATGGGGGGTCGCATACTGCCTTGTATGCTGGTCGCGGTCGTAGCTGGCGTGGTGGCCAAGGACAAGACGGTCGCGGCGAACGTGCTGCGCCGAGATGCCAAATATGCCGCTCCCATGGGCACACTGCAGTTTATTGTTACAAGAGGTACACGACTCAGCCCCGGCGCAGGCCCATGTCGCGGTTTCCGGCGAAGGTCTAGCAGCGAGCTCGATGGCAAGCACGACGGACGGCTGGTTCCCGGACACGGGAGCCACAACGCATGCCACGCCTGATGCCGGGATACTGACTCACTCCGACGAGTACAACGGCCCCGATGTGCTTCGAGTCGGTAACGGCGCAGGTTTGGTTATTTCACGAGTCGGTCATGCAACTATCCATTCCGTTTCAAAATCCCTATGTCTATCTAATGTGTTACACGTACCAAGTCTGTCTGTACCACTTTTATCTGTTCATAAATTCACTAATGAAAACAATGTTTATTTTGAATTTCATAAAAATTGTTTTCTTGTGAAGGATTCCACAACCAGGGTAGTTCTGCTTAAAGGACCCACCTCGGGTGGCTTGTACAGACTTCCAGTGTCACAGTCTCAATTTGCATTCGTCAGTTCTCAAACTACTCCTGCGGTGTGGCATCGCAGACTGGGTCACCCGCACCGCATGGTCACGTCCAAAATCGAGTTCTCCAAAGTTGCCCGGTTGAGTCAAATAAAACCAAGTCGGTGGAGTCGTGCACAGCTTGCCACCTCGGCAAATCGTCGCGTTTTAAATTAGATAGGGTCGAAACTTCTAGTAATAATGGTATAGATTTATTGTATACCGATATATGGGGACCTGCTCCTGTAATTTCCACTAATGGCTTTCAGTATTTCTTGCTTTTTGTAGACGATTACTCACGTTTCTGCTTGTTTTATCCATTACGGGTAAAATCGGATATATATAAAATATTCGAGTCGTTTCGTGTATTGTTAGAGCGCCAATTTTCGCACTCTATCAAGTCTATTCAGTCAGACTTAGGGGGTGAATACCGAAAATTACACAACATATTCAAATCACTTGGCATTAATCATAGGCAATCTTATGCCTACACACATGAACAAAACGGTAGAGTTGAACGCCGGAATAGACATATCGTCGAAACCGGCTTAGCTCTTCTCGCCGAAGGCTTAGTACCCCTTCACTATTGGGACTATGCCTTTGAAACAACCACTTGCCCAATCAATTATCTACCCTCGTTAGTTTTAAAATTCGAAAGTTCGTATTCCCGTCTACATAAAGTGTCACTACCATACACGTTTCTACGAGTCTTCGGGTGCCGGTGTTACCCCTATCTTCGGCCATACAATCAGCACAAGATAGAGTACCACTCGGCTCCCTGTGTCTTCCTAGGTTACCCCCCGTCCTTTAGGGGATATAGGTGTATGGATCTGATGATTGGAAAAATCTCTATCTGTCGCCATGTCTTGTTTGACGAGGCTGTTTTTCCTTTTTCCACAGGACAGGCGACACATTCTTCATCACCACCGTCCATGCCATTGGCATCTGGGCCAATAATCCCCCGTATTACTCAAGCGGCTACATCGCTAGCACCGGTGCCAACGCCCTCGGGATCCAATCCCACACCGCTAGCACGAGACTCCGCACCCTCGGCTATCGAGGGCCCAACACCTGCACCGACTAGGTCTTAGTCAACCCGTGTTCAAGCACAGGAACGGGGACGTGTCATGCGCCTCCGTCACATGACCCGAGGCACGAATGAACACTTTCATGCTTTAAGTGCCACTACTGATCCTACTTACTACTCACATGTTGTAGGGCATCCACAGTGGCATGAGGCCATGGACCTGGAGTTCAATGCGCTTCTTCATAACAACACTTAGCGTCTCGTACCACCTGTGCCGCACATGAACATCATTGGGTGCAAATGGGTGTTTCGCACCAAACGCACGGCTAATGGTTCGGTGGAACGCTATAAGGCACGCCTCATTGCTAAGGGCTTCAACCAGGTGGCAGGACAAGATTTCTTCGAAACCTTTAGTCCTGTTGTCAAACCGACAAAGTCCGAATGTTATTCTCTCTTGCTGTGTCGAATAGCTGGACTCTACGCCACTTAGATGTCCACAATGCCTTTCTAAATGGGCGCTTAGCCGAAACGGTGTACATGAAGCAACCTCCGGGATATGAAAACCTGGCGCACCTCGGTCATGTATGCCATCTTCAACGCTCTCTATATGGTCTCAAGCAAGCCTATCGGGCTTGGTTCAAGAGACTTCACGATTTTTTACTGTCTGCAGGTTTCTCCTCATCCAAAACAGATGTCTCGCTGTTTCACTTCACATCTGGCTCTTCACGGGTGTTCGTACTTGATTATGTCGATGACATCATTATGATGGGGAACGATGTTGCTCTAGTCAATTCTTTACTTCAACGCTTAGCCACAGCTTTCAAGATCCGAGACCTTGGCACACCTGGGTTCTTTTTGGGTATTGAAACAATTTTAGTAAATGGGGGCCTAATCCTCTCACAGTGGCGCTACATGACTGATCTGCTTAACCGTTTCGGGATGGTAGACTGTAAGCCCCTAGCCACGCCAACGGCTGTCACACAAGTAGTAACTCCTTCTTCACAACCGTGTGAGGATCCCACACAGTATCACCGCATAGTGGGCGCCTTGCAGTATCTGACTATCACTCGACCAGATCTCTCTTATGCGGTCAATCGTCTATGCCAATTTATGCACTCCCCAACTATTGACCACTGGGGCCTAGTCAAACGCGTTTTGCGATACATCAAAGGCACTCTCGACTATGGCTTACGAGTCTCAGCTTCTTCATCCGCCGACATTCACGCTTTTTCAGACTCCGACTGGGCTGGGTGTCCGATTGATAGAAAAAGCACAAGTGGGTATGCTGTCTTTTTGGGCTCAAATCTCATTTCTTGGCTCTCCAGGAAGCAACGCACTATGGCTCGCTCATCCACCGAGGCTGAGTATAAAGCATTGGCCGATGTCTTAGTAGAAGTCACGTGGGTCGTCTCATTATTACAAGAACTTGGTTTACACTCCGGTCAGCCGTCGACCCTCTGGTGCGACAATCTTGGGGCGACTTATCTCTGTGCCAATCCGGTTTTTCACGCCAGGACTAAACATGTCAAAATCGACTATCACTTCGTCCGCGATAAGGTGGCCTCTGGGGACTCCGTGGTCAACTTTGTGTCCACCAAGGACCAGCTAGCAGATATCTTCACCAAACCATTACCTGGGCCGAGGTTTGCAGCTCTTCGGGACAAGCTCAACGTTGTAGCACATCAACATTGTGCTTGAGGGGTGTACGTGTTAATGATGTTATTATTTCATATTATATTTGTGTTATAGTATAGTTAATATTTATGTGGTAGTAGATTGTTTGACTAGTACAGGTCTATTAGTTAGGAGAGTCTAGCATTTTTCTATCTGATATACTATTGTAATCCCTATCTCTTTCAACTGAATTGAAACACTTTCTCTCATCCATATGTCCTCAACCACATAGTGTGACATGAAGAATGGTGAATGTTTGGTGAATTATACCATCCACAATGTGAGTTGATTGAGATATTGAACCAACAAGTCTAGGAAGATTGGGGTCAAACCTTAGCCACTATGTGAGGTCAGGTCAACTTGGCCAACAAGCTCAACTTTGGTAAATATGGTCCACACAGTGTTATTTGGACCATAATAAAATGTACATTTTTAATATATTAAATGTACATTATTTTTGTACTGTATGTAAATTATACAATATATTACACTCAGTACAAAAATAATGTACATCCCTTAAATATAATGTACATTATTTTTGTATTGAATATACATTATTTTTGTACTAAATATACATTATTTTACAGTATACAAATATGGTCCATACAACTTGTATGGATCATGATCCACACAATAACGATTGCTCAACCCTAGGGGCTGTGAGGTCAACCAAAGCTCAGCGTTCTCGGGAGATTTGCCATCAAAGTGGCCGTTGGAAAGCGCCTAATTCACTTAGGGAGCGTACGAATCAGTTGATCTTTGCCCAAACACCGTTGGAATCACTTGTGTATATATACCTCAAACACTATTTGGATAGGAGAACATGTTCTTTTCCTTACAAAATGCAACCACTGTATTACAATAGCAATTAATAGAAAGAAACTCTCAACATTCTTGTTTTCTTTAGATTACATTATTAGTGTAGTCTACTAGTCCTATCATCTTTTTAAAAATTTAGATTTGATCGATTTAAGAAAGATAAAAAAAAAAAAAATCAAAGGATTAAATTGGGTTGAACAAATAATCGATGGACGGCTAAAAATATAAATGTCACAATAATTAAGAGATCAAATGTGAAATTAATTTAAATTTAAATTTACAAAATATAAATAATAATAATTAATACTCTCGCGCGCCCCTCATGCATTAGTTAATAATAATATTCTCATCCAATTGCATTTCCAAAATTGACCTCTCCACTCTCTTTTTAAAATATGGACAATCCAATTCTCAAACCAATTAATTACATTATAGTAATTTTATTTTATTATTTTATATTTTAAAAGATGGAATTCGGAATTTTGGATAACATCACTTTCACACTAAAAAAACATCCTTGAAATCTTCAATGGAATCTCTTCCATATTTTAATTGATTGATTTATTTACTTGTGTTGAAAACTTGAAATCCTACAATAATACAAGCAAGCTCCGGCAATTGGATCATAGAATACTAGGAAACCGTAATCCGCGGACAACAAAGAAACAAAGAATTTAATATGCTAAGTCTTCTAATGATTAATCGCAATATAGTATTTCACAATATAATTATCCATCCACTTTCTTATTAAATCACCAAATAATAGTAAGACTATATATGTATCGGAGCCTGAGAAGTTTGGTTGGCGTGAGTTGCCGTGTATTCTTGTCCATTAAAAGAGGTCAGGAGTTTGAATCCTCTTTTGTATGATGAAAAAAATTAATCTGACAGTACTTTGTCCCTTCATTGGGCCGATCCAGCGCTAACGGGAGTGTCTCTTACAGTTAGGGTTGCTCATGACACCTCGTGGTCTGACCAAAAAGAATACGAATCATCAAGGTTGTAAAACTCGGCCGCTTAGCCGCCTAGGCGCTAGGCGGCACAAGGCCTTGGCGTTTTGGCCTAAAGGCGATCAAAACTCGGCCGGCCGCCTACTCGGCCGAGTCGGCCAACTCGGTGCTACTCGGCCGAGTCGGCCAACTCGGCGCTACTCGACCGAGTCGGCCAACTCGGCTGAGTCGGCCGATTTTGACCGATTTTGACCGATTTCGTCCTTTTTTGACTAAATTTGTTTGATTTTTACCGATTTCGTCTTTCATCAATTATTGATTTTAATATTATTATGATGTTATGACTTATAAATTATCATTATTTCATTTATTTGGACGTGTTATTTGATTGAAAGTTGAAAACAGACTCATTGAAATTGTCAAACTACAAGTCTGTCACTATTTTTTTTTAATTTTTTTGGTGCTCGCCTAGCGCCGCCTAGATTCCGCCTAGACCGCCTAGGCGCTAGGCGCTGCTTGGCCGCCCAACTAGCGCCTAGCGCCTACTGCAACCTTGTGAATCATACATTGTCAAATGATTTTGGTGAAATTTTTTGGTCCATAGCTTGATCCTAAAATCACCCACTATTTATAACTGAAATATAGATTCCGTAGCCACGAAAGAAGTGGTCAAACAAATGGAGTATGACTTTCATACAATTATACATGAAGATCACGAGTGCGATACTTGTCAACTCCCTCTCGGTTGAACCCATTATACAATGTCTTCCTTGTATAGTCTACATCTCATATGTAATTTATAGGTTATTACACAGAAACAAGCTAGATTTATCATTATACATCCTTAAATATTAGCGGTCAGTTTTCCTTATTAAAAAAAGAAAAAAAAAAACAACAGATTGCTTAATGTTCACACTTTAATGAGTTTAATCACATTAACGTTTAATAGTGTTTTTTTTTTTTTTTAAGTACGTGTAAATGTGTAATAGTGTTTAAAACTCTAGATAACGACGAGTTGAATACTTTTTGGATTCAATAACGCTTTTTAATAATTAACATGAAAGGACAAAAGATGGTCAGTACAGTTGTAGTTAGAATTAACGTGAATGGACAAAAGATGGTTTGTTGGGTATTGCCATTGGCCTATTGGGTGTAGTAGCTTAAGTAGGCTTATTCACAATTTAGAGCAAATTTGGCATTAAGAAAACAACAACAACAACAACAACAACAACAACAACAATAATAATAATAATAATAATAATAATAATAATAGTAAAAATTACTCTTTTTTTTAAGTTTCGAACTAATAATGACATTTTTAATTTCGTTAATAGTTGATAAAGGCATGTTAACACTAGTACAAAAGAGAACATAGAATACTTACTTTAATTTTTGCTATTGTTTTTAAAAGAAGGGTAGGGGATTGTTACCAAAAAAAAAAAAAATACGGTGGTAAAATTGTAAATATTTGAACAAGAATCCGCTGAGGACAAAGGTGAAGGTTTGACTGTTAGGGGTCGTTCACCTGAAACAGAGAGTAGTAGTAAAAAAGCTAGATCCAAGTGCAGATGACGTAAGTCTAACAAATCCTGTAAGTACTACAAGAAGCATGGTCACGATGTGACTGAATGCTTCAAACTGAAGAATAAGGAAGAGAGAAAAAAGAAGTCAGTTGAAGCTAGTGTTGTTCAAAGCGAGTCAGATGGTGATGTTTTGTTATCTGTTAGCTCCGGTGACAAATGGAGCGAAACTAAGTGGATTCTGGACTCTGGTTGTACATTTCACATGTGTCCTCACAAAGACTAGTTCATCTATATCGAACCGGTTAGTGATGGAGTTGTTTTGATCGGTAATGATACCCAATGCAAGGTTAGTGGAAATGGAAGTGTGCAAATTAAAACTCATGATAACGTTTTCATGACTCTTACCAATGTTCAGTACTTTCCTGATTTGAACGAAACCTGATATCCTTGGGCACCATCTCTGGGGTGCAAGTACATAGCTGAAGGTGGAGTTCTTTAGGTCATAAAAGGTTCTCTTGTTTTCATGAAAGCTTCTCGTTCTAGAAGCTTGTACGTGTTGCATGGCAGTACAGTGACAGGGTCAGTAGCAGTATCCTCATCGATGTCTGATGTTGATCTCACCCAACTATGACATATGCGTCTAGGGCATATGAGTGAGAAAGACATGCATATCATGAGCAAGAAAGGCCTCCTGGGTGATTCAGGTACGGGTAAATTACAGCTTTGTGAGCATTGTGTTTTTGGAAAACAAAAGAGGGTTAGTTTCTCTACTGCTACACACCGTACCAAAGATGTTTTGGAATATATACATTTTGATTTATGGGGACTGACTAAAGTCCAATCTATGGGAGGTTGTAGATATTTTATGTCTATTATTGATGACTTTTCTCGTAAAGTCTGGGTCTATTTCTTGAAACACAAAAATCAAGCATTTTCTATTTTCAAAAAGTGGAAAATACTTGTTGAGACTCAGACAGGGAAAAAGGCCAAGAAGCTTAGGACAAACAATGGCTTGGAGTTCTGTGAGTTAGATTTCAATGAGTTCTGTGCAGCAAATGGAATTGCCAGGCACAAGACCTTGCCTGGTAAACCCAAGCAGAATGGTGTTGCCGAACGTATAAACAGGACTCTGTTGGAGAGAGCTCGTTGTATGATCTCTAATGCTGGGTTATGGAAACGACGTGATTTTTGGGTCGAGGCCGTTTCTACTGCATGCTATTTGGTGAATAGATATCCACATTCCTCCCTTGATTTCAAAATTCCAGAGGAGATTTGGTCAGCTAATCCTATTAACTACTCTATCTTAAGAGTTTTTGGATGTCGTGCATATTCTTATTCCAGTACAGGTAAATAAACCCTAGAGCTGTCAAATGCATTTTCCTTGGTTATGCTTCTGATTCAAAAGGGTATCATCTATGGTCTCCTGATTTTCAGAAAATCATTTTGAGTCGAGATATCACTTTTGATGAAAATGCATACTTTTTCCTGGAAAAGAATGTGTTGTTCAATTAAGGATTAGATTCACGGGGTGTCACATCAGCACTAAGTCTACACAGCTCAAAAAAGGGTACCTCACTGTACCTAAGGTAAACAGATCATGGGAGATGATGTGAAACCCCGTAAATCTAACCCTTAATTAAGATTAATTGAGAAATTAATCCTAATTTTCCTTTGATAATTTCATTCTAAAATCCTGAAATTTAATAGTCGAGGGGCTAGAATTTGACTAGTTTCCTTAGTCAACCATGTGTACCTTTTGCCTTATGCTTTGTACCTCAACCTTTTGTCTTCCTAGCTTTAGTAAGGGTAAAGATTACCTTTCACACATGTTTTGATGCTCAAGTTTTCCCTAGTAAGACACTTCACTCATTTCCCTTACTAGCCAAATCATAAACACTCCACCTTCTCTCTAAAGAAATCTAGGCTTGCTCTTCAAGCTAAAAGAAGAACCATCTATCCTTGCAAAGTTTCATCCAAAGAGTCCACCTTTCTACCTCCCTAGTATAGGAAAGGGTAAGATCTAAAGTTGTTTAGTGTTTTTAGTTAGCTTTAAGGTATCTTTATCTTATTTTGGTGTTTTCTTTGTAGTTTGGTTGTGTAAGAAGTCTTTAGTGAGAAAGAGCTTCAAGGAGAGGCCTAGGAGTGTAAGAAGTAAGAGGTTTTGGTCTTCAAAGGTAACTCATCCTATACAAAACCTATTTTCTATTGCTATGAATGATTATTGACTTCTACTTGATGATTCTTGGTATATTTGTGAGATTGGATGCATGATCTTGTGATAATGCATGTTTAGAGATTGTATTTAGGGTTCTTGAATGCTATTCTTTGAGCTATTCTTGGGTTCAAGTCATATCTTTGTTGTGTGTGAGGTTTTGGGTGTTTTGGACTTGAACTTGACCTTGAAGTTGAATTTCCCCGAAGGGAAAATGTTGTACAGGGATGTACCCCGCGGGCGGAACGGCGGGCAGTGGCCTACCCGCCGCCCCACCCGCGGGGAACGCAGCCTCGTGGGATGGTACCCCACGGGCAAGACCATGGGTGGTGGTCTACCCGTGGCCCCACCCGCGGGGAACGTGTGTGATGATGCTGGGGGTTGTTTCCCCGTGGTTCTTTCTTTTTGGTATTTGATGTTTTGACCTCCCGTTGTTGGATTATTGAGCTTTTGTGAGTCTTCTTGATGTTTCGTATGTCTAGAACGATGTTTTAGGATTCCATGTTAGGATTTGGTGTCTTGAATCGTGCTAATGGTCCAATCTTGTGATTCGTTGGGCTAATATGAGTCTTGAAGGTTCATTGGAACCATTTTGGTTTACCCGTTTGATGTGCATTCTAGTTTTGATGTCGTTATGCTAGTATGTATGGTTTGTTCCTTCTTGTTGAGGATTGGCAACTCGTATTGCCAATCATATTGGTATTGGATTGTAGCTCATTGTTGTTGGGTATTGCTTCATGTCTTTATTGAAATCTCTTGGTTGATTCTTATGTTGTGATCTTGTACAAATCGTTGTACCCTTTGTTGATACTTGATTGGGCTATTGATGAGCCTTAATCTTCTTAATGATGACTATGTGTGAATATGAATGAGATTGGTGGTGTTGTTATTTGAGCTTTGCTCACGAGATCGGTGGTATGTTAATATGAATTTAATGGTATCCCCGTGTACTGAGAGATCGGTGGTATAATGATTGGTGGTGCGATTGGTGGGGGACGACGGTCCCAGGAGGGAGAAGGTTGGACTCGGTGTACAGGGTGGCACTCGGAGGTACAGGTTGGAACTGTGATAAGGTCGAGGGTAGCCATAAGGGAGGTACTAAGGTATAAGGTTGGACTCGAAACGTGAAACTTGAATGTGAACTTGTCATGATATGATTGTTGTATTTCCTGCTTATGAGCATGTCTATGATGAACTCTACCTTGTGAATGATAGGTTGCATCTAGAGTTGTGGTACGTTGTTACTTGTTGATTGTGGTCTCTATTGCTTTGTTGAAGTTTTTGGTCTTGATCTTTATTGAGAGCGTGATATGTCTATTGTTGTCTCATCTCTTGGTTTTCAAATGCTATATACTATACTCCTCAGTTTCAAACGGTTTTGATTATATCTATGTATATATATTGATACTTAACGCGTATTGGTGGGTTACCAGCATTATTCGCTGACCGGGTGTTATGTCTTTACCTGTTTTGATTAGATCGAAGAGCGCGCTAAATGTGGACCGTAGCTAGTGTAGCTCTCGTTTTGCCTTAGTTTGTTGTTGGCCTATGAGCCGTAGAACTTTGACAATGGTTTTAGTTGTAGCCTGTGCACCTATCTTTTGGTATAGGTGTGGCATAACACTACCCGAATTATGTTGCTTCCGCTTTGTTTAATGACTAATGTTAGACTGTTTCCTTTATATTAAGCTTTAAAATGTTGGTAAAATTCGGGGGTGTTACACTTTGTGAAAATATCCGCTAGTTGATCCTTGGTTGAAATAAAGTGCACTTCTAACTCCTTTTTGGCTACTTTATCGCGAACAAAATGATAGTCAATCTCAATGTGTTTCGTGCGGGCATGAAACACTGGATTGGCACATAAATAAGTAGCTCCCAAATTATGACACCATAGTCGAGGAGGAGACGCAGGAGGGATGCCGATTTCGTGTAACAGAGAAACGAGCCATGTAACTTCTATAGATACATCAGCGAGTCCCTTGTATTCTGCTTCAGTCGAAGAATGTGCCACAGTCCATTGCTTCCGACAAACCCAAGATATAAGATTACTGCCCAAGAACACAGCAAAGCCATTAGTATATTTGCGATCATTCGGATCGCCAGCCCAATCTGATTCAGAATGGGAGTGAATATCCATAGATGTAGATCGAGAAATATGCAGGCCAAGATTCAGGGTGCCTCTGACATACCGCAGGACTCTCTTTAGAGAGGCCCAATCTATAGTAGTGGGAGCATGCATATGTTGACACAAGAGATTAACAGCATAAGATAGATCCGGACGAGTTACCGTAAGATACTGGAGAGCACCAGTAAGACTCCTGTATTGTGTTGGATTGGCATAGGGGACGACCACTTCGTCTGTGATTTTCGCAGAAGAGACATGCGTGATTACTGGCTTGCAGTCCACCATGCCAGCACGTTTGAGAATATCCTTCATGTACCGTTGTTGGGATAAAAGCATACCGCCAGATAACGGGACAGTTTTATTCCCAAGAAGAAAGAAGGCACACCCATATCACGAACCTTAAATTCAAGTGCTAATTTATCAATAAGAGCAGTAACACGATCTGAGTCAGAACCCATAATTAAAATGTCATCAACATACACCAAGAGATAAAGACGAATACTGTAGCGAGAATAGATAAAAAGAGACACATCCGTCTTAGAAGGCGAGAAGCCCACAGAGACAAGAAAATCATGTAGCCTTGTGAACCATGAACGTGGAGCCTGTTTGAGACCGTATAGAGATTTTTAAGCAAAGATACATGATTCGGTAACAACTTATCCTCATAACCAGGTGGATGTCGCATGTAAACAGTTTCAGCTAGCTCGCCATTTAAAAAGGCGTTGTGAATATCCAACTGGCGAATAGACCACCCACGAGATACGGCTAAAGATAAGAGAAGACGAACCGTAGTGGGCTTAACCACAGGACTAAAGGTCTCAAAAGAGTCATCTCCAGCAACCTGATTAAAACCCTTGGCTACTAACCTTGCTCTATGACGTTCTATTGAACCATCGACCTTCCGTTTGGTTCTGAAAACCCACTTGCAACCAACAACATTCATACATGGTTGAGATGGAACGAGACGCCATGTATGATTATGGACCAAGGCATTGAACTCCGCGTCCATTGCATCACGCCACTCAGGAAACTTGACCGCCTGAGATTAACAGGTAGGCTCAGGCAATATAGTGGAAATAGTGGTTAAGGCAACATGTTGATGCGGGCCGGAGCTGCGAGTGTTCATGCTATGCGACCGAGCCACCGAGGAGGCGGAGTAGCACGTCGAGGACGTCCGCGCGGCTTGCCGCGCTGCTCAACCTGCTAGTCCGAGACAGTCCGCTCACTCGATGCGGACTGCTCGTGACCGTGACCGGCATCACTGGCAGAAGCAGCCACGGGCTCGTGAATCTGCCGAGCGCCATCAGTAACCGTGGCCGAGACATTACTTCCTTGGCCCGTCACAATTGGTGCAGTTGCCCACGGTTCGGAACGCAGTACAGCAACCTGCGAGGCAATAGGAGAAACAAAGGGAAACACAGTCTCATCGAATCGCACGTGGCGATAGATAAAAGCCTTGTTAGTGTCCAAACAACGATAGCCACGATAAGACGGAGGATAGCCTAGAAAGGCACAGGGAGATGAACGAAACTGGAGTTTATTGCGATTATAAGGACGTAGGACAGGAAAACACAAACAGCCAAACACTCGCGAGTAGGACGGGGGAGATCGATGTAAACGGAAGTGAAGGGACTCATCAGACAGAACACGAGTAGACATTTTATTGATTAGATACACTGCAGTTTCAAAAGCATAGTCCCAAAAACGAGACGGGACAGATGCTTGAGCCATTATAGACAGCTCTGTCTCAACAACATGACAATGTCTGCGTTCCACTCGACCATTTTGCTCGTGAGTATACGCACAGGATTGCCTGTGGCAAATACCCAGCGAAGCAAGAGTGGAACCAAGTTTTTTATAGAGTAAATACCCAAAATGGTCCCTCGACTATAGCTAAATTCACAAATTGGTCCTCAACTTTCAATTTCAACCAATTAAGTCCTTAACTTTGCAATTTTGACACGATTTGGTCCTCCATCTATTTGACCGTTTGTTGACCACGATCTTTGAGGATATATATGTAGTTTCACGTGCAAAGCTCAAGAGAACGCTCTTGGAGGTGACATCGTTGTTTCGGAGGGGGGAAGTGCTTCTCCGCTTTCTGCTTGGGGATCACGAGCCGGTTCAGCTTAGAGAACGCTCTTGGAGATGACATTGCCGTTTCGGAGGCGGGAAGTGCTTCTCCGCTTGCTGCTCGGGGATCCCGAGCCGGTTCAGCTTGCCTACATCGCTTGGAGTCATGGCTTTCTCGAAGAGCCACTCCAGGGACTTCGGCGATCTATTTATCAAAAGGTATAATTTCTCCGGCATGGGGTGCAACGCCGGCAGTGGATTCAAATGTAACATTGCGGTCTAGAAATACAACCGGAACCTTAAAAAACCGACGATGGACCATGAAATTACATATATATCCTAAAAAAGCGCAGTCAACAAACGGTCAAATAGACAAAGGACCAAGTTGTGTTAAAATTGCAAAGTTAAGGACTTAATTGGTTGAAATTAAAAGTCGAGGACCAATTTGTGAATTTAGCTATAGTCGAGGGACCATTTTGAGTATTTACTCTTTTTTATATTCTCCCCCTAAATCAGATTGAAAGGAAATAATCTTGCAAGAAAAAGAACGCTCAACTAGTGACCTAAACTTATCAAATATAGCATACAAATCAGATTTAGCACGCATGGGATAATACCATATATAACGAGTGTAATCATCCACAAACAACACAAAATATTTATAGCCAGACGCAGAAAGTAATGGCGCCGAGCCCCAAATATCTGAACAAATTAATTCCAAAAGATGCATACTAGTAGTTTCGACACGAGTCAAAGGAAAATGAGAGGATTTTCCCAATTGACAAGAGGAACAGACATTGGGAAGATCACTTGAATTAAATGTACCAATAGACGAAGACGCTAAAATTTTACGTAAGACTCGAGAATGAGGATGCCCAACCGCATGTGTCAAACGTAAGAGGATCGCGCAGCAACAAACGCAGCAGGAGCTGAGGAGGACGCAGGCCATGTGTAGAGACCCCCAGACGCATGTCCCTTAAAAAGAACCTTCCTGGTCAAACTGTCCTTCACATAGAAACAAAGGGGGTGAAACTCAAAGAAAACATTATTGTCCTTTGCAAAACGTCGGACAGATAATAGAGAAGAAGAGAGACCAGGGACATGTAAAACATCATGTAACTTAAAAGACCTAGAATCAGTTGCTAACGAAGCGGAAACAACATTTAACAATAACCAAACATGTACCACTGCCGACTCGCAGAGTCTCCGGACCATCATAACTTGTCGCAGAAGTCATCAAAGAAGAATCAGGTGTAGCATGATTTGTAGCACCAGTGTTAGGGAACCACTTATGAGGACCGTTGGAATCACCATTATCACTAGAGATGGCCACATTAGCCTGAAAACCCGGAGCCCCTGAATAACGCCAAAAACAGTTGGCTCCCGTGTGACCAAAACATTTACAAATTTGACAAGAATCATCATAGCGCCAAAAACAATTAGCTCTTGTGTGATCAAAATGTTTATAAATTTGATACGGATCATCATAACGCCAAAAACAATTGTCTCCCATATGACCGAAACTTTTACAAATTTGACATTGAACATTAAAGCCACAACTACCACGTTGCTGACTTCCACGAACCATCTCGTTCGCCACTTGATGATCACGATGCTAACAATTTTGGATCAGGTGGGTGACGCTTGGGATGAAACCAAAATCAAGAAAGATTGAAAAGGGAACTCTATTAGTGAAGCTCCTGCCACGTACACAATTGAGGGAAGAGTTCCAAAATTCCCTACGGCGACAATACAGTTGGAGGAACATTCTCTTCCATTACAAATCAAAATCCGTGGGGAATTATCGCTATGAATACAGCCGATAGAGATACAACATTCATAGCAATAATAATTATCGCGAACCCTGATTAACTGATACCAGATGAGAATATAATTGTGTTGTATTTAATAATAATGTCTGAGAGTACAGGGAGCGAATATATAGAGATGCTAGATAGAATTCTAGTCTAACACGAATAATATAATCCTAGTCTAATATGAATAATATAGTCCTAATACTGTTTACCTCCATAATTGGCAAGCCATCAATGCTGGGATTTTGCAACAAAACGGTAGTCCAGGAAGGGAGGAAATATGGATGAAGCCACCAGATGGTTGGAAAAAGCTCAATGTTGACACAACTCTAGATGTCAACAGCAAAAAGATGGGGTTCGGCTTTGTGTTGCGAAATGATGAAGGCCAATTCCTAGTCGCTAGACAAATTCCTTGGGATGGTGTGCATAAACCAGATGGGGCTGAAGCAACAAGGGTGAGGGAAGCTCTTAAATGGCTCAAGGAGATCAACATGGATTCTGTGCAAATTGAGACAGACTGCAGCAAGATTATCTCATCGATTCATACTCAGAAGCTGCAAACTTCGTTTGATCCTATTTTAAATGATGTTAGAGAATTAACTAAAGCTTTTACCGACTTATGCTTTTTATTTGCTAAACGGTCTGCGAACAAGGTTACCCATCTGTTAGCTCGAAAAGCCTTGTCCAAGTCTGACTGTGTGGACTGTTTTGGAGTCCCGTTTGTTTTTGTTATTCCTGCTTTGGACTTGATGCTAATTAATATATTTCGACGTTTGCTTTCAAAATAATAAATAAATAAATAAATAAATAAATAAAAAATAAAGCTAAGAATAAAATCATTGTCAGCTAATTTAGCCTGCTTTGGTAAGAACTAATAATCAAATCACCCATTAGAATACCATCAACACAATTTTTACAAGCCTAAAACTTCAAGGGATTCTTCATACAAAGCTGTAAGGTTACAATATGAAGGTAATATCCCAAGGAAAGAACAGACAGGTACAGAACTGCAAACCAAACAGGGGATAATTACATGACACACGATTAACTGTGTTCTTTGTCAACTCGAAGGTCATCCTGTTCACACAGCTAACCTTGGATCAACTGCTCCACTGGCATTCCCTTCACCAGTCAGAATATGATCCGGATCCTGGAGAAATGTACTAAGGTCATTTCTAGCATCGAATTATAAGTTGCGGAAAAACATGAGACATGCTGTGTGCATACCTCGATTCCCCATTTGATGTAATCAGGGGATTCACAAGCCTTGTACTCGTCAACAAGACTCTCAATCACATCTCTAGATTCATCAAATTCTGACAGATCATTGTCCTGCAAAGCTTGCCTCATCAATCTAAGTTGTGTGATGTGCATTGAAATTCCAATCAAGCATTATAGACACTTTGTAGACAACAGAGCAATGATTTTAGTAGGTATGGAACCATTTAGCATAGTCATCCAAGGACACTGAATGCATGTCCATGAAGCAATCACATACAGAAAAAAAAGATAAAAATTCTAGGGAAAAAACTTATTGGGTTGGGGGGAAGGCATGGTTTGTGGGCTTAGATGAAAATTTGAGCTGTAGAGAGACAAACCATGTCTGAATAGTCATCATAAGTGATAAAAGGACATCATAATCCATGATATTATATTTATATAAGCAGATAAATTTACAACTTTGAGGTATTTACCTTCTATGTGGGCCTTGTACTTTTTTCTTGATCACTAGTAGAAGATGATACTTGTGCATCTTTTTTTGCACTCAATAATCAACTAAGCATACAGAAGACTAGTGCAAATAAAGGCACATAAATTTTATATCAAGGAAAAAAAGTTGGCAAGCAACTTACAGCAAACATGGGATGATTTCTGTAGTTGTCAAGAAATGCCTGTCTCTTTCTCAATTTCTCATATTGGCTCAAGCACTTGGTAAATAAGTGGCGGATGCCTGTATGGCTTGCAAGCATAAGACCGCTAACCTAACATAATTAAGAAGAATATACAATTATCAAACTTCAGCTTAAGATGAACGCTCTTACCAATCTTTGTGCTTGCAAATAAATATACCACTAAGGGTCAGAGAAGCAAACATGGAAGACATAAAAATATGGCAAATCTGTGCTCTGATAGTTAATGGGCAAGCTCAGCTTATTGTTTTTTTTTTTTTTTTTTCAATAATATGAACCATAATAATTCTGATAAACAATGCAATCAATCCCTAACTAAGTAAGGATTGAACATTTGAACAAGGAAATCTTACCCTGTGAGCAGTTTGGACATAGGGTGACTTTCTAGATAAAGCAACCTACCAAGAAAGATAAGTTTTTGTTAAGTTGCAGTTTAATGTGAATAAAACAAACAATTGAATCTTAAATATCAATATATAGCCAAAAGGCTTTACCTGGATGCTAGCAGGGCCCCACTCAATAAAGTTGACAAGCTTCCTTTCACGAATTCTCTGCAGGCTTTCATGGACCTGATTTTGGACAGTGAAAATATGTTTCAATGCATCTCAATTGAATCTTTGATGAAATTTTGTATGCTGCCCAGAACCACAACCTCAATAAATATCTTGTGCCATAATATGCACAAGAGATGCTCAAAGTGGTACTAACAATTAAGATAAGAAAAGATGCTGCCAGTGCTATAGAATTCATTTCTTAAAAGGCCATAGCCACCATGAGATGTGTCTACACCATACAAGGTTTGGAAAGGGAGATGTGCCTAAATTTGTTCTAAATGAGGTTGTTTCCAGGGCCCAAACCTATAAGGCTATAATCTAATGGTCTATGGGCAAACATTTGGTTCTAACCAAATCTAACGTTCTACAGATTAATTTCTTAACCAATAAAATTCCAAAAAGCCTTTAATAAGTACAGTTTACCACTATAGATAAGATGATCTATAATTCAAAGAACCTAAAGTAAGAACATTACTGAAGTACACTTGAACTGTAGCACAAAAGTCAATTTCTTCAGAAGCATAGCATAAAAAATACCTGTGTTGGATCTACTTCACCTTGAATAATGTTTAATATTGATATATACTTTGCCTGACTAGCTTCCTTTGTTCGAGCATGAGAGGAAACCATGATATTCTTAGTCTGCAAAGCAAAAAGCTTTAAGTATATTTGCAGTTTGTTATCTGCAAAACAATAGATGAAGATTCCGTCTCACCTGAAGAAGTCTTCTCATCACATCAAGAACAGTTGTCTTGCGTATTACATTAGCCTGTAAAAAGATTATCTGCATTAGAATACAGGGTTTTCTTTTGACTTTCTTCTTGAACAAAATGCATCACTGATATTAGTTCTTTTCATTACATTTTATTTACTTTCTGTCCAGTTGTTGTCTAAAGTTTAAATATTCAGACATAGATACAGATATGTGCATTTCATATTTAGAAGATACTAGGACGGAAATATTCATAAATTGATAAATGTGAATTAGAATCCATAAAGTAAAAGTGCATGCAGTCAATTGGCTGCTCAAACATGGAGTTAACAATTATTTTAGCACTTGGCTTTGAAGAAACAGATTTATTGGACAACCATACACTAGAATAACATCAGAACCTTTAGTGGCAAAATGGGGAAAAAAAAGTGCATTCATAGATTTAGTCAACAGTTGCTTTCCCAAAAAATCAGCTAAGCCCAACTCATCATGTGCAATTGAAAATGGAGAAGCAAAAAGTTAATGAATTCCTCTCTCTGTTCATATGAACTTAAAACATTCCTCCCTCAGTTCATACGAACTCATCTAGTAAAAATGTTCCGAACACTTCCCATAAAACTTTGATATCTTGTATCATTTCTAAAGCACCTGAACATGTAGATTTGCTACCAAACACAAATAAAATGAAAATTCAAGGATTTTTCAAACACTTGCACTTTTCATAATAAAGATTAAACTTGTTGAATTTGAAAGATCCAAATGCCTGGCGGGTGGAGAATAACAACCACCCGCTAGTTAGGCGGAAGCAGAGATGAAGAATCAAGGAATGAGAAAATATATATTGTATGAAAGTGAATAGAAGGTTTATAAATCTGTGTTAGAAAGGGGAATACACAGCCCTATAAAATATAAATACATGCTAGAAGATTTCTAATAAGGAAATAAGTTTCCTTATGACTACTTACTCAAAACCCTAAAATTCCAAGTTGTCTAATATATATAGATTCGATATTACTTATATATTCCATAATAAAACTAAATAGCTCAATTATACTTTTTCATACCCTTCCCAGATATATGCACTAAGAATCATGATGGATAGTAGTCTTCTCTTTTTAACTTTTTCACTTTTTTATTAGAAACCTTAACACCCATAACTTATGGCTTTGTGAAGTGAGCATAGTACATGTTTCACATAGAACTCTAAGCTAATTTCACAACATAATAGATGTCTCAATTAAAATTTGATCTACTTAGTAAAATTCCATATCTTTCAATACTATTGACTTGATTAATCTAAAATCAGCCTTTCCCTGTTAGAAATCGATAATTACTTCCTCCAGGTTTCTCAATTAGGGTTAAACATTCAGCTTAAAGACAAGACAATCATCCAGAGATGCTTAAGAATTTGCTACTATTGCACTCAATTAGTGCCACTAATTTAGATCAGAGATGAAGAATCAGGAGACTACTTAACCCAATTAGTGCCACTAATTTAGATCAGCAAACTTAACTTTGGCATCAATCCTTGGAAGGAAATTGCCATCATTTCATAAATTTAAATGCTTAAGAATTTGCTACTATTGCACTCACTAAAAGTTCAAACAAACTCTATTTAGTCAAAAGAGAAAATTTATCTTTCATTGTTTATATATAGCTATATCTCTCTTAGTGCCAACAACCATTTTTAAAAAGGCAGGTCGGTACATAAATATAAAAGAGTAAAAAAGAACAAAACCAAAACTAACAGAGTCCCATTATGTCAGGCCAAAAACTGCCAGCATATTGCACAACTTTTGAAGGAGATGATGTGTGATAATATAATTAGATTAATTAATCAGCCTTGACTGCATAGCTGTACTGTCTATTGATTCTAACATGCAACAGGAAATAGAAAGACTGGGAATAGAGGTCTTACTTGACGCTCCACTGTGAGTGGTGTATATCCAGCCATCAGAAAGTGGCACCTTGGTGTTGGTATTAGAGAAGCAAGAAGGCCAACCAAATCATTATTCATATATCCTGGATAACGCAGAGTTGTTGTGCTTGCTGACATCACAGTAGAAACTAAAGAATTTGTTTGAGCAAAAGTAGGAGTCGTTATATGAAGGCGCTCCACAGCTATTCTATTGAGTGCAGTATTATCAAGAACAACAACACAATCAGCATTTAGTGTCAGTCTCTTGAGTGTGAGAAGGGAGTTGTATGGCTGAACAACCACATCACTTGTCTCATTTTGGTTTGGGAACACACTGTATGTCTGAACAAGTTTTTTGCTATAGCGATCATTAAGAGTCTCCAACAAATATGAGCCCATACCTACACAAAGCAAGTGATTAATGGACACAAAAATTAAATAAACAAATTCAGACCAAGCCAAAAGCATTTGATTCGACAACCACAAGAAGACAAAATCGGTTTCCAACTAATTCAAAACATGCTTGTTACTTTAAAAATAGAAAGACGAATCACATCCTGGTCCAAGTTGACAAAAGAGAAAAACCTGAGCCTGTTCCACCAGCAATTGAATGACAGAGAACAAAACCCTCAAGACTATCACTTCCATCAGCCTCTCTATCAATCATGTCCATTAAGTCTTCCTCATATTGCTTTCCCTAATCAATCACAGAATTCGGTCAGAGGGATACAAGATGTCATTTTTCTGACAGAAAATAAGATTATATTGAAAGAGGGAGAGAAATTACAATGAAGAGGACAAGAAGTCACAGTAAAATTAATAAAGTAGAAGAAAGTAAAATTAAAACCATAAAGCCCACATCTAAAATGTTTACCATACTTTAAACATCTGTTGACATCAAAAAACATTCAGCTACTCTTACACCTAAGAGAAGCTAGGGGCCTACTTTCAACCATGGTAATCAAGGCGGACTTTCTAGGCGAGATGCCACCGACCGCCTAGTCAACTAGGCGACCACCTAGGCGATGAGTATATATATATATATATATATATATATATATATATACATTGACAATATCTTGTCTTGGGCAGCCTTTTTGCAACCCAATTTACTCTAAGTTGCCTTGAGGAGATGAATAGTTTTTCTTAGAGTAGTGAGAAGTCTAATATGTATATATTGAAAAATATCTTGTCATGGGCAGCCCTATTTACTCTAAGTTGCCTTGAGGAGAGTAATAGTTTTTCTAGAGTAGTGAGAAGTCTAGTATTTATTGTGCATCTTTCCAATGTTCTTTAGGCCTATATATATGGTGTATAATCTGGAGTATTCTAAATAATGAATAAGATAAACCCCTCTTCTCTACACCTTGATAACCATGCTTTCAACCACACTAAATATGTAGATAGGCATTGGTCATTAAATTTCATGCATTTTTTCCTAACCAAAAACACAAGTGTCAAGGTAGAAGATTTCTGCCAACTTTTGCTGTCCATTTACTACCCAACTCCCCATGTAATTTGGATATCCAAATGGATAATTTTGTTGATAAAACAATCTGTATGACAGATTTTGTGTAGCATTCCTTTTTAAAATGATAAAAACTATATATTAACAGATGGTTTTGTCAATTTGATAGCTACAGTTCCAACACATAATCATGTTTTTGGAGAATGACGCAATATGCAATCACTTCACACATACAAGTGATACAACTGGCACTCTTTCCCTTAACACCAGAAAATGATACCTAAAAGAGATAAAGGACAAACCTGATGATATCCACTTGCCCAATTATTGCCAGCACCTCCCCCATGATCAGCAATAAATACATTCTCATGATTGTAAAGGTTCCTGTATTCGCCATTTTGTATACCATTAATCACCCTGGGCTCCAAATCCATCAGCAAAGCCCGTGGAATATAGTGTTGATCATCAGCTTGATAGAAAAATACATCTTTTCTATCACCTCCCTGCAACATGGTGTACTCAGCACTTTAAACATACATTCTTTCATTCTCGCACAAAAATGTTTTTTTTTTTTCTTTTCGGTTAAATTTTTTTTTGTTCATGGTTAAGAAAAAAAAGATATTTCTAATCATCCCTTTGCAAATATTCAACTATGGTGTGCAAACATGAACAGTTTACACTGCACACATAGTTACATACAGAGGCATGTAAATGTCAGCCCCAAATTTTGGATATGTGGTCTAGGTACATAAACACTAGGATCCAGATAACTTTACAAACAAAACTCCCTAATCCAAATAACTTTTAGAAATATCAGGTTAAACTTTCCCATTACTTCTAGTTCAAGGGAGTAATTATGTAAAGTTTCAAGTCTCGTGCTTTTCCTTTACTGATAAACAATCAGCTATGCAGAATATAAATACATCTTTTCTTTTATTCTTGTAGATACTCCAAATATAGGATAAACCAGCAATGAGTAGCAAATTCTACTATCCTAGGAAAATCATTATACTCCATATAACATTGCAGAACAAGTTCATTATGCATTCTGTTATAGAAATTAGCTTTGCACAAGAAACCTACAATACAAATAAGCAGAAAATAAGGTTAAGTACGGCATGCACAAAAATCATCAAGTACATTAAGAATTCCATTTCTTTTTACTACAGAGCATCTGATCTCAATCAAATTACAAGAACAATCCAAGTAAAGTCAGGCCAACAAAGTAACTGGAGAAACATTCGGCATAATCCGAGACCAGCAGCTCAATTCCGTTTCAATTTTGGACCAGACGATGAACCTAACGACTTGTACCACGTGCAGTACTGACTACTGAGTACAATGACCAATACACACATTACACAGATACTGATATGCAGGTAAAGGGAAGTGAGATGGTGAACCTGAGTGGCGAAGTCTTCTAGAATGCCATCCTTACTGATGCCGTGCTCTAGGCAGAGCTGCTTCCAGAATTCCATTCCGATCTGATTCCCGCATTGTCCCACTTGCAGAGTGATGATTTCCCTCGGCATTTTCGTCGTCCTCTTCCTTCGTCTTCCCGGACAAAACCTCTACAGGTTTTCTAGGGTTTTTCTTGTGGATCCTCTGTAATCTTTATTGGGACTTGGGAGGGGAAAAAGGATGGAGGGAATTGCGAGTGTTAATTGTTAAACCTTAAACCCATGTCTCTTCAGATTTCAGATTTCAGATTTCAGATTTCAGATTTCAGATTTCAAATAATCAGATAAATATTTTATTACTTTTTTTTTTTTAAACAATTACTCAAACAGTTAAACGTCTACTGTTATGGTAAATAATACTCCGTACTCCGTACTCCGTACTCCGTACTCCGTAATATGGATTTATAGACTATATAAATTATAGTTATTGTTTGGTTGATAATTTTTTAAAATACACATATGAATTTGATTATTCATTCAATTAAAAATTTCATTCTTTAATTAAAAAGGTGTATCATTTTATCTTATATTTGTAATTTGATTTTTAAGTTTGGATTAGTGCTTTTAATTTTTTTTTTTTTTGTTCATATTAGTGTTTTGGATGTCAATATATTAGGATAAATTACCTTGATTTTATGTTTTTGCACTTTTAAAATTTTTATTTTCATTATAAGGTCATACATAACCAAACATCAATATTGACAATCATTCCAATTCCATCGTACTACCAAACATGCAAAATACTTTTATCAAAATTCACTGTCATTACCAAGTATTTGATCCTCATTGTCATTCCAATTCACATGTGCGAACCAAATATACCCTAAATTATCTTCATTTTGTAAGTCTCAAGAAAAATGTTTAATTCAAAAATTTGAATTAGGTAGTAAAATTTGAAAGTCCAAATAATATTTGAACAAACACACCCTAAATTATCGTCATTTTGTGGATCTGAATCCTCAAGCTAGACTGAGCACGAGAGTTCTAGAACAACTAAATAGTCTAGTTCGAGAGGTTGTAGAGGACAAAACTTGAGAAGTGATTAACCGAATGGTCAAGGCGGTGATCTCTGCAGAAGTTGCTGAGGTTGAACTTTCAGTAGAAGTTCAACCAAGTCAACAGGTTGAGGAAGCAACTCAACATGTAACCGAGGAGGCATCCGGAGAAGTTGAAGAAATAGTTCACTGAATGGTTGGTGATATTCTTACCGGAGTGGTAAACAATGCTGAGCCATCAACTGAAATATTTGAACCTGCTCGAGAGGTTGTAGAACCGAACAAAGAGGCTGCTGAGGTACCGAATAGCTCTCCAACCACTCGAGATGCTGTGGAATATAGTGGTGAGCTATCTCGAAGAGTAGAAGTTCCTACATGGCTAAGGAACACAATTCATTATTCAAGAACATGAGGAAGGCTATAAAAAAAAAAAAAAAATGCTCGAAGGGAAATTGCTGAAACCAAAGCCACAGTGATCAATGAAGTTGTTGTCACTAGGAAAGTTATGTTGGATATCATGTTGGTAAAACCCAAATAATAATCCTACAAAATAAAGATTATTATTTTACAGAAAAATTGGGAAGGAAAGGGTGAAGAGATAGGCTCGTGTTTGGTGTAGGTTTTAGCACGAGTCGAGTGATCACTCTTTCCTTAAAACCTTATTTGTTACCTCCCACAAGTGCTAGGAGCGTTGTAGCTTAGGTTTCCAAGGATAAAATATGCTACGATTCAGTGTTTGAGCACCCAAACAAAGAATCCGGCGAACAAAAACAAGGCTTAGAACACAGTATGCTAAAGAAGGGAGTAGAAGCAAAGATTTTGGAGCTCAAAAGCTTTGGCATTTAACGGCGGTTGAGTTTAATCCCTAAGCGGTCACTACCAGTGGTACTGTCGCACACCTCCTGCTTTAACCGCAAGAGAGAAATTCTATGCTATATAATTCAATAAACCTTAAATGAGCTCTTGTATAAATAGTGGTGCAAATCCACTTCCAAAACCAATGTGGGACGAAAGCTTCACTTTTTTCCTTCTTTTTCGAACTCAAATGGGTCTACTTTGAGAATTAATATCACATTCACCCATTATCCGTTTTGAGCGTACAATGTATCAATCTCTTCGTCTCACTACGAAGAACCCGAATCCACTTTGACCCGACCCAAATCAGAAGTGGACCCCACTGATAATTGTACCAAAAAATAGTCACTTAATATGTCATTTTATTCCATTTTAAGCTTTTTTTTTTTTCAACAATCCCCCACATGAATGAAAAATGGGTTTTCTGGGTATTTTGAAATCGGAAACAACTGTATTCAACGGTCGATCCCTGCATAGGATAGGTAGGGATTACTGCACCCTTTGAACCTTCCCTTGTGAAGATACATTTACTCTACTGGTTGTATGGTAGAACACAATGTCTTTGAACCCATTGTCGTTTGTATATACGATGACATATCTCCGATCCCTGTGTTTAATATGTTTTTGGTAGACTTAATCATCCGATCGTTACTACCAACGATGAGCATATCATCTACGTATAAACAAAGAATGACATAGTCGTCTATCGTTTCTTTAACGTAGATACACTTGTCACTTTCATTTATTTTAAACCCATTGGTTAACATCGCATGGTCAAATTTCTCGTGTTACTGCTTAGGCGCTTGTTTCTAACCATAGAGCGATTTAACCAACTTACACACTTTCCTTTCTTGGCCCGGAACCACGAACCCTTTGGGTTGTTCCATATAGATTTCCTCATCTAATTCGTCATTTAGAAAAGCGGTTTTAGCGTCCATTTGATGAACTTCCAAATTCTGCAGCGCGGCTATGGCAAGTATCATTCTAATGGAATTTATTCTCGTCACGGGAGAATATGTGTCGAAGTAATCAAGGCCCCCGTGTTGCCTATAACCCTTGATTACAAGCCTAGCCTTATACTTCTCGATGGAACCGTCCGGTTTCATCTTCCTTTTAAAGACCCACTTGGATCCTAAGGGTTTACTACCCGGAAGAAGATCAACAAGTTCCCAAGTGTGATTCTGTAGAATAGAATCCACTTCACTCTTTAAAGCGTTTTTCCACATTGGTCCTTCTGTAGAAGTCATGGCTTCTACATATGTTCGAGGATCATTCTCTATCAAACAAGATAGACAATTGAGTTCATTTTCTAATAAACAGGTTAGACTACCCGAATCATACTCCAAAAATTAAGTTAGAAAATCAGGACCAAATGATTTTTCAACTCTTGCCCACTTACTGCGTCTCGGCTCGAGCTCGGGTTCTTTCTCAGATTTCCCACTATCATTATCCATAGTTTCGTCAATGTCCATTTTGACGTACTCGGTCCCTCGTTGGACCTACAAGGAAACACATTTTCAAAAGAAAGATGCATTCCTCGATTCTATTATCGTGTTCTTATGTACGTCCGAATTATAGGACTCTTGTACCAAGAACCGATACGCACTACTATTATGTGCATAGCCAATAAAGATACAGTCCACCGTCTTAGGACCTATCTTTACTTTCTTAGGTGTTGGCACCAAAGCTTTGGTAAGACACCCCATACTTTCAGGTATTGGTAAGAAGGTTTCCTACCGTTCCACAACTCATACGGAGTCTTAATTCGAGCTTCTTGCGTGGTACCTTATTTAAAAGGTAATTACTTGTCAAAATTGCCACACCCCACATACCTTGAGGTAGGCCCGAACTTATAAGCATCACATTCATCATATCTTTCAATGTACGATTTTTTTCGTTCGGCAACACCGTTTGATTGAGGTGCGTAAGGTGTCGTACGCTCGTGTATGATACCTATACTTGCATAGAAGTCACCAATAGGTGCTTCGTACTCACCACATCGATCGCTTCTTACCTTCTTAATCTTACGATTAAGTTGATTTTCAACTTCATTCTTATAAAGAATGAATTTTTCCAAGGCTTCGTCTTTGCTTTTAAGCAAATACATATAGCAATATCGTGTGATATCATCGATAGCTAGTGATTCAGTTTCCCTTTCAACCGATTTGAAAGGTACTTTCCTTAGTTTTGCCTCAACACAGATTTCACATTTGCTATTTGTGTTAATTTGAAAATTAGGTTTATGGTGCATGCTAATTAATCTACGTATACAACTAAAATTAACATGACCTAGTCTACCATGCCACAAGCTGGAAGTAGGAGTGGGAATAGGCTAGGCCCCTTCGTAGGGGCCTAAGGCTCGGCCTATTTAAGGCCTACATAGGCCTGGCTTGTTTAGTAAAAAGGTCATGCTTGAGCCCATTTTGAAGCTTATTAAACTAAACAGGCCACGCCTATTTATACAAAGCTCAGCCTACAGGCTTAGCCTATTTACACATATATATAATTTATTTGTAATATTAAGTTAGTATATATTCTATTTTATACCTAATATATTTTTATATTTACAATATAATTCCAAGTATTTATGAGATTATATAGGATGTCAATCAATAATACAATTGAATTCATTCCTAAACAAGTTAACAAGCATGTTGAAGTTGTGACTTGTTTTATTTTATTTTATATATGTTTTAATACTATTATGTTTGCATTGTGGCGATATACTTATGTAGTTATATATAAATTTTATATTAGCTAGGTATATTTTTAAAATTATTTAGGAATACTAATTGAAGTTTTTAAAAAAGACTTAATATATAGGTTTTAAATAGGCTCAAAGTGTTGGTCCCGAAAAGGTTAGGGTAAGAATCTAGAGGGGGGGGGGGTGAATAGATTCTTATAGATTTTTGAAAAACACTCGTGTACGATTCAAAGAATCGTTAGAGAGATGCACAGCGGAAATAAGGATACGTTTGGCACAGGCAGTGAGATGAAATAATATGGATGCAATGCAAAGATATAAAGTAGAGAGAGAGAGAGAGAGAGAGAGAGAGAGAGAGAGAGATTTTTATAGTGGTTCGGCTGTTAACTAAGCCTACTCCACTCTACTTCACAACTCGTGAAGGTTTGCACTATCCCCTTAGTACAAAGTCACTCCAAGATTGTTCCTTGACACTAAGTTGGACACAATCTTGAGCTAGGTTTTTCGACTACACTTAGTTTACTTCGCCTTTATCTACTCTTCACGCAGAGAAAAGATGCGTTGGTGTATCTTTTCTTCCAACTGAAAACTTGGCTAAGATCTGAATGGAGAAGCTTGAGTTGCCCAAGTTTTCTTCAAATCTTGATATGAAATATGAAGCCTTTTTCTCTTTCTCTCACTAGATCTTGATTATATCAACCTTTTAAAGCAAATGTAGTATTGTGCCATGCCCTCCTAGGCTGATGAGAGATGCCTTTTATAGAGAAAAATTTGTTCTGTTGGAAGAGAGAACAAATTTTGGAACACTCTATGATCCAGTGGGTAAAGTCCTTGAGGTAATGAAGACATGTGAAATGTCAGTAATATAGTCGTTGTTTCGAGAGGTGTGAGGACAACTATTTTGTCTCATGTCTCTTCATAAGGCTTTTCATCACTTAGGGATTTGTTTCTCAGACTCCTTTTTCATTTGAGAGTGGGGATTTGTGCAGATAGTATTAGACTGTTCAAAAGATGAGAACATGAGCAGTCTACACGAATCCTTATAGAGGATTCGGGTGAACATGTGACTAGTTGTCTTTACTTAGTCACTTCTGATGCTAAACGATATATCTTTAATCATTTAGCTCTTAATGTCATCAAAAGGTGGATCCTTCCCTTATTCAATCACTTGCAAGCTTTTGGTCTTGTCTTGATCTTCTTATATTCAAAAGATTTCATTTGTCCTATTCTAAGCTAAAAGAGCTAGTTTCTATTAATCAAAACATTCTGGTACTTTTTAAACTCTGAGTTCACAGCATAAGTGACTCGGGTCATAGACAAACAAAACTTGAATGTATGAAGGGCTTAATTTGGTATCATCAAAATCTAATTACAAAATCTTCCTAACACAAAGCATAACTTACTTTGAAACCTTTTTAATGGCCTACATATAAAACAGGTTTTTGAAAAGGCTTCAGGCCAGGCCAGGCTAATTGTAGGCTTAGGCTTGAGCCTAATAAAAAATCTACATACAGGCTCAGGCCCAGGCCCATGCCTTAGATTTTTGTAACAGGCCCAGGCCTAATTTTCTAAAGCTCGGCTCGGCTCGGCTTATTTCCACCCCTAACTGGAAGACTCAAGCAAATAAACAAAAGTAACTTTGCTTTTATTCATGACAATAGGCATTACATTGAGCTTTAAAAAGTCCATCAGATACATAACCTTTGCCTACAAACATTCCTAATTTAGACAAAACAACCTTGTCTGACTCGAACACCATGCGGAACCCATGCTTCTTCAGCAGCAAGCCAGACACAAGATTCTTCCTCAGCTCTGGAACATACAGCACGTTGTTCAACGTCAATTCCTTCGCGGAAGTCATCTTTAGAACCACCTTGCCCACGCCTTCCATAGCAGACTGAGCAGAGTTTCCCATCCAAACATTCTCGCACTCAACGGTCTCAAAGGTGTTGAACATCTCTCGGTTGCAACATAGATGCTTGGTTGCACCAGTGTCGATAAACCACTCACGTGGGTTAGAGACCACGAGGTTCACTTCGGTCACCATGGCTGAAAGGCTAATCTTGGCCTCCTTTTGATTGCTTTCTTCAACCATGTTGTCTTCAGAGTTCTTGTTCTTCTTCTTTGGAACCTTGCATTCAGAAGAGTTGTGGCCAGACTTACCACAATTGAAGCATTTACCATGAAACTTTTTCTTGGTAATGCCTCCATTCAGACCTAGCTTTCGCTTGTCCTTCTTGTTCTTCTTGGAGCTTTTACCTTGCTCCACAACATTGGCCTTAGCGCCACTAATGATAGGACCTCGCCGATCATTCGTCATGTTCCCCTCCTCAATTCTGAGTCCCTGGATCAGGTCCTCTAGGTTCATCTCCTTTCGCTTATGCTTAAGGTAGTTCTTGAAGTCCTTCCACCCTGGAGGCAGCAAGTGGATCATAGATCCCACTAGGAAGGCTTCACTCAACACCATGCCCTCATCACGGATTTCGTCGAAGATCAATTGCAAATCTTCTACTTGACTTAGCACGGTCTTGGAATCAACCATTTTGAAGTCAAGGAATCGGCCAACCACAAATTTCTTTGTGTCGGCATCCTCATTTCTATATTTATGATCCAAGGCTTCCCACAACATTTTCGCTGTGCTAATCTTTCGATATACATCGTATAGCGCATCACATAATCCGTTTAAGATGTAGTTTCGGCATAGGAAGTCTGAATCCTTCCAATAGCCAACCGCCATCACAGATTGGGTATCTTGTTCCTTCAACTCAAGAATGTTCTCGGTGAAGAACCTTGTCAAGCCGAGAGCTGCCAGGTAGAACAATATCTTTTGCTGCCATATCTTGAAGTTCGATCCAGTACCGGTGAACTACTCTAGTCTTTCGGCCGAACCACTCGGTATCGAAGGTACCCGAGTCATGGGAATGTATCCCTCGATGCTCCCACCAACTTGTGAACCTACATTCACTGGTGGTGCCTGGAAATTTGCAACGTTGTTGCCATTCCCACCACTGTTGTTCTCAACAATATTTTCCTCCCCTTGATTTGGCAGTCCGTTATTTCTTCTAGGAAATTAGAGACAAAAAACCAATGGGAAAATGAAGGGATAAGGTTTTAATATTGTTGGATATCACGCTGGTAAAATCCAAATAATAATCCTACAAAATAAGGATTATTATTTTACAGAAAAATTAGGAAGGAAGGTGAAGAGATAGGCTCGTGTTTGGTGTAGGTTTTTAGCACAAGTCGAGCAACCACTCTTTCCTTAAAACCTTATTTGTTACCTCCCACAAGTGCTAGGAGCGTTGTAGCCTAGGTTTTCTAGGATAAAACTTTTTATAGGAAATGAAGACCACTAGGGCCACCCCATCTAAGGGAAGAAGGGGTAGAATCAAGTAGGCAAGAAGAATGGGGGGAGAGGTGTTGAGTTGGACTACGATGCAAGCCCGGCTCTATGAAATTCACAGGGTGGTCATGAAAAGTCCACAAAGCATGGAATAGACTCAACATAGAGCACTTGAGGAGCAACGCCATGCATGGCTAAGAATGTCATACGGTGATTGAGGCACAAAGGGTGCGAACCAAAGAACTCCGGCAATACTTCATGAGATTCTATCCATGCCATCGCCGGAGTAGTTGGTTGAGTTTCATTGAGGGGCTTACTTGGTCACAAGTGACTTACCTTCACATCTTCTGAACTTGTTTTACATTTCCTTTGTTTTTGCTTTGTTTTAATTTTCATGTAGAACTTTTAGAGCTTCATTCCGCCGACCTTCTATTTTCTTTTGATAAGTGCTTAATATTCTCCATTCATGAATTGCCATTGTTAACCTTTTTAAAAGATTTGTGGGTATTGTTTGTTGAAAGTGCTTGATAGGGGTTGATGTGATCGATTGGGGCAAAGGTGCTCGATTGGCAAAAAGAGGAGAATTGTGCACAATGCATAAGAGAGTTTCTTTACTTTTCCTCTACTCTTAGTTTGTTGATTCTGCCCCGTGATTTTGTTTCTAAAGTGTGGAAACCACACCCTATTTGCACTTCTAAAGTGTGGAAACGCTTCTAAAGTGTGGAAAGAGCATGGTTGATTCTTTGTTTAAACCAATCGCATGTATGATTTCTTGTCTTATTCTTTCCACCCCGTTATCCCACCACACCCCATACCACACTTCTAAAGTGTGGAAAGGGGATTGTGTTTCACCCACCCACTCATTTTCCACCCCGGCATCCACATAAGTGAACATCGAGGACGATGTTCGTTTTAAAGTGTGGAAAGGACGCACTTCGTGCTTGATTTGTTTGGACTCTCAAATGGTGATTGATTGAGGTTTGCATATGAATGAAATGTATGCTATTGTTCATATTATCTTGGAAATGTGCTCAAATGATGTGTGACATTTTGAATTTTGAGATGTTTTGGAGATGACCTCTTTACACCTATGAGCTTGGATAGAACCCAAGTAGGTTTACATTTTCTTGAATGCTTGCATGAATTCTATCCTTTCTTGTAGACCTCGGTATCTTGGATCCTTCGAAGTGGGAGTGTGAGCAAGTGGGGGGCATAGAAAATTGTTAATTTGGCAAGACCCGGAATTGAACAAATCTTGGTAGGGCATAGGGCAAAAGGTGAGCCTTTAGTAAGCTTTGAGAGTAAATACCGAACTACGAGAAAAAGGCATGAGGGATTGAAGTAAAAAATAAAAGAAAAAGGCAAAGACCAAAAAAATAATGGCCACTCCTTGGGATAAGAAATGAGGTGAGCCATCTCGCTAGGATTTGGGGCAAATCCATTGCACTGTCTTCAAAAAAGTGTAGAGCTCTACGTGAAGTCGGTTGTCCTAACGGCGTTATCCTAGGAGACTAGAAGAGACGGTGGAGGTGAGTTACCCCGCTAGGAACCGGGCACCCATAGCACCGACCTTTGAAAAAGCATGGAGCTCCATGTGAAGTCGGGTCGCCCGGTAACGATTCTAGGGGGATAAGAAGAAAAAAGTGTCTGACTAAGCCAATTGGCGGGGAGAGGTCCATGCCACACCTTCACTTTACTTTATGTTGGGTCTTTTGGGCCAGTTTAAGGGCGAGCTTACTCGCATCGTTCTCACTAGTTGGCTCGGCTTGGTAGGCCCGTGTGAATTGGATAAGTAGAATTGAAATCCATTTGCTTGCTTGGTTTAAAAGATTATGTGTGAGAGGTGTGTTCCCTTTTTTTGTATTATTGTCTTCACCTTTGGGGTTTATATCTTCCTAAAGCATCTCTTAAATTGGCTTTGTCACATGTTATTTGCCACATTTGCTTTATAATATGAAGGATGCCATGCATTTGATTCTTGTGCATAACTTTATATTGATTTGCCATTTGAGTGTTAAGTATCCTTTGAGCTGCATTTTAACACTTATGTTTTGAATTGATTGATGTCTTGCTTGAGGACAAACAAGGTTAAAGTGTAGAAACTGTGATAAGTGCTAAAATGTGCTATATGTTGGGGGTATTTATGTGTCATTAATTGCTTAAATTGAGTCCCTTTTGGTATTGATTGTGAGCTTAAGTGCTATATTTCATATCATTGGGACCAATGGTGAATATTTCAGAAAATTTAGTGTTTCTAAGGATTTTGAGCTCAAATGAAAGCATAGGGCTTGAACTAGAGCGAACCGGGGATGAATGCAATGGAGAAAGGCACCTGGAGCCCATCCACGAGGGCCCACGCGCGTGGACCATTGCGTGGATCGGGACCAGAAGGTTCCACGACACAAATCCACGCACGTAGATAAGAAAGGGCGAAAACAGGACATGTACGCAGAGGCGTACGTGGGTACGCCCATGTGTACATCGACCAGGATTTTGTATATTTAAAGAAGGCTTGGCAGGATTAAAAGGGAGTTTTTCATTTTCTGTATTTTTTTTTAGCTTAGAATTCCAGAGAGCTTTCTCTCTCTAGGTTAGGTTTTAGAGTAGATTCATCTAGCTACATTCAATTCTTCAATTCCTAAGTGAGAGAGGTGCTCTAGAGTGAAGATAATTGACAACTCTCTTGATTGTGGAAGATCTTCTCTCCAACTTCATATATTGAGATTGCATTTGTGGATTCAAGTTGGGTAGCCATTTCTATTCATCTTCTACTTTCATGAATTGATCTTTCGATTTCATATTCCATAATTACTAGACTTGAATTGCTATATTTGTGGTTTCAATTCATGATTTGTGGCTAGAAAACCTAGGAGTTGGAATTGATGATCTAGATATTGTGTATATTTGATTCTTAAATGTTGTAGAGATTTGATATATGTGATCATGTCTTGAATGCTTTTGTTGTGAATGATGTCTATGTTGATCATTTCCTCATTGCTGGTGGGGATGAGTGAGGAGTTTGGGAGAGTAGAATTTGTAAGAGATTGCAATTCTATTGAGTCCTACGTATTTGCATTCCCGTCCTTCGGTCCGAGAGGGCAAGGCCCGGGAGGAGGCGTAGGCTAGATCGATGTTTGCTAAAATGCCTTAGTCACACTAAGGTGTGTTCTGTAGGTCTAGGTATGTATCGACCTAGTGTAGGCAAAATGACTCCCAAAAGTGAGTCATGATTGCATTGCATCAAATCCACCGTAGTCCAAAGCATACATAAGCTCTAGGGATTCAATCCAACTCCTCACTTTATTTCCTTGTTGTATTTCTATTTCCTTTTGTACCATCTCCTTTGCGCCCTTGCACATGTTGTACTCTCTGCCTAGCTATCTCTTGTTAAATCCACTGTCTTGGTTGTCTTGCACTCACTTCCTCCGATTTTCATCCTTTGAGAACGACAACCCCGGGAATTTTCATTCCCAACCTTTTTTTCCATCCACCACTAAATTACAACTTGTCAATTCTCTTCCATGTTGCTACTGAGATAGATTGGTATGATGCAAATGTGATTCGCCATGAAGATCTCTACGGCGACAAAGAACCATGAGAGTTATTCCTTTGGGATTGGCATGAGAAATTTCAGTATTTTTTTTTTACTCAGTTGAAGAGGAAATCCAAGTCCATGACGGGAATGGCATCATCAAGATTTGCGCGCAGGGTGGGGAAGAGGCCCGGCACCTGGCACGGTCAAGACAAAGGAAAACAAATAATTCACAAGGGAAGTAGGGCGGTGCTGGGTACAAGCGTAGTTTCCGTTACCAGAACAAGCAAGAACCAAACCAAGATCGACAATAATGGCTTCTCTAAGAGTTTATCTCAACTATGCAGTGATCAAGAAAGCTACGGAGAAGTATCTCATTGTGAAACATACAAAGGATTTCGTTCTGTGCAGGCTCCAAAGAAAAAAGAGAGCGGGTGAACCAGCTCAAGAAAGCAACTGTTTGGAGGATGTTCCCATTGAGACGATAGTACAAATCTTGGAGGGTGCAGAATATTCCGCGGGACCGGAACAAAATGGTAGCCATTATTATTATATCAACCCTTTAGATGAGATTTTGGTCGAACCTACAGCTGTCTTGCAACAATGTATACAGGGGGATATCACCGCTTCTGATATCATTTCATTCTTTGATGGTCTTGTGGAAAATCCGGAGGCTCTGTCGGAACTTATGATTCCTATCCATCAAGGTATGGCATGCTGGATGGCGACTGAGGATTTTTTGCCAGAACCCACTCCCTTCCCCCTGCAAAGATGCCTGTGATATTAATATTATATTGACTGACTTGTGATATTAGTTCCCTTTGTTGCATCACTTGTTTCTTTCAATTCCAACCTAGCTATGTTACAGTCAATTTTACTACATGCAGATTTATTTGATCTCTGATATAATACTATACTACACGAGGTTTATTATTGTTTCTATACGTAAACGGTGGATTATTATATGTAGTTGTTTTTTTGTTTATTATTCAAAAAAAAAATTAATATGCTTGTTGTTGAGGCATTGTACAATTTATCATATCATTATTCAATTCTAACTAATGGATATATTAGAAGCGGGTCCGGAGCAAATGAACTTGAGGCAACTCGGGTAGGGGCCCCTCACTCGACCTCGTGGCCTCAAGGGCCGAGCCTAGTGCCCAGCGCCTTAGGGTTTAGGACTATGTTTAAGGCTGAGCCCTGTGCTTGGCACCTTTGGGGGTCCAAAGCCGGCTGAGGTTGAGCTCTAGGCTCAACCTCCGTGTTGTAGGGGTGGCTAGTGAGTAAGTATTAGGGAGTTTCATGGACTCGGTCAAGAGGTCTCAACCACCCGCTCTATTCTTGTGGAGGTTGTTAGAGGGTGGATTAGTATAAATTCGGTCATTGTTATCTTGTTGAGACATCTCAAATCCTCTTTGTTATGAAATTACTCAAGTCTTAATACATGCTTTGTTCCCACGACCAATATTCTTGTCTTTAAATTCGTTCTTTTATCATATTCATTTATTCATTTTAATTATCAGGTTAATTGATTCAGGCTATCTAGGTTAATTTAATCCATCATTGGTGTTTTCATTGAGAGTTCGACATACAAGTTCGAGCATGCTCCTTATTTTCTGACATATCATAGCAATGGCAAGGTTCAATTTATGCAACTCTAATAGCTCCTATAGCACCCACCACACCTTGAGCGGGAACGACCACAAGGGACCTACGGGACTAGCTCAACAACAACCGCAATGTTGGGTTGGCTTCAATCGCCCCACCTCCGCCCCCGGGTTTCCAAGATGAAGTGGTCGAGATCCAATAAGGCGCAACCTTGCTAACCCGCCTCGTCGAGAGTCTCCAAGGAGTAGTGTAGCCCCCTCAACTCGGCAGTAGGGCGTTGTATGAGGTTATCCAAGGCAAGTCGACCCTCACCTCACCCCCTCCAAGGTTGAACGTGACGCCATGCTCCTGGCTTCCACGAGTGCAAGAAGTTCAAGTTAATGAGGAGGAAAATTCGCCACGACCATCGACACAACATGGAGAGGGGAGGGGCCTGAGCTAGCCTTACTTTGGCTCATAGTCGACCTCAATTTAATGGAATCCCCCTTTGGCCAAGCACACATTGAAGGACTTGCCTTGGCCCGAGTGGACATGCTCATGATTTCTCCTAGAAGCCAAGCTCGTGTTGAGGAACCTTCCTCTCCCCGCGAAGTTGAGGCCATATTTGTTGAGCCCATGCCGAAAGCCACACCTCATTTTAGAAAGTTGGGCTCGTGACATACTGAGCTCATGGTGAAGGATTCATTTTTCTCTGAGAAAGCCAAGCTCATGGCTTGCTGAGTTCACCTCAAGAGACTTACATCTTCTTCTAGAAGAGTGGAGAAATTTTCAGGTCCCAAAGAGGTGGCTCTGATACTATATTAAAAGATTTCTTTAAGAGAAACTAAACTATCTTTGTTATTATTTCATACAAAGGACATCAGATTACAAGACAATATATAGGTAGATAAAATGTATTCGGGAGGAACATAATAAAGGAAAGGTCTGCCTAAGAAAGCTAATCTGATCCTCTCCCCAAACCCTTAAATGCAAGAGTAAATAAACCTATAGTGGAGGCTGCTCAAGATAGATATTTCCAACAGGTACATACTTATATTTCAATTACAGAGTCTAAGACCTTTTGATCAAGTGGCACTAGCCTTTGTTTTAGTTGTTGTGAAATATACTCTTAACTTTAAAACATTTATTGTAATTTAATTTTTTTTTTTGTAAGCCCAATTCTCTAAAGAGCAACATGTTAATAGATATCTTAGAAATTTTAGCTCTACCTTGAGACATGGTTTAAATTACAACAAATCATCTATTTCTTTAAAAAAAAAAAATTTGTGATCGAGGACATGCAGGAAGAAGTGGGTGAGCTCTTTGAAATTAGTAAATGAGATCTAAACGGAAGGTATCTGTAATTACCTCCCTAGCTTAGCTTGGGAGAAAGAAAATGAAAATTTTGGGCTTTATTGGAATAAGGTTGAGATACAATCATGGTTGCAGTAGGCGCTAGGCTCTAGTCGGGCGCCCGGGCAGCGCCTAGCGTCTAAGCGGTCTAGGCAGCGCCGAGGCGGAATCTAGGGCAGCGCCGAGGCGGAATCTAGGGCAGCGCTAGGTGCGCGTAAAAAAAAACAGTGGCAGACTTGAAGTTTGACAATTTTAATGATATTGTTTTCAACATTCAATCAAATAACACATCCAAATAAATGAAATAATGATAATTCACAAGTCATAACATCAAAACAATATTAAAAATTAAAAATACTCAAATATGAAATACTCAAATGCTTCAATCATCCAAAGAATCAAAGTATCAAACTAGTCTACGGGTATATATATGTCATATTATATATATGTATGCATATGTGTGTGTGTGTGTACACACACACACACACACACACACACACACACACACATATATATATATAATGAAAAAAAAAATTAGCAAGGTCGAGCTGATCGAGTTAACTCGGCCGAAATGGACGAGTTAACTCGGCTAAGTTAGACGCTAGGCCTGCCTATGCGGCCAAGTCGGCCGAGTTAGGCGCTAGGCGGCTGGTCGCCTAGGCGGGAGTCTAGGGGGAAAATCGTCACGGTCTAGGGGCGCCTAGCGCCTAGACCGATTTTTGCAACAGTGGATACAATACAAAGTTGAAATAACAAATTGTTTTGAGGGCTGCACTGAGAGAGAGAGAATTCTACTCGAGAATGTTATAGAAGTCATTCTCATCCTTAGTATGAGTGTCTTCCTCTTAGGAATACATCTTTTCAATGAGATTGAGAGTCCTTATTACAAGTAATAAAAAAAAAAAAAATTTTTTATACATTAATTTTGTTTAAACAAAAAATAAATAAATAATATATTTAAGTGATATTAGATCAATTGACATAATTTGAAATAAGGGTCAAATAGACCACTCAACTGCGCATTCAATTGCAATTAGGCCATCAAACTAAAAAAGAATGCAATTGGGTCCCTGAACAACGCAAATTCATGCAATTCAATCCATAAATGACATGTTTACATGGAAAGACGGTTACCGAATTTAAAAATATTTTTTTAAATAATTAAAAAAAAAAAAAAGAACTACGTCGTCTTCGCCGGAGACGAAGGGATCTTCGTCTCAGGCAGTCTCCCGGGCCGGGGAAACGGCCTGAGACGAAGGTGGCTTCGTCTTTTGGCCGTCTCCATGGCCGAGGAGACGTCCCAAGACGAAGCTACCACTTCGTCTCCACCGGAGACGAAGTGGTAGGCAACTCTCAGGCCGTCTCCCCGGCCATGGAGACGGCCCAAGACGAAGCCACTCTTGACGGAGACGAAGGGTTTTTTTTTTTTGTTTAATTTTAATTTAGAATTATTAAAAAATATTTTTAAATTTAGTAACCGCTTTTCTAAGTAAACAAGTCAATTTGGATTGAATTGCATGAATTTGCGTTGTTCAGGGACCCAATTACATTCTTTGTGAGTTCGATGACCCAATTACAATTTGGTGCGTAGTTGAGTAGTCTATTTGACACTTATTCCACATAAGTATTTATGAACATTGAGTATTATTTTTTTGAACTTTTTTTTTATAATCATATAATATTATTTTATGAATTTGAGTTCATAAACATATATTTTTTATACATTAAGTTTATTTAAAAATAATAATAGATTCATTATTCAATCCCAATCCCAGTAGAGTGTATTCCTAAACCCTAAACTGATTAAAAAAAATAGAATTAAGACAAGTGTAAATATTCAAGGAAACAAAAAAAAAAAAAAAAAAAAACAAAGAAAAAAAAAAACCATACTAGGGATCGCATGATTGTGAAGAGTTGTTGAAATGAAGATGAAGAAGATGCATGCAGTTGCGGGATGAGGATGAATAAAAAAGATAGGAGAAGAGAAAAGGGCCAAAGGGTTTTAATTGAGAGAGATAAATGATATTATTTATTTAAAATAATAAGAATAAAGATGAAAAAGGTTACTAGCTTATTTTTAAAATGGTACCTAGCAACATTACCAAACAAAACTTATAGTTATTAAGACCTATCAAACAGAATCTATAAATAGTTAAGGAAACTAAGTACTAGGGCCTCCCACTCTACTCATACAAAACTAATTACAAAACCATGTCCTACTCCGATTCACTATCAATTCGTACGTAAATATGGAGAAGAGTTTTTGCCATCGCTTTCAACCTCGCGACCATGAGTTGCTTATGATTCTCTTCCGTTTTATTACTGGGATGGGTTGGTATAACACAAATATTGGGCATGAAGATCTGTATGGGGAGAAAGAGTCATGGGAGTTAATTATACCGCTGGGATTTGCATGAGAAATATCAGTACTTTTTCACTCAGTTGAAGAGGAAATCTAAGTCGACCTCAAGATTTGAGCGCACAGTGGGGAAGAGGCGTGGTACCGCGGTCAAGATAAAAGCAAACCAATAATTCACAAGGGAAGTGGGGCGCGGTTGGGGTATAAGCGGAGCTTCCTTTACTAGAACAAACAGGAACCGGAGCAAGATCGGCAATGGCTTCTGAAAGAGTTTTATCTCAATGATGCAGCGGTCAAGAAAGCTATGGAGACATGCATATCCAATTCTGGAACATACAAAGGATATGGTGATGTGCAGGCTCCAAAGAAAAAAGAGAGCGGGTGAACCAGCCCAAGAAAGCAGCAAGGATCGATGTTCCCGTTGAGACGATATTGAAAATCTTGGAGGGTGTAGAAGATTCCACGGCCACGAAGACATTACCTACTGATGAGGAACAAAATGACAGCTATTATTATATATTTATATCAACACTAGAGAACTAGAGGAGATTTTGGTACAACCGGTCGTCTATATATGCAAGGGGAGAATAATATAAATAATGGCGTTGATGATGATATTGGTTTATTATTGGATGATGGTATTCTGAATGAGGATCCCAACAACTACTTTTGATGGAGGATATTTGTATCGACAACTTTAATTTGAGGGTCTTACGGAAGAGATTTTGCAAGAACCAACTCACCTAGCTATACAGTCTAGAGAGGAATTGAAGATGCCTGTCAAGCATATTAATTAGTTTATTCTCCGATCACTTTCTTTCCATTGCACTCAAATACCTCATATATGTATATACATATATTTTGCAAATTAAAATGAAGTGCTATCTACCATAGTTTTGTAAAATTTAAGAGGCAGATAGGGCAAAGTAATTTGAATGAACCTAAACCATTACCTCAAATGCTAAATTACAAAAATCAACTCCTAAGCTTGATGTTCTGCACCCCTTCCTCATTCTTTCATACCAACAGCACAACAAACCAGCTACATTCTCAGACCAAAACCACAGCAGACATAAGCACCTTATCTAAAAAATAAACTAACACAGGAATGAAATGGAGCTTGAATCTAGGGTTTGAGAGGAGAAGGAGAATCAAGAAACATGTGTTTCTTTATTTGTTAGGAAGAGAAGAGTTGTGAGAGAGAGAAATGAGGAAGAAACTGCAGGAGTGAAGTTGCTGCCCGAATGAAGAGAAAATGCTATAGTAACTATCTATATGCAGGGTTCAAGGGACATTCTTTGCAGTTGTTATACAGTGGACCATGGTCCATAGTGCTATGTGGCCCATATGGTTGTCAAATGAAATTATAGTAGAATTAAAATGATACTTTAGTGTTGTTAAAATGAAATTAGTATGTGAAAAATGAAATTAAAAAACAGAGTTCAACAATATATATTGTCAAATGAAACTGTAATATAATTAAAATAATACTTTAATGTTGTTAAAATGAAATTAGTGTGTCTGAAAAATGAAACTAAAATTTAAAACCGTACAATAACATATATTGTTAAATGAACGTGGAGTGTAATTAAAACAATATTTTACCATTACTATAATTAAACTAGTGTGGTATAAAGTGAAACTACAAAGTTCATACAATAATGTATATTGTCAAATGTCAAATGAAACTATAGTAGAAATAAAATGATACTTTGGTATTGCTATAATGAAACTAGTGAGTATAAAAAATGAAATTGAAAAACAGAGCAATATTATCAAATGAAACTAAAGTGTAATTAGAATGATACTTACTTAATAGACCACATTACTACATGGACCATGGTCCACAGTAAAATTTGCACATACATTGTTTAATAGGTTTAGGGCAAATTATGTTGTGCAACATGCATGGTGCACACTGTTACAAAAACGACGTCGTTTTGACATCCGACTATATTAAAAAAAAAAAAAAAAAAAACAGTTTTGATTGCTGTTAACAGTGTTATGTTGTGCATAATTTGAACTATATATCCAGAATGAATGAACTATATAATTCAAATTATGCACAACATAACGCCGTTAACAATTATCAAAACTGAAATTTTTATTTTAAACCGGACGTTAAAACGACGTCATTTTTACAACCGTGTGCACACGGTTGCACAGCATATCGCTCCTAGGTTTAGTAGTTGGACTAGAATATTTGGGCTCATGAAATTCAGGCTTAAGAATTTGGATGATATGGGTCTAGAGCCTATGATAATTATATTTCAGTAGACTAGTCTCAGATAAATTTTGAAAGTATTTATACTAAAATAATTAAATTAATTCTATTATACTAAAATATTTATGATTGTGAAATTAATTCTATTTTCGGAGTACTTGTACAAAAATAGTATTGTTTAGCCCAAAAAATCTAAGCTCCCATCATCGGGATTTGAACCTATGGTCATCTATATTTGAAATGATAACTGGAATGCCATCACATTACATAGTAATTGACATATACACACACACACACACACACATACATACAAACACACACACACACACACACACACACACACACATGATGGGTCGAGTGTGGTTCCAAGTAGATTTTTATACATAAAATTCGAATCCAATCCGGCCTACAACGAATTTATTTTTTGAAGACCCACTCCTAACTCATCACCCACTCAGTGGCGGACACACACACACACATATGATGGGTCGAGTGTGGTTCCAAGTAGATTTTTATACATAAAATTCGAATCCAATCCGGCCTACAACGAATTTATTTTTTGAAGACCCACTCCCAACTCATCACCCACTCAGTGACGGATCCAGAAAATTATGTGGGGTGGGAACGTAGTTCGCGGAGCCAAAACTATACTTACGTAGGGTTAAATTTTAAAACACTTTGAAATGCTATAAAAATATTTATGGCAAAATATGAAACATAATGCAAAAAAGTGCTGCTAGTGGATTTTGATCCCATAACACATAACACACCATAACAAATTCAAGGTTTCAACCAACTAAGCTACTGAAATCTTTATTAATTCCTATGTTTATATTTATATAAAAAGGTTAGGGGAAGGGAGTGAGTGGGGGCAGCTGCCCCCACTTCTCCCATGCTAGATCCGACAATGCACTGTGCACCCACTATCACTCAAAAAATCTAATTCATACAATGTGAATTGAAATTGCTATCTTTAGAAAGGGCGTGAAAGTATATTACACATGAGAAGATTTTTTATGATATTTGATGAGCTTCACAGTGAAAAAAATAAAAAATAAAAAAAAAATAAATAAATAAAGCTAACTGGTGGGTGTTTACACACTAACCGCAGTTAGCCGACGCTTAAAGGACTACATTTGTTTTAGTTTTCAATTTTTTTTATACGAAAAGAGTTAAATAGACCTTTAAAATTTATATAAAAAGTTAATTAAACTCTAAAATTTTTTGAGAAAATAAAAGTTTCAATTTTTTTTTAAATTACAATTATAATTAGATTTTTTTTGAATGCTATTGACTCTATTACATTGTAGTATCTGTTCATCTATACATTCTCAATCTGTTGAAGTACAAAGAGCCAACGTCGCCTCACCGAGCTTCGATCTCATGACTTCCCATATGAGAGAGTCACTATATTTCAATTATAATTAAATTTTTAAATTTTTAAAAATTGTGATTACATATATTAATATGTTATTCTTATTTCGAAATTCAAAAATTAATTTTAACCTGTAATAACTGGTCACTAAATTCTAAGAAGAGTTCAGCCACTAAACTCTCCAACCGACAAATGATCACCGATTGTCTCACCTTTTCTAATTAGTTGTCTTTTTCTTTATCTCCTCCATAAAATCTAACAAAAAAAAAACTAATTCTCTGTGATGTGAAAAGCCTGTTATTTCTGGTAGGAGTGGACAATTCAACCGAATCGAATCGAACCGAATTTTACTGAACCGAACTAGTAATATACCAAAAAACTGAACGGTTTAATTAAAATCGAACAATTTGATAGAACCGAATAACATTTGATTTTTTTAATAATAATAATAATAATAATAATAATAATAATAATAATAATAATAATAATAATTAAAAAAAAAAGTAAATCCAGTTACTATTCTCAGGTATCTCTTTTAAATTTTTTATTTGATATTTTTATGTCTTCTTTTTTTATTTGATATTTTTATGTTTTCTTTTCTACTTTGCACTTTTGTTTTTTGTTATAATTATTCTTTACCTCATATGTTGTAATTGTTCTTTACCTCATAATTATATCTAAATTGAGCTATTCTTACAATATTTCATATGTTCCTTAGTTTCATATTTTATGAATTTAATATTCTTTAATATTATTCTAATTTTAATTTTCAGTGTACTAAAATTATTTTTTAGTACTGAATTATATTTTCAGTACAATGAAAAATAATATTCCAGTACACTAGTAATGACAGATTGTGTCCAAAAATTAAATATACAATACTTGACACTTGCTCTCCAAATATTAACTATACAAATAGATGATTATTCATCTTGTCAATAAAATATTTCAAATGATTCAATTGAAGAGTTAATTGTGCAAAAAAATCAACTGATATTTAGTAATTAGTACTTAGTAGTGTGTTCAAATTTTGAATTGTTATTTTGTTATGCGATGTTTAGACTTTTGATTTAAATTATGTGATTATGTGAATATATATTGTTTGATAGTATGTTCAAAAAAAAATAGGAAATATTGAAATTTGAAATTTAATCCGATCGGAAATCGAACTTTGAAATTTAATCCGATCGGAAATCGAACTTTGAAATTTAATCCGATCGGAAATCGAACTGTTTGAAATCAAACTCTAATGTTAAACAAAAAAAATCGAACTGTTTGAAACCAAATTCTAATGTTAAACAAAAAAAATCGAACTGTTTGAAACCAAACTCTAATATTAAACAAAAAAAATCCAACTGAAGCGCGAAATGTCCACCCTCATTTCTGTGCTCAATTAATTCAGGGAGCAGTGAAATTAGAACAATCCATTTAAATAAACCTTGGACAAAGAATTAAAACCATAATTCCAGTCCTTGTAAACTTTGTTGATATGTTAATAGTATTGATAAGCAACAACGATTGAAACAAAATGGAAGAAGAGAAGACGAACTAGCCATCGCTACTACTCTGTAATATACTTTTACTACCCTAGCTACTTCCGGGGGTGAGTACTTTCCGGTCCACCGCCTCCGGCAGCGACTTTGGCAACGTCGGCGGCGCTAGCTTCCGGCTTTTTCTTGGCATACAAAGTGAAGTACCAAACGGCACCGGAGATGGCGAGGCCGGCAATGGCGATGGTGGTGAGGCTGAAGGGAAGGTGGCGTCTTTGGTGGAGAACGGTGCCGGGGTTGTGGCCTGGCGGCCGCTTCGACTCTTCCACTCCGGCCCTCTTCACTTCCTCCGGACTCATCTTGTGGGTGTCAGCCGCGTTTCTCCATTCTTGTTTTCCCGTTCCCGACTCCATTGCTAACTGTCAGATCAAAAGAGAGGCTAGCACGCAGGAATTTCAATTTGAACGGTGATTGTCTGTCTGGGCAGGTAGCTGCTAGGTGTAAGTTTTATCGACATGTGTCCCTCTCTGCTCTCTCTTTGCTTACGGCTATGACGAGTGTCTGTAATTCTGTAAATTCATGAACCCGCTAAATTATATTATAAGAAATTTGCACTTTCGTCGCCAATTATCACATAATAATAAGTAATAACAATGAATAAATATCAATTTTGGTTCTATGAGTATTAGCAAAATGATAGTTTTTGTTCACATATTTAATTACTATCAATTTCATTTATGATTATTATTTTTGTGTCAAAATTAATCACGATAGTCACCATTCTGGCTAAAACAGATCAGAATGTATAATTTATAAGCGTATTTTTATCCATTTATATATTAATGAAATTGGCTTATTATACATGAATGGACGAAAATACCCTTACAAATTACACAATTCGACATGTTTTAATCGAAAGTGACCAGTGTGATAAATTTTTAGACAAAAATAATAATCATAGATGAAAATTGATTTTTTATTTTTATTTTTAGAATAACATAACTTCATTACTTCAAATCAAAATACAAGTCATTGACAATAGACGAAGGAGGGATCATACTCCACTCCTGACGCACAGACATAGAACAGGCTTCCCTAGCTAAATTATGGGCAACTCTATTCGCAGTGCGACTAACATGAGAGATACCTACTTGTGTGAATGAAAGTAGCATATCTTTAATATCTAGAAGGACAAGATCAAAAGAAGAGTCATCAATATTTCGGTTTAAGCTCTGGACAATCTGTAGAGCATTGATAGTAATTAAACATGTGGACAAAAACTGTCATCACTAATACAAAATTGAACATAAAAAATCTGACTTTGCGCTACACTTTAAAAAAAAAAAAAGAGTAGCGTATAGTTGACAAAAGTGTGGTGACAAAATCATAAATAAATACACAAGAAAACGCGACACTTTCATTTATAAAGTGTTGCGGTTTCTTTAAATAAAAACGCGTCTACTTAGGAGAAAGTGTTGCGAAAAGTGAAAACTAATTTAAAAAAAATCTGTTCTGCGATAATTTCTGGGAGAAAGTGTTGCGAAAAGTTAAATAAAATATTATTTTAAGCACGATGAGAGTTTGTGATGAGAAAGTATTTAACATAACCTGTATAAGAGTATATATGAAATACAAGAGTATTAGGAGTCTATGTTATTAGTTCTTCAGTTGTATTAGGACTAGTTTTGTATAGTCTTATATTATCTTGTATGTCTATCATTATTATCTATACACAGAACATATTATCCTCATCTGGTATCAAGAGTTCCACAGTGAATTTTCTCTTTTTCCATGGCAGAAACTGGTGGTAATGACAGTTCTGTTAGTGCTTCGTCAGAACGAACTGTCTCCGAAGCTGTGATTTCGGCCCTCATTCCGTACAGCGTGTCGTTCTCTTCCGCTCATAATTTTGTCTCGATCAAACTGACGTCATGCAACTACCTTTTCTGGCATACTCAGTTGCTTCCTTTTCTTGATGGGCAAGGTTTAATGGGCTATGTTGATGGCTCCGAGGAGTGTCCGGCAGTTCAAGTTGCGCCGGCGGATGTTGCTGTTGTTTCTTCTGCTGCGTCTGCGTCGGCTCGTCTCACTTGGCAGCATCAAGATCGTGCAGTGCTTTCCTTGCTCATCTCTTCCTTGTCGGAGGAGATGATGCACTTGGCGATTGGGAAGAACACCTCACGACAACTGTGGCAGTCAATCGAGCAAACGTTGGGGTCCACAACTCGTACCCGTGCATTCCGTCTCTCCGGCCAGTTGCAATCACTGCAGTAAGGGGATTCCTCCATCACGGATTACCTTGGTTAGGCGCAAGTCTTGGTGGAAGATCTGGCGTTGGCCGGTCGACCGGTCACACTGGAGGATCAGAACATGTTCATCTTTCGTGGTCTTCGTCCGGAGTACCGCCCGCTCGTTGCTTCGCTGACTAGAGGACCGCCACTTTCCCTGAGTGAGTTATCCGCTTTTCTTGTGTCGCAGGCTTTCATATGTGCGGATGATGCCGGTGAGGCCATGGTCGCGCAGCGTGGTGGCCGTTCCAGTGGACAACGCGGCGGTGATCGTGGCCGACGTGGTGCACGTGGCCGTGGTGGTGGCCGCGGTGGGAATAGTGGTCCGAGGTGCCAGATTTGTGACGGCAGCGGGTACTCGGCTTTCACGTGCTTCTGGCGGTATGCTGACGCTCCTGGACCTCAGGCTCATGTTTCCTTTCCGATGGATGACTTGAGCACGGTGGCGGCTCATCACTGGTTCCCGGATACGGGCGCCTCAAATCATGCTACTCCAGATCAGTCGTTGATTTCGTATTGGCTTCTTACTTTGGCATTGACACGCTTCGGGTTGGAAACAGTAAGCGTTTACCTATTGTCAGTACTGGTTCGGCTTCGGTAGCCTCTTCTAGTCGTTTATTTAAATTGTCTGATGTTCTGTTTGTTCCTGGGTTATCTGCGTCTATTTTGTCTGTTCAGCGTTTTGCTAAAGACAATAATGTGTTTTTTGAGTTTCACTCGAACTATTTTTTTGTGAAGGATCTCTCTACCAGGGCGGTCCTCTATAAGGGGCAGGCTTTGGGTGGTCTTTATTCGTGGCATGTTTCTCGTCCGAGTCCTACTGCGTTAGTGGCTACCCGTGCGTCTTCGTCCATTTGGCATAGTCGGCTGGGTCACCCTCATGATCGTGTTTTGCGTCAAGTTTTGCGTCTTTGTTCACCTACTACTAGTATTCGTGTTAGTTCGGGTCTTTGTAATTCTTGTATGCTGGGAAAATCGGATAGATTTCCCTTGCCTCGTGTTGCTTCTACTTCTTCGCATGTACTATAATTAATTTATACTGATATATGGGGGCTAACACCTTTTTTGCCTGTCAATGGATTTCGTTACTTTCTTTTGTTTGTTGATGATTATACTCGTTATGTTCGGTATTATCCTATGCGTGCCAAAACTGATGTGTATAATATCTTTGATCAATTTCGTGTTCTTGTTGAACGGTCGTTTAATCGCAAAATTATTTTCGTTCAGTCTGATTTAGGATGAGAGTATAATCGTCTTCATAAGACGTTTCTGTCTCTTGGGATTAATCATAGGCGTTCGTGTATTTATACCCACGAGCAGAATGGTCGGGTAGAACGTAGGCGCCGTCATATTGTGGAAACTGGTCTTGCATTAATGGCTCAAGCGGTTGTACCCTCTCGTTATTGGGACTACGCGTTTGAGACTGCAGTTTACCTTATTAACAAGAAGCCCACGCGTGTGTTGAATGATGATAGTCCTCATTTTCGGCTTCATCGTTCTAATCTTTCTTATTCTTTCTTGCATATTTTTGGGTGTCTCTGTTATCCACTTTTGCGTCCTTACAATCGTAATAAATTACAGTTTCGTTCTGCTCCCTGTGTGTTTCTTGGTTATCCTTCCTCATTTAGTGGCTATCGTTGTTTGGATCTTGCTAACAATAAGGTTTTCGTTTGCCGCCATGTGCGGTTTGATGAAATCGTTTACCCATTTGCTGCTTCTATGCCTGCGCAGGTTTCAGGTTCTGGTGTGGTTTCCCCGTGGGTTGCGGGCTCTGTTTGTGTCTCTCCCGGCTTTGCTGAGTGTGTCTCAGTCGAGTCTACTAGCCAGTTGGATTCCGCGGCTGTCTCTCGGGATTCCAGCTCCCGCACAGTCTCTGATTCTATTCTTGCTGATTCGGTGGTGGCTGGGCAGGCTGCACGTCATCGGTGTCGTGCCCTGAAGCAGGTGCTTCCGCGCTCTCATGTGATGGCCACACGCAGTCAAGGGCCAACTTAGCATGTGGCGTTACTTTCTGCCGCGGATGCCCCTGAGCCTACATGCTTAGGGGTGTGCAAATTTTGGAGAAATTTCGGTTAACCGACCGAACCGACGAAATTCAGTTAACCATTTTCGAACCGAAATATTTCGGTTCGGTTAATGGTTAAAGGTTTTTTCAAAATTCGGTTAACGGTTAATTCGGTTTGAAAGTGTCGGTTAACCGAATTAACCGAACGGTTAACCGAATTTTGGAATATATATATATAATATATAATATATTAAATATTAAATATATAATTACTAAAATCATAAATAGTCAAAATGTCAAATAGAATAAATAATAATATGAATTTATTATGATATGTATTTTATTTTAATTGGAATTATTATTTTAGGAATTATTTTATGGATTTTAAATTTTAGGGTTAAAAATTTCGGTTAATCGGTTAACCGACTGATTAACCAAAAAAAAGTTTGGTTCGGTCAATTCGGTAGAGTAAATTTCGGTTCGGTTAACGGTTAAAGCAAAAAAAAATTCGGTTAATTCGGTTTGGTTAAAACGGTTCGGTTAACCGAACGATTAACCGAATGAACAAGCGGTTCAGTATCCCGAGTAGCGTGAGGCTATGGATTCCGACTTTAATGCCTTGCTCCAGAATAGCACGTGGCAGTTGGTCCCTCGTTCCCCCGGGATGAATGTCGTAGGTTGCAAGTGGGTTTTCATAACGAAGCGCAATGCAGATTGTTCTATAGAGAGGCACAAGGCTTGGTTGGTTGCTAAGGGGATTAACCAGGTGGCTGGTCAGGATTTCTTTGAGACCTTCAGTCTTGTGGTTAAGCCGACTACAGTCCGTCTTCTTCTGTCTTTGGCTGTCTCTCGTGGTTGGACTATTCGGCAGTTGGATGTCCATAATGCCTTTCTGAATGGTAATCTTGCAGAGACGGTCTATATGAAGCAACCTCCGGGATATGAAGACAAGTCCACTCCTGATCATGTGTGTTTGTTACAGTGATCGTTGTATGGTCTTAAGTAGGCTCCTCGGGCCTGGTTCACTCGTCTACATTCTTTTTTGGTTTCGGTTGGTTTTTTTCCGTCCAAGACTAACGTTTCACTGTTTATTTATACTCGTGATTCTGTGCAGCTTCATCTGCTTGTCTATGTAGACTATATTATGGTGATGGGCTCCGATTCCTCTCGGGTGGTTGATCTTCTAGTGCAGTTGGCTTCTGAGTTTAAGATTCAAGATATGGGTGCTCCGTTGTTCTTTTTGGGGATTGAGACTGTACCCTGGCGTGATGGTTTTTTTTTTTTTTTTTTTTTTTTTTTTTTTTTTTGTCTCAGCAGCGGTATATGCAGGATATACTGAAGCGTGCTGGAATGGTCGATTGTAAGCCCCTTGTCACGTCGGTCTCTCTGGTCGCGTCATCTGATGATTCCGCCACTCCCTATGCTGATCCCACGCACTATAGGAGTCTTGCAGGTGCCTTGCAGTACTTGACAGTCACGAGACCGGATCTCTTTTTTGTTGTGAATTGGCTCTGCCAGCATATGCATTCTCCCACCACTGAGCACTGGAGCCTACTCAAGCAGGTATTACGGTATGTCAAAGGCACTTTACATTTTGGCTTACATATCCGTCGGTCTGTTTCCACAGAGTTACATGTCTTTTCTGATTCGGATTGGGCTGGTGATCCGATTGATCGAAAGTCTACGAGTGGTTTTGCCGTCTTTTTGGGAGGAAATCTCGTGTCGTGGACTTGCCGTAAGCAATGCACTGTAGCTCGATCATCCACTGATGCTGAGTATAAGGCACTTGCGGATGTGTCCACAGAGGTCACTTGGTTGGTTTCATTGCTGCGTGGCCTTGGAGTTTGTTTAAGTGTGCATCCGTCCTTGTGGTGTGATAATTTAGGTGCAACATATTTGTGTGCTAACCCGGTTTTTCACGCGCGCACGAAGCATGTGGAGATTGACTACCACTTTGTTCGTGACAAGGTTGCCAGGAAGAAGCTCCTCGTCAAATTCATTTCTTCTAAAAATCAGATTGCGGATGTTTTTACTAAGGCTCTTCCTGGTCCACGTTTCTCTTTTCTTCGTGACAAGCTCAATGTTGTCTCCCGTCTACCTTGTGCTTGAGGGGGAGTATTAGGAGTCTATGTTATTAGTTCTTTAGTTGTATTAGGACTAGTCTTGTATAGTTTTATATTATCTTGTATGTCTATCATTATTATCTATACACAGAACATATTATCCTCAGCAAGAGTAGTAACAATAGAAGGGTTACAAATAGAACAGGATTCCTAGCGTCCTAATACATCCCCTCAAGCACAAGGTTGAAGAGAAACAACGTTAAGCTTGTCCCAAAGAAACTCAAACCGAGGAGCAGGTAGAGGTTTAGTGAAAATATCCGCCAATTGATCTTTGGTTGAGATGAATTTCACCTTAAACTCACTAGACTTCACCTTATCCCGCACAAAGTGGAAACAAATCTCTACGTGCTTAGTCCTAGCATGGAACACCGGATTAACACACAAATAAGTAGCCTCGAGGTTATCACACCAAAGCCGAGGTGGACAACTAGGTGGGAAGCTAAGCTCACGCAGTAGCGAGACTATCCACGTTACTTCAGCAGAAACATCTGCAAGACCCTTATACTAAGCTTCAGTCAATGACTAGGCAATCGTTCTCTGCTTATTACACTTCCAGGATACAATATTAGATCCTAGGAAGGCCGCAAGCCCACTGGTTGACTTCCAGTCAATTGGGCATCCAGCCCAATCGGACATAGAAAAGGCATGAAGTTCACTAGACTACGGAGCACGCAAACGCAACCCAAAGTACAACATACCTTTGACATAACGCAGAACATGCTTAAGTAGACTCCAATGGTCCATAGTAGGTGAATGCATAAACTGACAGAGTCGATTAACCACATAGGACAGATCAGGCCCGGTAATAGTCAGATACTGCAAAGCACCTACAAGACTACGATACTGCGTGGGATTGTCAAATGGTTCACTTGAGACATGAGAGGAACGACTGAGAGAGATAAGAGTAGCCAATGGCTTACAGTCCACCATGCCAGTGCGCTTCAAGATATCCCCCATATACCTGCATTGAGAAAGAACAAAACCACCATCTACAAGAACAACCTCTATGCCAAGAAAGAATCTCGAGGAGCCAAGGTCACGAATCTTAAACGCCTTCAAAAGACACTTAAGAAGGTCCGAAACCAAACCAGTATCATTCCCCATGAGCAGAATATCGTCCACATACACAAGTAGAAACACCTGCGAACTACCAATAGAGTAGTAAAAAAGAGATACATCAGTTTTCGAGGATAAAAAACCGTAGAGAGTAAAAAATCATGGAGACGGGTAAACCACGCCCGAGGAGCCTGCTTTAGACTGTACAAGTAGCGCTACAGTAAACATGCATATTCCGGATGAACAGAATCAGAATACCCAGGCAGTTGCCTCATGTACACAGTCTCAGACAAACGCCCATTTAAGAAGGCATTGTGGACATACAGTTGTCTCACAGTCCATCCACGGGACACGGCCAAGGAAAGCAAAAGTCGAACCGTGGTTGGCTTAACGACAGGACTAAAGGTGTCAAAAAAGTCCTCCCCAGCAACCTGATTGAAACCCTTAGTTACCAATTGTGCCTTATGGCGCTCTACAGAAACATCTGCCTTCCTCTTTGTCCGAAACACCCACGTGCAACCTATCACATTTATCCCAGGCTGAGGTGGAACCAGCTTCCACGTATCATTATGCAACAAGGCTTGAACTCTTGATCCATAGCATCACGCCATTCTAGAAAATAAACCGCCTGCAAATAGCAAGTAGGGTCCAAGGAATCAGTAGAGGACGCCAACGCCTGCAACGGAGTATTAGGATCCCGAGGCATGTGCCAGAGCAACATAGAGTGAGTGCACTATGGAGGAACTCTAGTAGAAGCCATACGTCGTATGGGACGCATAGGGACAACCTCGGACAGAGGAGACAGACTAGTTTCAATGGTAGAAGGCACTAACAAACTCGTAGGAGGCTCAATAAAAAAGGACACCAAACCAGCGCCCCCAAGGCACCTCATCAACCACACCATGAGACAGTAAGGAAGAATCAGCTGCAAAAGGAAATACACTTTCATCAAAACGCACATTGCGACAGATAAAAACTTTCTTAGTATTGAGGTCCATGCAACGATATCCCCAAAATGACACATGATAACCAAGAAAGACACAGGGTGCAGAACGGAAATCCAGTTTGTGTTTATTATACGAACGCAAGTAAGGAAAGCAAAGACACCCAAACACACGAAGAAAGTCATACGACGGAGAAGACCAAAACAACTTGGAATAGGGACTATCAAACTGAAAAACAGAAGACAGTAGGCAATTAATAAGAAAAGCAGGCGCCTCGAAAGCAAAATCCCAATATTTGGAAGGAACTGAGCTTTGAGCGAGAAGAGTGAGACCAGTCTCAACAATGTGACAATGGTGACACTCAACTCTACCGTTCTGTTCATGCGTATACGCATAGGATTGACCCCCACAATCCCAAGAGAGATAAACACAGTATGTAGTTTCCGGTATTCACCCCCCAAATCAACCGAATAGATCTAATGGGACAAGAAAATTGTTGTTCAACCATAACTCTAAATTGTTCAAACACTTTGTAAATATCAGACTTTAAGCGTAATGGATACAAAGTTTGACAGTGGAGGGCCTTAGCTATGAACTACTTGTGATGGCTGAGATGTCATTAACTCCTGCATTTCCATAACAAACAACAGTAAATTCAACTGATAAAATACCAATATTAAATGATGAAAGTAGGTCATTCAATTACCATTTCATCAAGTACAAAAGATGGGACTTTTGTCTCAACTGGTATATCTTCTAACTGGCCTTCAATTTGTACATCACTCTGTTCAGCTACTACCTCATCAACCTCAGATACCTACAATACATGTGGATTCTTTATTTTGCAAGTTGCTTTATTATGTCCTTTCACTCCACAAACACTGCACCTTTTGACTTCCCCAACTTTCTTTGTTCTTAGTGCGATGCTATCTTTCTTGTTCTCTTCAATAGGGTTGATCTTGTTTTTTTTAGGTATCCTAGGTTGTGCCTTATATTTTTGGGGGAGTGAAGCTGGGAGATTGGTTTTGGGCCATAACTCTGAAGATGAAATAGCCAGTATTGTTGGCTCATATGCTCTCAAATAAGACTCCACTGTATAACAATGATGTACATAGTCTTCTGGGCTTTCCCTTTGTTTTCTTATTGCTGCAATGGCATGACTGCAAGGGACGCTTATGAGATCCCACCTTCTACAACTGCATTGTTTTTGGATTAAATCCACCTTGAAGGCCTTAAAGTTCTCATCATCAACTTGGTAAATGTTTTCTGCAGACTCATAAGTACTGTATCTACATGCCATGTCATTCTCCTAAGCTTCAATCAACGTACATATCTTTGGACAAATCTTCATAGAATGAGTAGTCTTTCTCTGTTTTTTTTTTTTTTTTTTTTTTTTTTTTGCATTTTAGTCATAAGATAAATCCTAAGCTTCTCACACAAAGTTAAAATTGGTTTGTCTTTGAAACTTAGGATAGTACCATTCCATGATTCACACAAATTGTTCAATAGCAAATCAGTCTTAGGAAATGTATTGAAAAATGCTCTACAGTAGTGTTTAGCATCTCTTGCAAATAACTAATCAGCAGCCTTCTTATTATATTTAACTCCTTTAACTCCTCCATTTACCTCTTGTATTCTGCTTCTGTTATAGCTTTACACACTGCGCACAGTTTCTGTTTCAGTATATGCCCAGTGAAATCATCCCTTACAAAGTTAGCATGTATGTGCCTAACACAAAACCTATGCTCCATTCTAGGAAACAATTCTTCAATAGCAATAATCAATCCATTCTACTTGTCTGAAATTATTGTCCAAGCATGGGAATTATTTGAAATGTTAAGATCAATCTCCAATTGCTCCAAGAACCATGACCAACTTTCCTTCAGTTCTCCCTCAACAATAGCAAATGCTATAGGGAACAAGGCTTTATCTCCATCAAGACCTACAGCAGTACATAGTTGCCCTCCCTTCTGGCAACCCTTAAGATGACAACCATCTAACCCAAAGAAAGGTCTACATCTTCTCAAAAACCCTTCTTTGCAAGCTCCAAAACAAATATACAGTCTTAGAAACCTTGGTCTTCCATTAACAGTGAACTCTCCATCAACCTTCATCTTCACAAAAGTTCCAGGATTACTTCTCCTCAATTCTTCACAGTAATCATTAAGTAAGTAGAACTGTTCTAAATCATCACCTTATAGTTGCTTTAGACCCTTTTGTTTTGCCCTATAAGCCTGGTGCTCAGTAACTTGGCATTTCAACTTTGACTTAACATGTTCTTGAAACTGTACTCTACCCCATTCTGTGTTAAGTTTAAAGTCATCTTTGTACATTTTTGCCAGAAAATCAGAATTCATTGTTCTATTTTCATCTCGATCCCCACATGTGTGCTCTGGATTATATGTTTTAACCTGGAATGGACTTCTTGGATTGCTTCTTGAGGCAAAAATAGTCCAGTTGCAAATGTCATTGTGTCTACACACAACCTTGACTCTTCTGTCTTCATTCTTTTTAAAGTGGATATCTTTTCTTCTAGTTGCCTCATGATACTTAACAACCCATTTAAACTCATCTGCTGATTTGAAAATCATACCAATCACAAACTGAAAGCCTTCTTTTTCTAGGTTTCTTTCTTGGATCACATTTTTTAAACCAGTCACCCCTCCATCAGAATTCTCTAAACTCCTAAATAGCTCTTCAGACAATTGACAATCTACTTCATGAACTTCATCCCCTTCAAGCCCATCATCAGCCATCACCTACTTAGAACTAGTCTCACTATTCATAAGATTAAGGTCTTCCACACCTCCATTTCACCTTCTACCTCATCCCCAATTACATTTTCAGAACTTTGGTTTATTTCATCATAGAGTAGGCAATCATCTCCCAATTCTCTAAATATCTCTACATCATAATCTCATTGATCATCAAATAAATGTTCAACAAATATTTCTAACTCCTTGTCTGGTGGAACCTCTCCAGCTAAACTGACTATGTCTGCATCATTCATTAGAGGCTTAAGTTCAGTTTTTGTTGGATTCTTTCTACCCTTACCCTTAACCAGAGCCCAAAATTGCACATTTCTATCACAATACCTCAATTGTTTTACCATTCACATTAAATCTAGTAAACTGCCCTCATAACAGTTGAAATGGTTAAAATACTCCACTCCACCATCCCTATAACCAACTGTTGAATGCCATACTAAGTCACCACCAATATGGAGTTTTATGCTAAAGGCAGAGGTTTCTTCACCAACATCTATACAATGTAGTAAAACAATTTATATTTATAGCTTTTCAAAAAAAAATGGTCCACTTATAGCCAACCAAGTAAGTATAGTCAAAATGGTCTACTTCATAAGGTCCGAATAACAACACGGAACAAATGCACTACTTTTAAATGAACTTTGGAAAACTAACAAAAAATAAATATAATTATTTTCAGGCAAGTACAAATGGTCTTCATATGCTTTTCCCAGAACATCATATGCTTTTTCAATTTTCTATTGAACTGCCTATACTTTCCCATTTTTCTATTAAACTAACTGTGTTTCCTTTTGCTTTATATCAGAGGTCCTCACCAAACATTAACATAGAGCACAACAAAATGCACATGCTAAAATCACAAGTAAGACAAAATACATATATACATTTCGTGTGCAATCAACAAACAAACAAGCACTTGAGTTATAAAAAGCACTTCAATAATCTTCAATCACCATAATCACTTTACGTGATAGCTTTGTAGAGCCTTTAAAATAAATCCTAGATAAGAGATAACAAAGTAAATAGCTTTAAATAATAATCAAATTTAGTACAGCTCAATTCACGAGTTCCAAGAGTCTTTATGCCACTTTTTATAGTAAAATTTTTGTAACCATCAGATTTGAAATTTAGCTGCAAGATATTCTTAGAATTTGGAGTGCCATTCATTTCAAAAAGCTGCTTAAAGACTATGTTCATTTACCAGAATTTTGTTAGGAGATTTTACAAATCATGTGTTACGTACTAACTCAGACACAACAACTTCTGAAGTAGGCCCAGGCTGAAATACAGAATCTAAAAGTAGTCTAACAAGACTAAATATATTTTGACAAATAATTTAGTCAATAAAATATGAAATAACATGTGTATCATCTGTACACTTACAAAGAAAAAAAAAAGTGAAATAACTGTGTTCCAATTTAAATAAATTCTCTGTCTCATTTTACATATTCTATTACTAGTAGTCAAACTAAATAACTTTTTTTTTCATTACTTATTTTCTTTAATAAATTTTAATTTTATTAAATTAATTTTTTTTTCATTGCTTATTTTCTTTAATAAATTATAATTTTATTAATTTAAAATATTAAATTTAAAATTTGTACTTGTTATAAAAGAATTTGGGAAAGTTACTTACAAGTCGGAGTACTAGTAAAATCCACTAATTCTAGTAAACCCACTAATTCTCCTACTAGTCATTAGGATCGCGTACTTAATATCGTCTTCTATTCGAAGTGTTGGAAATGTGTCAATGGCGTCTTCTATTCGAAGGTTAGAGTTGAAGACTGGTGGTAAAAATGGCATCCCGAATGGAGGAAAGGGTGAAATACACTTCACTAATTATTTGAGAATGTGCATTGTGAAATTTCTATTATACCCATCCTCTAAACGGTGTTAAACTTATTCACTCACAGAAAGACGAAATTGATTAAGAGTAGAATAATTGAGAGACCAATTCTGTTCAAATTGAAAACTAAGGACAACATTACATATTGACTATCAATTAAAAGTGTAATTTTTTTAAATATTATAAAATTTAATTAAAAATAATTTCAATTAAACCTTGTTAATTGAAGACAAACAAAATAGACGAAAAGAGTATATATTTTTTAATCTCTTTCTTCAAATTATTTATACGGAATCATAAAGTTACCCCATTACTCCATTACTATGTTATAACTGCTGTAAAATAATACTAATAGAACATGGTGTATCATATGGCCGGAGAATGATATGATATGCAAGAAGTCTATTTGCGGGGATGCGTCTCCTCCGGACTGGCTGTCCCGGCGGATACTCTGGCACTCGCTTCCCGCTTCTTCTTGGTGTAGCTGGTGAAATACCAAACGGCGCCAACGATGGCGACCCCGCCTAGCGCCATGGTTGCCGGGCTGTACGGCAGGCCTCGCCGCTGGTGCAGCACTTCTGCGGCGGCCGGGTTTGCTCTCTTTGATCCCTCCGCCGCGCTCGTCCTCGGCGCATCCGCCATACTCGTGATATATGATCAAGGGGATAACTTCTTCTTTTTTAAAAAAAAATTAATGAATTTTAGTTTATGTTTTCTTCAGATTTATGAATCATTTTCTGGGGAAATGGTTTTATGCGTGTTTGAGTTGGTGCTGTAGCGTGGGCTTTGCACGAGAGAAGACGTTAAAGTGCGTAGAATATTAACGCGTGGCAGATAGCGCTGCTGGTTGATGACACCTGGACTGCTGAGTCACAAGGATAACTGCCACGTGTTTTTCCTTAGACTTTGTTTTCTAACTTTAAGGCATCTCCAATGCAATTTTTTGAAAATATTTTTATTTAGGGAAATGATTTCCACCATACAAAATCACACAATTTTTGTCCCGTGACTATTTTTATGTGATTAATTAATGTTTTCTTTTCTCTTTTATTTATTGTCTTCAATCTCCTATTCATTTATATTGATTAAATATAAAATTTTATATCTAATAATATTTTAATGAATGTTAATTTTAGATATATAAATTTTATATATTAATACTAAGTTAAATATTAGTAAGTATTAAATTGTAATAATTTAAGCTAAATTTCAAGATAGACACATATAAATAGGATGATGAGAGTATAACATTTTATTTTTATAAATGATATTTTTACACAAATTTGTTACCGTTTCATACCAGACTTGGGATCTAATCTGATATGAGGTTGGGATTTGGATATGATAATAATAAAAAAAAATTATTAAAATGTAAAAATTATACCATGGATCAGGATACCTCGCAAGGTGGAACCTGTCGTCCACCTTGCAAGGTGAATCATGATCCTAAACGACTTATAAATTGTGTATTTTTAGTATTGGAATTATGAATTTCTAGAATAGAAATGGTGTTTTTGAGTCAAAACATATAACAACTGTAGAAGGAAATTTATAAATATAATACAGGGTTATTAAATCCTAATATGTTAATATTGTGTGAGTGCAATATTTAAGTAATTTATGAATACAAAACAAGATAATCGACTACAAATATGTTAACATTGTGTGTTTTTAAAATACAAATTGTAAATTTTTAAAAGATAAATTATAAACATTTAGTATATAAATTGTGTATTTGGACTTGAATCCATCTCGCAAGGGGACCGAGTCCACAAATTTGCGCAAGGCAACGGTCATGGTCAAATTAAACTATAATTAAGTCGTGCAGTAAAAGAAGTGTTACATAAATGCCTTTGAATCCTGACCGTTAAAAGGACAAATACTTTCCGTTGTAGAGTTGTCGACAAAACAATTGCAGTTCTCGGAATCCCAGAACACAAAACAAACAAAGGCTTATTCAGCTACCTGAAAACTCCAACGGCTAGTTTTCACTTTTCACTCTCCTCTCTCTCCCTCTGCGCTATATATACTCACCACCCCTTCTTCTCTTCCACAACATTCATCTCATCTCTTCTCTTCTCTTCTCTTCTCTCCTATTCTCTCTCGCTGATAATAGCGTTTCTTGAAGCAGAGAAAACAAAAATGGCTGGTTTTTCTTCTTCTTCTTGTTCAGTGGCGGTTCTGTTGTTCTTCTTTCTCTTCATCAGCTTCACAGAAGCTAGAGACCACTTGGTCGGCGGCAAACCTGACGCCTGGAAAATCCCTTCTTCTCCTTCCGATTCTCTCAATAACTGGGCCCAGAAAACTCGCTTCCTCCCCGGTGACTCTCTAGGTAAAATACTTACTATATATAAACAATATTTAGTTTGGTAAATTGCTCCATCTCTACTAGGACTGCATGTTTATTGATTGTGTCATTTTTGTGGTTGTTTTGCAGTGTGGAAATATGACGGCAAAGCGGACGCGGTGCTGGAAGTGAGCAAAAGGGACTATGTGACCTGCAACACATCAATGCCGATTGGGGCCCACAGCGACGGGGACACGAAGATAGTGCTGGAGCGATCCGGGCCGTACTACTTCATCAGCGGTGCAGAAGGGCATTGCCAGAAGGGGCAGAAGGTGATTGTGGTGGTTCTGTCTGAGAAGCACACCAGGAAGTTCTTGACGGCGGCGGCGCCTTCCCCGGCGGATGAGGTTGAAGCTCCGGCGGTGGCTCCGACTAGCGGGGCTGTGGGATTGAAGGGCAGCTTGGGTGTGGGATTTGGGCTTGTGGTTGGGTTGTTGTTTCTGATGTGAGAGTGAGACATTTAGAATTTTGGTAGATTTCCATTTGGTGTATGGAGTTTCATATTCTTTAATTTAATTCATTTATTCTGATGACATTTTAATTTAATGATATTAATATATTGGAGTATTTTGTTTTTGTTTTTTTTTTTTTTTTTTTGTTAAAAAAATATTATTTACCTCCCAAATGAACAGAATAAGCAATTCCTTTCAAGTTAAAAAAAAAAAAACAAAAAAACAAATTAAAAAACAAAAAAAAACAAAAAACAAAAAACAAACAGAATAAGCAATTTTGATCATTTCTTATCCAAATATATAGTGTTTTAAAAAATCAATACCATTTTTTTTGTTAAAACTTAAAAGAAAATTATTTTTACAAATTTATCCAATATTTCAAATTGATATAATTCTTGTCATTATGTAAAAAGAAGAAAATTATTTTTACAAATTTATCCAATATTTCAAATTGATATAATTCTTGTCATTATGTAAAAAGATTTTGGACTTCAACCAAATTAAAACCATAAAGTTCCTTTCAGAAAAAAAAAAAAAAAAAAAAAAAAAAAAAAACCAAAACAAAACAAAAAAATAAAACAAAACAAAAAAACTTGAACCAGTTGTAAGAAGGTAAAATCAATATTTTTTTGGTCCCTTAATTAATTTTCAGTTAATGTAGTCTTTATTTTCAATTTCAGGATCAAATTGTTTAAAATTTCATTTACCCTTTTAGGGACCATATTAGCGAAATTTTAAAAATGCAAATCACTATTTAAAAATTGACAAAAATTTAAACAATTCGAGAATCAAATTAATTAAATTTGAAAATTAGAAACTACATTAAAAGTAGAGGGACTAAAATGTTGATTAACTCTTGTAAAAATTAAGGGTGGTTTTGGTTAGAAAGTTTAACACTCAGGTATAGATATGAAAGTAATTGTTATTGTCTGGTTGACTGATTTTTAAAATACTACTATGAGTTTGAAATATCCCATTATGAATGGAAAAACCCATTCCCTTATTCTATAAGGGTTTCATCCCATTTTTCATCATTAGCCTAATCATTCTCATTCCACCCTATTACTAAACATGCAAAATACTTTTACCAAAACGCATTACCATTACCAAGTATTTGATACTGATTCCGATTCCGATTTCGATTCCCATGTGCGAACCAAACACACATCGATAGTTAATCGGCAATAGGTTTTTCTCATAAATAAATAAATAAATAAAATCTTATAATTTATCATGATGTTTTTGTTATCAAACAATTTATCTAATTAATGACATTTCATAATATGTTTTTGTTATCAAACAATAGAATTTTGGTAGATTTCCATTTGATGTATGGAGTTTCATATTCTTTAATTTAATTCATTTATTTTTTCCTATGGTATTTTAATTTGATGATATTAATATATTGGTGTTTTTTTTTTTTTTTTGTTAAAAAAATATTCTTTACCTCTCAAATGAACAGAATAAGCAATTTTGAACATTTCTTAAATTTGTAATATTTGAAACTTTTAATGTACAGAAAAGCCATTAAAAGTGTACATTAAAAGTTTCATATTCATTTATTCTGATGGTATTTTAATTTAATGATATTAATATATTGGTTTTTTTTTTTTTTGTTAAAATAATATTCTTTACCTCTCAAATGAACAGAATAAGCAATTTTGAACAACTTTTAAGCCATGTCGCCAACTACCACCCCCCCCCCCCCCTCCCCCAAAACATTTCAACTCAGGCCGGTCCCTAATTATTTATCACATTTGCATTTTGTACGGTTTTTAATGCAATATACTAATTTTTTAATTATGCCCCTAAAAAAGTAGATGTCATTTGTACAATGTAAAATTGTACTTATCTCATTAGTTGTCTAAAAATTTGAAAGAAGTCAAAAGGGTAGTAGTTTGTTCAGTCTTGAAAGAGGACACTATTTTGAAACAAACTAAAAAGAAAAGTGACAAGTAACAATGTTGCAAACATCACGCGAGAACTAACGAGTTGATAGACCGAATTACAACACGTTATCAGCACGAGTCTCTATTGTAATCTCCGATGAACAGTACTATTGGTTCATTTTTCCTGTGTTTTTTGTTTTTTGAATCATATGTCATTGTTTATGTATAAATATTATGTGTATATATGGCTATGAGTTTGGTTTGGAACCTTCAATAATTATTGTTTCTATGAAATGGGTGATAATTCTTTATGTTTGTTAACAACTTTTGAGTGATGAACCCCTCAACAAGACATGGTTAAGAATTTGGGTAAATACATGAATTTGTAAATACGTATTATCTTTATTTATTCTCTCAATTCATGTATATGCGATAGGCTCTATATGAACCATGATGCTTTGAAATGGTAAATACATGTGGTTATATGCCAAATTGTATGTATATGTATCCATGTATGTTCTATGACTATGGATATTGAATGCATAATCGATCCTTATTATGTTTGCATTGGATTGTTGTGTTTGTATTAGAATGCTAAGAAACGGATATGCATATTTATGTAAAAGGTGTTTCTTCATCCATTGCTTGAACATGTATTCAAAATAGTGGTTTTTTTTCACAAGTTGTCACATTACTTCTTAAAGTTGCATCAAATGATGATCTTGTAGATTATGCATTTCATTGAAAATGTGAATTTATTGAGCTCGCTCATGTCGATAGCAATTATTTCACTTGGGCTTTGGATATTGACATATATTTGGCATATAAGAAATCGAGCCAAACTTTTATTGCTAAGTCACAGAGAACCGATGCCCAGATGGCACAAGCTCTCATTTTCATACGTCACTACTTGAACCCCGATTTTAAAAATGAGTATTTGATTGAAAAAATTCCTATTGCGTTATGTAAGTCCCTGAAGGACCATTTTGACTAGTAGTCATCTATTGTCCTTCCTCAGACACAATTTGACTAGATTAATCTTAAGTTTTAAGATTATAAGTCAGTAACTGACTATAATTCAGCTCTGCACAAAATAGCCCCAGAAGTGAAACTCTAAACAAGAAGTTTTAGAGAAATATTTAATTGAAAAGACATTGCGAACTTTTGGTGTGAGTAATTTGTACCCCAGCAGTAGTACAAGACAACAAATTATGAGAAGCATCCTAAGCTGATTTTAGCACTTCTTGTGGCTAAGAAACATAACTAGTTGTTGACGAAGAATCAAAATGCATGTCTGGTTGATTTTGCACAGGTGCCTGAAGCACATAATGTTACCTAATTGAGTAACTTTATAAGGGGTTGCAGTCGAGATTATAACCGGTGTGGTATGAGTTTCGAGCTCAGAATAAGAAACAAAGTGATCAAGATATTCAAGGACGACCAAACTCATCGAGGCAAAATTCTAGCCAGAAGCAGGTTTGCTATCAATGTGGATGTGAAGGGCATTGATCCCTACGTGCCGCACACCAAAGCATTTGGTCGTCGAAGAATGCGTCTCATCTTGATGATTCTAGCTAATTTACCTTAAGCAAATACATCGATAAATGATGATAATGAAATGATGATGAGGTATTAATGAAGAAATGATTGGTGTCATGATAATGTTTTGAACAATGTATGAAAATATATACATGGCTGAAAAAGTTAGTCCATGCCAGAAGCATGAAGCATCCGAGAAGTTAGCTCATGCTTGAAGTATCTGAGAAGTTAGCTCATGCTTGAAGCATCCGAGAAGTTAGTTTATGTCTGAAGCACCCGAAAAGTTAATTCATGGCCGCAGTATTTATTGCGTGGCCGAGAAGTATATATACTCCAAAAGTGTCTTTGAGCACAAAGTTATTTTTGGATGTAAATTATGATCAATGCAAAGTGATTTTACTTTGCTTATTTTCCTTGCTATTTTTACTACTCGAAGTGACTATTCAGAAAGTTTACTTCTCTAAGCTTGTCCTCTAAGCTTAACTTTCTAATCTTATTTCTTGAAATTTTAATTTTCGATTGATATTTACTTCCCGGATTTTATTTTCCGCAGGAAGTTTACTTCTCGGAGTTACTTCTTTAGTTTGCATGCTTATTTATGGAAATTTTCTCATGCATGCAATCATGACTCTTGTATGCAATTGACTGGATGCTAATTTAAAGTTGAATTATTATTTGTTCCATAAATTCTATATCAATCCGGAAGGATTGCTATTATCAACAAATTATGATAATCATCTTTTGACTAGATGTCAACATGACAAATCCCTCTCCGACTATGGCTTAGTGCAATTCTGTGCTGTTTAAGGAGTGATATACTCCTTTATAAGAATGATCTTTGACTTATGCCATACATGATATGATTGATTTAGATGTTATTGGTTTGGAAGATATAAACGAATTATATCATATCAGTTTGCCCGAAGCAAACGAGAGAATGAATTATATCATATCAATTTGCCTGAAGAAAACGAAGGAATAAATTATTTCATATCAGTTTGCCCGAAGCAAATGAGAGAGTGAATTATATCATGTGAATTTGCACGAAGCAATTCCCAAACCAGTGAGTGAACTAATGTAAAATTGAGGATAAGAATTTTTTGGAGATCCTGAAGATTTATTTTATTTGACAAGCTTCCAACTTCCTTATGATTGTTGTGTACCCTTATAATATCATTTGATATGTATGCTTTCATATCTGATTATATATGTTACTCTTAGATGATTGCATATATGTTTTGGGTACTTCATATATTGCGATGCACATTTAAAGGCTTTAAAGACCCACATGATTTTATAGTATATCATGATTTAGTGCATCGCCTTGGGCAATTATATATTTTCTTGTTAGGGACATCAGTTTTATATGTTATTGTTGTTATCACAATCTGGCCTGCTGCATATCATAAGTATTCCCCGTAACATTTCCCATATGTGTTTTATTCACAATGTGCAGTCTTTTCCTATATCACCACCATAGCGTACATTGTGGGCATGTATATGTTGATTATAAACCTCCGTCTGTTAATTAAATCTTTAGAGCCCATGATAAGGGATCAATATATAATTATGTACGCTGACTGCACACTTTATGAAGATCATTTCACGGCATTAGGGGGAGATAAGAACTCAAATTTTATAGAATGCCGAGAAATTCTATGAATGATTGATCTTCAATATTTGAATCAACGTACTAGGTAGACTGAACTAGAAGTTCATAAGAAGTAAACTGAACTGGAAGTTTAGAAGATAATTAATCTGTCAATATATATACTGCTAAATAGAGTGACTAGGTCTCATGTATCCTCCCGAACTTGGACCATATGTATTTACCAATGCTCCTTGACGCCAGAAGCGTGGAGACATGTTGGTATAAAAGACAAGAATCCGCGGAAAACTAAAGCTAGTAGAAAATTTCGTCACTCTTGAAATCGCTTAAAGAAGTATGTCCTGAACACATTCGTCCAGAAGGCGAAAACCCCAGTAAAATTATAGGTGCACCCAAAATCATAATACTGGGGATGCGGAACGATCAGATAAAAATATCTTTGGGAAATGTCTGGAGTCTGGTTGAATTAGAAATTGCCATTATTTTATATATATGGGAGAAATTTATGAAAAATGTTATAGTTGTCAACAACAGAATTGCCTTTATAAATTGCTCTAAATATATGAGAATCTGGATCCAGAGCTAGGCACCAATAGTGTCTTGATTTTTTAATGTATAAAAGAGCAATTAAGGCATGTACATCTCAGCTCGCTAAAACTGTATTCTCTTTATAACATGTACACCATTTAATGTTAATCCTGAAGGTTACAAATGTGTGTTTGTACAAAAGAGAAATACAAGCAATATGGTGATATGATATAAAGCGAGACTGGTAGCTTAAGGGTTTACGCAGAGACCCTGAATTGATTTTGATCAAATGTTGTCTCCCACAACAAATGGCATTACATTCTGCAAATTAATATTATTGGTAGTGAATTATAAATTTAGATATGCAGTTGATGAACGTCATGACCAACAAACTTACGGGTCATTAGACGCTAATATTTATTTGTAAATCCCTGATGGATTGAACACTTTTGAAATAAGGAAAGTGAAAATAGCAACGTGTAGCATTAAACTACCAAGTCGTTGTATGACTTGAATATTATTGACTGAGTGTTTTCCTCCCGAAGAAGGAATATGCGAATAATATGTACCATTATGTGTTCGTTAACGAATTGCTAATGGAGTTATTTTTTTTTTATTTTTTTTTTTTTGGTGAAAAAGAGGGACCGGAAGGTCCCAGAAAGGAGTTATTTATTCATTATCTCAGTCGATATTGATGATTTAAATGTTATTGAAACACAAAGAGAGCTTGGTGATATTAGCTCATACCGAAAGACGGAGTTTTGAAATAAAAGACTTGGGAAATCCAAGTATTGTCTCGACCTGAAGATCGAGTTTCTCCTTGAAGAGGTTTTATACACCAGTTAGCCTATTTAAAAAATGTCTTGAAGATGTTTTATATGGATAAGTATTATTTACTTATCAGACAAACGATTGTCCAATAATCTCTTGAAGCACTATTATTGAACTAGAAGTTCCATAATCGCATCAGGCCTGATATTGAATTTGCGATGAAATTGCTAGCAACATTTAGTGCTTCCCCCTACAATGAAAATTGGAATGATATTTAACATATCCTCCAGCACTTTCGAGGTACAAAGATTTTGACGTTTATGTGAGAAACCCATATGTGGTTTTGATGGGCTACTTGGGCACTGGCTCTTTTTTTTTTTTTTTTTTTTTTTTTTTTTTTTTTTTTTTTTTTTTTTATCCCTATGATGCCAAGTCCAAAACTGGTTATGTTATATTTTTACACCAATGTCCCGTATGAGGACAAATAAGATTGTGTTGCACAAGCAAGTAATAGGTTTGTTAAGGGGAACCTTACAAAACATGTTGCACCCAAGTCCTTCTACACACATGAACTCTAGAAGAGTTGTAAAATTCTTGTTGAGAAAGTTTGCCCCACTAAACAATCTTGCAGATATGTTCACTAAGTCTCTGCCTACATCCACTTTTGAGTAATATGTTTATAAAATTGGGATGTGTAGGCTTAGAAGATTGTTATCTTCAGGGGGAGCGAAAACCCCTAGCTGTGCTAGAATGGACAATCTAGATGACTTTTGAAATCCTGAAGATTATGCTACGAAAGCATATGGTTGTACTCTTTTTCCTTAGCTAAGTTTTTCCCCACAGGGTTTTCTTAGGCTAAGGTTTTTAATGAGGCAACCGATGTTGGTTCACTTGAGTGGATAGTCTTGAAGACCCTTGAAATCTTGAAGATTATGCCCAGAAGGCTTATGGTTGTACTCTTTTCCTTGGCTAAGTTTTTTTCCCACTGGGCTTTCTTAGGCTAAGGTTTTTAATGAGGCAACCGGTGCAACACATGGTTTGACATACTTAGTGTACTCTTTTCCTCGTCTAGGTTTTTCCCACTGGGTTTTTCTAGCGAGGTTTTTAACGAGGCATGAGTATAGTTATTTAATGGCAAAGGGGAGTGTTATAAATATTTTATTATTATGGCCATTAAACTTGTGACCTATGTGAAAGGTTGCAATCATCCTATAAATTGAGAGTGAAGGCTTAATGAAAGATGGTCTCATGTGATTGTGTTCTATACATTGTGTTCTTCCTCTATCTATTCTATATACTCATATACATACAATCTCCAAGCATTACCGTGCAAACATCACGCGAGAACTAACGAGTTGATAGGCCGAATAACAACAAAATTGTACTTATCTCATTAGTTGTCTAAAAATTTGAAAGAAGTCAAAAGAGTAGCAGTTTGTTCGGTCTTGAAAGATGACACTATTTTGAAACAAACTAAAAAGAAAAGTGACAAGTAAAATAAAAAAGTAGTATATTATTTTTACAAATTTATCCCAATAGATATCATTCTTGTTATTATGTAAAAACATTTTGAACAACTCCAACCAAATTGGTTATCGTTGACTTGAACCATAAAATTGTAAGAATTAGGACACCTTCAAATAGCGACAATAGGTTTTTCTCATAAATCAAAAGAATATAATTTTCTTATAATTTATCATGATGTTTTTGTTTTCAAACAATTTTTATAATTAATGACATTTCATAATATTTTTACAATATTTAATATGCTTTATTTTTTCACCACAGAACTATTTTTCATGATTTCTTTCTTCATACAGAGAAAGAGATTGTGCAACAATTTTTTACCTAGAGAGAGTTGTTGTCCAATCTGTCTTATTTTTCCCCTTACAAATGTTGAAAATATAAAAGTACATACAGAATTTTAAAGAAAATATGACTTGAAAACTGGTGAAGGTTAGTTCTCTAAGGGACAAAAATAAATAATACTATGGGGGTACAAATTGAAAACCTAGAGAGAGAAAGGGACAAAGCAAAAACTAAGATACAAATTGGAAAGAACCATCATCATCATCATCATCACTTCAATCCATCACTTAGGCCCTGTGGCATTCCTAAACTCTGAGCAAGATTACTCATTCTCTCCTTCATCCCCTGCCATCCCCATACAAAGTTTTAAGAAGCATTAATCTCCGGAGACTCACATGCTAAAGAAGAGTTAGGCACACGGCTAGGGGTGTCAATGCGGACTGGCCTGCCCACCACGGGCTTTTTTTTTCTTATTTTTTTTATTTTTTTGCGGGACCGCTCATGAAGCCCGTGAACTAGGATTATGCAACCCTAACCCGCCTCATGCGGGCCAACTTCAAAATTTTTTAAAAAAATTTTATTATAGTATTATTTTACGTAGAATATTCTAATAATTTAACCTAAACAATATTAGATTCCGTGGTATATATATATATGGGAGGCCTGCGGTCCGCGCAAGCTAACCCGCAAGGCTTGCATCTTCGCAAATAAAAATTTTTAAGGGCTGGTCTGCGGGGTTTGGCCCACCTTGACACCACTATCCATGGCCATGGGGAATTGGTTTCTCACCTGTACACTTTTCTGGTGTGCATCCTTGTATGCCTCAGTCACCAAAACAGAGAGCTTCTGCATCCAAACAACACTCAGTTACCGACGTTCACTCCCCTTTGACAAAAATGTGTAAAACTTTTAAGAATTCGACAAAAAGGTGCAATTACTGCAATATGCCATCATCACTAAATGTGTTTTATAGGAAACTCATAAGAGTGATGCGTTTAGAAATTTTAAAATAAATTTCTTCTGGAAATTGAAATTTTGCATAAAACGTAAGATCGATTTGCACCATATATATATATATATATATATATATATATATATATATATATATATATATATATATTGATGTTAATATACAAAATGCATGAATCACATTAACATAATGCACATTTCTACAAATTTTAAGTTTTTTGAAAGGGAAAAGAACAGTTTGTCCCTCCAATTGTAAGCAAATAGTGAATTAGAGGCTCAATTATACATGTCACCACCACATTTGGTACCCGACCTTATTAAAGTTATTTTTGTAAATATAAAGCTTTCTTCCTAATAAAGTTATTGAATGCTGCAAAATTTACAAAAAATAACCTTAAAAGTTGGAGTTTTGTGTATTTAACCATCAATGTTAATGTTACCGTTACTTCAAGGACTAATTCCACCACAACCTTGACAACTCAAAGACCAAATGTGGTGACATAATTGAGGGAGTGATTTGATTATTTGCCCATAGTTGGAGAAACAAAATTGTCATTTTCCCTTTCCGAAAAATTGCAAAAATTATTTTTAAGAATTTCTGGAAAGCTGATGAACACATTAGTTATCCTTAAAACGCATTACACAATGCTTATTACACATTTTTGTCCAATTTTTGAAAGTCACACGTTTTGAGAAATTCCTTTCAAACTTCCTCTCTTCCTTCCTCCCCCCCCCCCCGGAGGGTAATTGGTGAAAACAGTAAATATTCTACTTAGGATTTGATGTGCAAATGATGTTGAAACAGTAAACTAATGTTGAAATTTGATGTGTAAACATATGAAATCTGCTTACCTCTGGTCCCAATTCCATTGCAGCTTCAGTTATTTCAATCCGCACAGGCTGTTGGTTACCAGAAAGTGTTGCCTAAAACATAAACGAGATCACTTCCACATACTCCCTCTTTATCTGAGATCTAGGTTATCGTAACAAAAAACCATCCCTTTTCTTCAAGAACAGGTGTTTTATTACAGTAGATAGAAACTGGTTTTAAATCAATTATAAGATATAATGTAATTTTCAAGGAAAACACCTGTTCTTGAACATTCCAAACATGTAGGAAACAATCATGTAATTTCCATATAATAGGCACAAAGATAATACACTATACAATGATGCAAACTAGATGAGTATCCCAAAACTAACTACCATGTATTGCTCATGGTGTGAAAATCGGATGTTGACATTAATAGATAGTTCCCCACTCCTCTAAACTACACTAAGGGTCCGTTTGAAAACCCGGAAAATTACTCCTGGAAAATGTTTTCTGAGTTTTCAGTGTTTGGATACAATAGGAAAATCTAGTCAACGGAAAACATTTTCCGATGACTGGGAAAATGAAGCCATTTTGGTGGAAAATGACTTCCGCCAAAATTTGGGGGAAGTCATTTTCCGCCAAAATGTTTAAACATACAATTCTACTCATTTTTCGAAAAAATAAACTAAACACACCAAGTTTTCCAAAATGCAACCAAACACGGGAAAGGAAAATGTTTCCTGAAAAATGACTCATTTTCCAAAGAACATTTTCCAGAAGTCATTTTCCTGCTTTCCAAACAGACCCTAAGATAGAATCTATGCATCATGAAGCTTGTGCCATGTGAAATATTTCAAGGAAAGAAATGTTATACCTTTATGAGCTCACCATCACAATAACCATCAAACTCTGCTCTGTAAAGAGTGGCAACGATACACAGATCTTAAAGAATTGAGATAAACATCTTACACAATATTATATGGAGGAGGAGAATCTATTGGCAAAACCTACGCTGCGAGTTCTTTCTGTACACGTACTGCCTCAACTTGGACAACCATCTGTGCTTTTTTTACAGTCTCATAAAGATTTTGCATGTTTCCAAATATTCCAGCCTGGATATTACAAGAAGGTAACAACAGTTGCATCAATAGAAAACTCCATTTTTTATGGCTAACTTTATTGTGTTTATTGTTTGCTGAGTTTCTCAATGGAACTAAAAGATGTTCACCTAAGGGGTAGCTCACAATTTACATCAAAAAGTCAAGTTCCCATTAAATAAAATCTTATGGAATAATTGAATTTGAATTTGAAAAGAGAAACCTTTGAAGCATTATCATTATTGTCACCGTTTTCATTATTGTCCTTTTTACCGCCAAATAAACCATACACTTGTACAGATCTCCTAGCCTGCCTACTCTGGCCACCTGGGCATGACAAAACTGGAGTACCAACAAGTCCTCTCTTCAAGTTTAATTTACCTATATAACCCAAAAAAGATGTCAGTAAAAGCTTCAGCATCATAATAAACAACTAAAAAAGAGAAACAAGAAGAAGAAGAAGAAAAGAGTTTCATAGCGTGTTGATTAGTGTTAGGCGTTATGCATATATATTTAGTATGTATATATTTAGCATTTATTACAGCATGATTTTAGGCTTAAGTTTAGGGATATTTCCAATCCTTACCATAGTTAGTATCTTTCTTATTGTATATATACATGTGTTCCTTCCTCTTCATATAATTGAAATATACATATTCTTCTCTCGATTACATGGTATCAGAGCTTTAGTTCCCAAACACTTTTGGGCTGATGCAATCTCTACTGTTTGTTTCTTGATCAACCATACGCCATGTTCAGTATTACATGGAAAACACCCTATCATTGTCTCTTCCCACAAAAGTTTGTGTTTCTTATTCCTTCGAAAACATTTGGATTTACTTGTTTTGTTAGGGATGTCCGGCCCCATGTTACAAAGTTAGACCCAAAATCACTAAAGTGCATTTTTCTGGGATACCTATATGTCCAAAAGGAGGTATAGGTGTTATTGACCAACTACGGAAAGATATCTAGTGTCAATTGATGTAACTTCCCATATAGATGTTCCCTTTTTCTTCTCCTCCAACTTCCCATAGTCAGCAGGGGGTTTATGATGTTCTAATCTAAGACATTCATTTATGGTCAATTTTAGACTAAAGATCTTGGCACATTAAATTATTCTTTAGGTGTTGAGGTGACAGGGAGTACGAAAGGTATATTTCTCTCTCAAAAGAAATATGTACTTGACCTATTGACAAAAACAGGAAAATTGGGGGCCAAGCCATGTAGTACTCCAATAATCCTTAATTCACAGTTAACACTAGAAGGGGAGCCATTTGAAATGTAACTCGTCCTGATATTGCATATTCACTATTCAATCAGTGGTGCAAATCAATTTATGGCATCTCCAATAGTTGACCATTGGAAAGTTGTAGAACAAATCCTAAACTACTTGAAAGGGGCTCTAGGGCATGGAATTGTATATCAAAAACATGGACATATGAGGATTGCATGATTTGCAGACGCGGATTATGCAAGGTCTAAGGAAAACCAGAGATCAACAACCAAATTTTGTGTCTTCTTTGGTGGGAGTTTGATCTCATGGAAAAGCAAGAAACAAAATGTTGTCTTGTGGTTGAGAGTCAAAATATAGAGCAATGACACAATTAACCTGTGAAATCTTGTGGTTGTTGATGTATCACATTCTGAATGAAATAAAATTCAAGGCTCCTATTCATATGCAGTTATGGTGTGATAATCAAGTTGCTCCCCATATTGCAGTCAATCCTGTCTTTCATGAATGAACCAAGCACATTGAAGATGATTCTCATTTCATTCATGAAAAGATACAGCAAGGCTTAATTTCTACAGAGTTTGAGAAGATAGGATAACAGTTAGAAAATCTTTTTACAAAAGTAGAAAATGGGTCTCAGATGGATTACTTATGTAACTGGGCATGGCTAATATCTGTGCTCCAACTTGAGAGCGAGTATTAGGCATTATGCATATATGTTTAGTACGTATATATTTAGTCTTTATTACAACATGGTTTTAGGCTTAAGTTTAGGGATTATTTAGGGAATGATTTCCAATATCATATTTAGTATCATTCTGAGGTATATATATGTGTATTCCTTCCTCTTCATATAATTCAAATATATATATATATATATATGGGTCTCAGATGGATTACTTATGTAACTGGGCATGGCTAATATCTGTGCTCCAACTTGAGAGCGAGTATTAGGCATTATGCACATATGTTTAGTACGTATATATTTAGTCTTTATTACAACATGGTTTTAGGCTTAAGTTTAGGGATTATTTAGGGAATGATTTCCAATATCATAGTTAGTATCATTCTGAGGTATATATATGTGTATTCCTTCCTCTTCATATAATTCATATATATATATATATATATATATATATATATATATATATATATATATATATATATATATATATATATATATATATATATATATATAGGTGCGAACTGCCCGCCCAGGAGAGAACTGAGAACCATTCAACGCCGTCCACGTGTCCAGATCAACGAATCAGATGTAATTTAAAAAAAACGACGCGGTGACATTTTCGTAAATAACTCAAACTTTGGTGCATGTAAATGTGTTATAAGTGCAAGTAGTTGGTGCACCTTTGCAAGTAAAAAGTACAGGTAAAATCACTTACAAGTGAATGTAATTTTACCTTGTTAACATTCATGCACCTAGGTGCAACTACTTATAACTATAGGTGCACCTAGTTATAATATTAGGTGCACTTAGTTTTGATGCTCAGTGTAAACTTTACTTGCACTTGTAATACATTTTACCTGCACTTGTAATACATTTTACCTGCACTTTGATGTTCAATTATTTACGAAAATGCCACCGCATTTTTTAAAAAAATTAGTGTTTCTCATCCCTTAGATCTAGACACGTGGACAGCGCTGAATGGTTCTCAATTCTCTCTTGGGCAGCCGTTATATATATATATATATATATATATATATATATATATCTTGATTACAATTATCTATAAAGTGCAGGTAGATGTGGAAGAAAATCATCTTGCCAGATGATGTGTTTAGATTGGAAAGCAGAAGACTGTGTGCCCCAAAGGGCTCTACATATGTTTATTCAACATAGAATGCCTATTGGCTTTACTGAACGAAAATAATAAAAATAAAAATAAAAGGCATTCCAAGTCACCATATTTCTGATTCAAACAAGTTGGTCCTTAAAAGTGTAATACTGCAATCCAACTGTCATATTATTGATGAGGATAAGAACTGCCTTAGAGCAGCCTCACTAGTAACAAGCCAAAACTCAACCAGCAAAAGCATCCATCTACTACATTATCAGTCTCTAAATCCTAACCTTGTATGCTAGGCTACATCGGTTGCCAGGACAATAGCTTGTCACTAAGTATTCATAGTCACTCACCCTCCCTTCCATTACTTCTCTATTCTACAAATACACGCCTACACGCACGCAGACACACACTTAAATCTGATACCCAGTCTCAAACAAGAACTTGTTACCTCATGTACCCACCAAGATTATATTTTGTGCAGATAAGGGCAGGGAGGGAAGGAGTAGAGTGTAATAATGTTAATCAAAGATTAAATTTTATGCTAAAAGTCATCATTTTTCACAAGTTAAATCCATTTAAGAGTTCGAATGCCCAATCCCCAAATACAGGCATTGCCAATCCCTATTTTCATCTTCATCAGTGTTTTGTTCCTGCTATTTCTTTAAAACCAGTAAAGACCCACAGTTTTCCATGTTCTTAGCTTCATATTACCAGAAGGGGAAAACTATAAATAAAAGAAAAAATATTCCCACACGCTGCCGCAGGCCCGCAGGGCAATGGTAAAATCTCAAAACGCCACAGTTCCAAAACCAGCGAATTCAGAATCTGAAGAAAACCATTTGACACAAGAAAAACACCCAATACCCAGACTGAAAAACCATAAGCTAACGCAAATTTACAACAAAGGAATATTAAATGCATCAAATCAAGTAAAAGGGAAAAACGAGCTTACAGAAATTGAGCGAAGAGAAACACAAGTTAGGCCTTTTGTGTTCAATTACGGAGTGGCAGCTTGAGAATTTAGCCGAAAGGGCTGCGCTCGGAGAAACCGCCATCTCTAGGAATCTCAGCTACGAGAAATGGGCATTCGGGCCACGGAAGAAGAGAGGGGGCGGTGGTCAGAGGTTTATAGCATTAGCTTTGGATGATAAAACTCAAGCGCACATTTTTCTTCAGTATTAAATAAATAAAACAAAACAAAAATCTTGTTTTTTAAATATTAAAACTATATTATATATTACTTTGAATTTAAATTTAGTATTTTAAAAGGATTGGTTAGCAAAATGTGTAAATCGTGTGTCAAGAAAACTAGAACCCACAAGGCCACAAGAACATAAAAACACGACATTTTCCTAAGTTTAATGATATTGGCATTGTTTTAAGATCCGTAGTTAGTAAATTAATAAATAGATATCGAATAATAATAATAATGATTCGTAAAAATAAATATATAAAATTAATTATTTATAATTAGTGTTTATTGTGAATATTTTATAATAAAAAAATAATTTATTAATTATATAATAATTATTAATTATAAAATAATTATTTAAAATTAATAAATTGATTTTATGTAGATATTTAAATAAATGAATGAAAATAACTTTAAATGATTAATTATATAAATTTTAAATAATAATTTACTATTACTATAATATAATTATAAGAATTAATTAAAAAAAAAAGGCGAAATTAGGAGACCAGTTAGTAAGGTCATCTCCAATACAAAGCAACAAATTATGTATAAAATTTTATACGAAAATGAATATTTTCAGTATATTTTTTCACCAAACGTAATTCATCTCTAACCTATTTATATTAAAATTTATTCACACACTAAAATAATTTATATTTTCATAAATAAAAACTTTATATTAATACTTTAATTATTTTAATATAACATATAATTTTAATGCAAATAATATTTTTATTCTACAATTTTAATTGTGTTGATATTTTGTTTTATGTAGTTTAATTTTTAATTAATCTATGTTCAATATTAATATTGTTTTAATCGTCTTGGTGAGCTCTTTTAAATTATATAACTTATTTTTAATAAAATAAAATTTATGTTAAAATATTTAACAAAATATATAAATACATACAAACAAAATAAATAATACAAAATGAATTAACAAATAATGGGTTGAATGCGTGATGTGCGTCCAACGTCAACAAGTATACCCTATCTCGTTTCATCAGTTGGAGTTGTCTTTCAACACTTCCTTCGGAAAAAAAGATGTTAGGAATATATGTAAATAGATTTTGATGACACAAAGTGTATTTTATATTAAAAAATTAAATCCCCAATTACATTGTAAAAGTTGTGTTCAAAACCGTCTAAACGTCAAATATATTAGATTATTGATACCAAAAAGGTTGGAGAATAAATTTGGAGTAGCAATGCTAATTCAAAGAAGAAATTTAGTTGAGAAGAGACTAGAGAAGAAGTTCTAGTTGAGAAGAAATGAGAGAAGAGTTTCCAGTTGAGAAGAAATTAGAGAAAAGTTTTAATTGGATATTAAATTGGAGCAAAAGTTATTAAGAGCTAAAGTTTGAGCATAATTATAATATTATAATATCAATTCAATTAGAGAATAAATTGGAGTACCAGGACTATGTGGTCCAATGGTACCCGGATTGGACTTCTATGTGGAAGATTGTGAGTTCAAGCCTCAGTGGAGGCGTTATTAGCTCTTTGTGTTTGAGAAAGTATATGAACAGATATTGCATTCTATAATAGAGCTAGTATTGAAGAATGAAAATATATAGAAGATGTTGACGCATATTGTGTTTATATATAAAATGAACTGAATAACATGTCTCACATATTGAGTCTATATTGTTGAATAGAAATGATACTTTAGCTTTGCTAAAATGAAACTACAATATGTAAAAAATAAATAAATAAATAAAAAAAAAAAAAAAAAAAAAACTTAATAACATGTCTCACATAATGAGTGTATATTGTCAAATGAAACTGTAGTTATTTCGAAATGATATTGTAGTTGTGTTGTAATGAAACTATAGTGTATATAAAATGAAACTTTATAACTGTTTCACATATTTGAGTGTATGTTGTCTAATGAAACCGTAGAAACATATTTGAGTGTATGTTGTCTAATGAAACCGTAGTTGAATTAGAATTACTCCGTATAATTTAGTGGTATTGTAATAAGACTACAGTGTGTACAAAATGAAATTCAATAACATGTCTCACTGTAATAAGAATATTGTTTGTATAATGTCAAATGAAACTATAGTTGAAACAAAATGAAACTGTAGTTGTGCTGAAATGAAACTACAATGTATATAAAATGAAATTGAATATGTTATACAAGTAGAGCTAATTACGCCGAATGAGTCCCGCTTCTTTTCATTAAAAGAAACAGCACCGTTTTGGACCATGGTCCACAGTAAAATTTTCCAGACGACAAATGGAAAGGAGGGAATACTAAGAATTATCTTGACCAAATCATGTCACAATTATATCCAGGTTCAAGATTGTATCTGTTGTAATGTGTGATGTCAGTTGACCCGTTAGCTCCTAACCGGAGTTGCAAGCAATATAGAGTATAAACTGAAGCAGGAAACAGTAAAATGGTAGAGTAGAAAGAAGAGTGATTAGAAGAAGGAATCACTGCCATTCTCATTACTTCCTTTACAATATATATTCTACAATAATGGATAGCTGTTACAAATCAAGTAATGAATACTAGATGCTATAAATATGTCATAAGCATCATAATAATGTCCATAAATAATATTTTATAACACTTCTTCTTGGACATTATTTTGTCATAATCATGCCTCGTTAAAAACCTCACTAGGAAAATCACGTGTGAAAAACTTAGTTGAAGAAAAGAGTACATGATATATATAAAAATCATATATTGTATTGGTTGCCACATTAAAAACCTTAACTTAAGAAAACCCTGTGGAAAAAAACTTAGTTAAGGGAAAAAAAGTACAACTATAAGCCTTCAAGGCATAATCTTCAGGATTTTAGGGTTTGTCTACTTAAGCATTTATTTTGCAACTTTCTCCATTGACATTACTATATCATACTCATCCCTCGTTAAAATCACACTAAGAAAAATTCAATGGGAAAAAACCTAGTGAGGAAAAGAGTACATGGCATGTATGTGTTGCAAAAAGTACAATTGTTAGTCTTTTAAGATCCAATCTATAGGATTGATTCGAGTGAATGTACTTTCCGTCTCCCCCTAAAGATAACAATCTTCAAAGTCTATATCTTCTAATATAATAAAACATTGTTTCAAATTTCAATGAGGGATATGGTACAACCTCAAGATAATGTATGATGATCTATTGACTCTTCTGGAGTTCATGTGGGTTGAATATTGATGCTATATATTTTGTTTAATATTCTTAAACATACCCATTTAATATTTGTATAACACAAGCTTTAGACAATATGGGTAAAACAAAACATAACCAATTTAGGATTTGACATCAAGAATATCAACTAAAATAACTAATATCCAAGTAGCCAAAAAATCATACTTGGTTACTCATATATAAAAAGCTTTGTACCTCAAAGATACATGTTGTGATTTTCATTTTTCTCATTTTGGAAATTTTTAATCCCGCATATCCAATTTTTATTATTCTGTCAGTTATGTAGCGGAACTTTAATGACGTTCCTTGTTTCTCTTTCATACAAATACCCATTTGTAACCTATAGGGTTAATGGTGTATATGTTATAAAGAGAATTTGTCAGCGAATTGAGCTATATATGCATTTAATTGCTCCTTTTATACATTAGTCAATCAAGGCATTTCTAGTGCCTAGCACTGGATCCAAATATAATATGAGCAATTAAAGGTAATTGTGTTGTCGGCAACTCTAATATTTTCATAAGTTTCTCCCACATATAAAAGCTTTATAGTAATTTCTAAGTCAATTAGATTATAGCCATCTCCCAAAGATATTTGCATCTAGTTGTTCTGCATCACAGTATAGTGATTATTTTGGTGCACCTATAAATTTACTAGGTTTTCTCATCTTCTGGACGCACATAACTTCTTAAGATTTTTCGAGAGTGACAAAAATCCTTTACTAGATCAAGTTCTTGTGGATTCTTATTCTTTACTAGATCTAGTTCTTGTGGCGCCTAGGAGCATTGGTAGATATATATAGTCCAATTTAAGAAATGTTTATAGGACCTAGTGTGACAACCCAAAATTTAATTTTATAAATTCGGTTTTAAGAAATTCCAAAATAGCCATTTTTCACTTTATAAAAATTTTTACGATAAACACGGTGTTTGAATAAATTATTTTGAGTGACTTTTAAATAAATTCAACATCGAGAATTATCTATTTCTAAAAATCCTAAATTTCTGGGTACATCACGTGCCAAAGTTTTGAATAGAGAAATCATTCTGAGTGAAACTGGGAGGAATATGAGAAACCTAAATCAAGTGTCTATCTAGAACTCATTTTTGAGAAATTCATTTTTAACCCCAAACTATTTCAAATCTTGATTTTAAACCTTGATCCATGAACCTTGGTGGACCACAATCATCCAAACACTTTGCCTCATTCAACCTTTAGCAAACTTTTACCTTTTTGCCCTCTACCAATCATTGAGTATCCTCATAGGGTTTTGAACCCATATAAAAAGAATAGTAAGCTCATTTATCCTCTCCTGATTCCATTCTTGGTTTCCCAACCTTAAGCTCTGCAAGAAAACCAAAGGAAAACACAGTAAGTTTCATAGCTACTCTCATCCAATCTTAGCCTTCCATTGTTCTCTGCATTCTTTCTATCCTACCTCTCTGAGAACTTAGTCTTAAGGTTATTGTATGGTTTGTTTGAGATGTTTAGGAGGTGAAGGAGAGTGTAGCTAGCTTGGGAAGAATGTGGAATCCCAGCAAAGAGGAGGAAACTACAAAGGTATAACCCCATGGACTCCAAAGCTTTTACAGACTCTGTGAAGTCTATTTATTTATTGAAATGCCTAGAAATGCTAGATACTTGTTGTGTTTGAGCTATTATGTGATTTATTGTTGATCTATAATGTGTTGTTGAGGATTTGGGTGTTAGATTGTCTGAAAATGTCTTACAGGTGAAGAAGAATCTCACTGGTACACCGACAGCGTGCACCAGATGGGGTCACGGGACTAGCCAACGACCCTAGGCAGGGACCGTTGGCAAGCCCCGTGGAGGAACGGCCCTAGGGCACGACTCAGGGCTAGAGTCGTGGCCCTAGGCCGCCGCTTGGCGAATCCAGGCGGCGGGGCTCCTCAAGCCCCGCCAGGCCAAAGCTGTGCAGTGGCCGGGTCCTTGTGGCTCAGCTACGTGTCGTTTTGGACCGGGACTCGCGAGCCCTTGAGGCTCGGACACTCAGGATCGTCACAACGCACGAGTAGAATTTGATTTCATTGAATTTGGAGTAGAAATGAGTAATTTGCAAAAGAATTTGTGATGTTTTATGCTATAGAAGTTGTCTGGGAACATTTGCAGTGAATAAAAATGTGGAGTATCATATTTAGCTATTTGTTTGAAGAGCATGACAATTGTTAAACTGTTAGACTAAGGAGCATGGACTTTATTTGTTAAGTTTTGCTAGAAAAGCATGTCTATTATGACTTGATGAGACTTCTTGCCAAGTTTAAGAAATATTGAAAGTGTAAAGAACATGATTTCTTGAATGCTAAATTATCGTTAATGAGATTATGTTGCGTATTTTGAGTTCAAGTGCATGTTCGATACTTGCTAAGTGTTTGCTAAGAAGAATTGCTAAGTAATGTGATTTAAGCATGATTTGGTATTTGTTTGAGAGTTCACAGTGAAATGAAAGTGAAGTATTGCTTATAGTAAAGTTCATATTTGAGCATATCATGATGTTAAGTGCATGAGTGGCTTAATGTAAGCCTAAGTATTCTTTTAAAAACATATATCTATTTTGGAAAATCACTATCTAGTTGCATTGGGAAGTTGCATGATAAATGATTTCCAATTTGTGAGAAAAGAGAAGTTGTTGAGAAGTTATGTGCATAAGTTTGCATAAGTAAAGTTGTTGCATGAGTTTGAAATGCATGAGTTATATCTATATGTATCTAGTGTGAGTAATCCGAAGTTCTGGAAGCCCCTTAGGACTATGTCCTTTCGGAAGAAAAGCGAAAGAAAGAAAGTAAAGAAAGAAACGGACATTGCGATCCAATATGAAGTAATGAGGTTGATATTCCCGAGTTACTAGGTTGGAAACTTCCCGCCAAGCTTGGAATCCTGGTCAGGGGTGTGCACACTGAGAGTTCGATACCTAATTCCACAGAGTTTGAGAAAAGAACCAAAAGAGTGGTTCTGTGGGTGAGATGAGTATTAGGCCGGCTAGATGTCGAGCCCAGATAGGTCCATTCACATTATGGTGAAGTTCCTACCTCGCCCACGAGTATAAGTAAAGAGAGAAAGCGAGTCATTGCGACTCTAAAGAAAGCAAGTCATTGCAACTCTAAAGAAAGCGAGTCAATGTGACTCTAGAGAAAGTAAAGAAAAACGAGTCATTGTGACTCTAAGAAACCTCCACAGAACAAGTGTTCCTTGTTACCAAAGAAAGAGTGTATATGCATACCTATCTATACTTATACTATAGCATCATGTTCATCTTATTGCATGATTAAATGATTTGCACGTGTTGCATGGAAGTGAGATAAGAAGCATGACATTATATTGTCTTTCATTCATATTTGATAGCATGAGATTGCTTATTGAGTAAATGATAGCATGAGATTGCTTATTGAGTTATAAGATAGCATGAGACTGCTTATTGAGTAAATGATAGCATGAGATTGCTTATTGAGTTATATGATAGCATGAGATTGCTTATTAAGTTATAAGATAGCATGAGACTGCTTATTGAGTAAATGATAGCATGAGATTGCTTATTGAGTTATAAGATAGCATGAGATTACTTATTGTGTAAATGATAACATGAGATTGCTTATTGAGTAAATGATAGCATGAGATTGCTTCTTGAGTTATATGATAGCATGAGATTGCTTATTGAGTAAATGATAGCATGAGATTGCTTCTTGAGTTATATTATAGCATGAGATTGCTTATTGAGTAAATAATAGCATGAGATTGCTTCTTGAGTTATATGATAGTATGAGATTGCTTATTGAGTTTATGATAGCATGAGATTTCTTATTGAGTTATATGTTAGCATGAGATTGCTTGTTAAAGTATAAGTATATTATTAACCATCAGTTTGAGTATGATTAGTGTATATCGCCATGATAAGTTATGTATGTGAAAGCATGAGATTGTTGATGAGTTAAATGATTGAGAGAGTATACCTATTTGATAATTAGGTTGCAAGCATGTAGAAACCTTGTTGAGCATGTTTAAATGCTGCTTAAGTGATTGAGAATACTTGATCTAAATATGTGAAACAAATGTTTTCCAAAAGTATATACTGTAGTACTTTACAGGGTTGAGTGGCGTTATACTTAGTTTCACGCTAACAGGTTATTTTCTACTTGTTTGTTAACCCCTTTCAAGTGAGCCCAGTTCATAAGAGCATTCGAGTTAGACTAGATTAGCTTAGTATGCTAGTAGTAATCTAAACTCTTATTTCAGTTATGTCATTTTGAGACTTTGGTTGTATACCTATCCAGCTGTTTTGATGGTGCTAGACACCGAGGCTTCATTCCCCAAGTTTATCTTGTAGTTTATTTGAGTTTGACTCCAATTAGATTCCCTTTTTGTAGCCTGTGCAGTCACCGTGGGTGGTGACTGTGGCGATAACACCCTTGTCGAATGTTTTATTTAAAGCTTTAATCTCGTTAAGACTATCTTTGAAAGTTAAGTATATGTGGTTTAGTGTTTAGAAAAGTGTGGTGTTACACCTAGTCACTCTTTTATGAAATAGATATGATTGGCAGATAGTTGAAAATTGATTAGTTTATGAACTTCCAGTTCAGTCTTAACTAGTACGTGGTTTTATAAATGAAGATCATTCCATTCCATGGAATTTTTCTGGCATTCTTATTAAATTTGGATTCATATCTCCCCCTAATGCCGTGAACCGATCTTCATAAAGTATGAAGTCAATGTATCCATTACTTCCTTGTCATGGGCTCTTAGGAACCGACGGAGGCATACAACCAATGTGTATTTGATAGCCTTTGATCTAGAGATACACCGTGGTGGTGTGACTGTAAAATGGACTGCATACTACAGAGTTGGAAAATGTACGATTTTGAAACCATGTATCGGGTATAAGGGGGAATAAGGATATGCAGTGTGCCAGAGGTTTAGAATTAAAGTAGTAGCATGGAATATTTCATTTCCCCAACAAGTATCGGCAAACTGAATTTTTGAAAATAATGGTCTAGCAAGCATTTTAGAAATTCATAGATAAGGAATTATTCAAAAACAATAGAGTATCTTGTTTGTGAAAGATATATGCTCGCATGCATAAAATAACGAAAGTGATGTATGAAAAGATTGAAACACTCATGCTTCGTCTCCATAATCCTTAAGCTCCTCGCCCAATAAGTCATCATTCAAATTAAGTAACGTGTTTGCTTCAGGAAATGTAGCGTGAGAGGATTCATTTGTCTTCTGCTCATTATTTTGTTGTATCATCATTTGGTAGGCTTCGACCAAATGTTTTGGAGTGCGGCACGTGCGGGACCAATGTCCTTTGCACCCTCACTTATAGCAGACTTGTGACTGGCCAGAGTTATGATGGGATGTATTTTGCTGTCCTTGACGAGTTTGATCTTTGGGCTGCCTATTCTGGGTTCAAGAATCATCGTTATTAGCTCCGCTCCTGCCACCTCGCTTCGGGTCCCTACCATGGCCTCGACCTCTTCCCCTCTGATTTTTGCTCAATTGGGAAACATAGTGTACTTCAGGTACAGGTGCAGCGCCGACTGCACGTGCATTATGGTTACGCATTAATAATTGGTTGTGCTTATCAGCGACCAGTAAAGCAGAAATCAGCTCTGAATGCTTAGAATAGTTTTTGGTCCTGTACTGCTGCTGAAGTACAAGATTATTAGCATGAAATGTGGACAAGGTTTTTTCTATCAATTCTATATCTGAGATTTCCTGCATACAAAGCTTGAGTTGAGATACGACCTTGTATAAAGCTGAGTTATATTTAGTCACTGATTTAAAATCCTGGAATCGGAGGTTTAACCAATCATATTGTGCTTGTGGCAACAGCAGTGATGTCTGCTGGTCAAAACGATCTTTAAGGGATTTCCAAAGGGCATGTGGGTCTTTTTTAGTGAGGTACTCATTCTTGAGATCATGGTTGAGGTGGTGGCGGAGAAAAATTAGGGCATTGGCTTTCTCAGCGTCATCGCTCGGGGAATTTTCAATGGTTGTGTGTTGTAGTTCAGTTGATGTGAGATAAATCTCAACATCAAGGGCCCATGTCAAATAATTGCTTCCATCCAAGGCAAGCTCGGTGAATTCACGTTTGGCAATGGCATCCATAATCTACGTTTCGCAATGGGCATCCATAATATACAGTTTTCAACAACAAAAAAAAAAAGAATAGGCCATTTGGGAGCTCTGTTGAGAGTCAACTCTCCCTCCGACTGATCTCTCTTTGTCCAACTGGTTATGTGAAGCGGTACGGCCGTTGTAATTATGGCGACCCCTCGAGTTTTGCCTATTACCGTTTCGAGACACGTCTTTCCATAACCGTCATGTCAGACGTTACGTCACTCCCTTCCACCGCCCGATCGAGGACACGTTTCACGATCTCGCCGACTGACCAAGCTTATAAATAAGCCACACTTCCCCTCCCATATATTCTTCTTCTTCGGGCAATCTGAGTTTTTCGGCGTTCTCTCCCCATTCTAAATCTCATGATCCCCTCTTTTCTGGCGGTCGGCGTCTTTCCTTCCTCCGCATCAGTTTCATCTTCCTCTGGCCGTCGATCTTTCAGGTTAGCCCTTATTTTCCTTATTTTTCCGGTGCTTTTCCTCCGCTTCTTTTTTCTTTTCTGCCGTTTCTTCATGTCTTCCTCCCCGCCACCATCTTCTTCTGCCGCGGGTGATCGTCAAGGTCAAACCGTGAACCCTCCGGTCACCACCTCCGTGCCGGCCGCTGCCGGTGGCCAATCGTCGGTAGCCCTCGTAGACCCCTGTCGATCGAGAGTCAGGCTACTTTGAGAATCTGGGCTGGCCGGTCGGCTACCGTTTGTCTCTTCGGGAGGTCGACTTCTTGCACGCCCGGCAGTTGCTAGGCACGCCGGCCTGGTGATCGGCTGGTTACGGATCCCCCCAGTGGTTGGTATGTGGGGATCTACTATCAGTCCGTTCGGTGCGGTTTTCGCGTACCCTTGTCTCCCTTCCTTTCTCTCCTCATACAATATTATGGCATTGTGCCCGACCAGCTGGTGCCCAACTCCTATTGCCTTCTTACAGCCTTCCTCACTTACTGTCATCATCTTAGGGTGGAGGCTACCCTTCCCTTGTTCCACCAACTTTTCCAACTAACCGCGATCGGCCTGGTTACCCCGGGATACGTGCAAATACATTCCCGGGACTGTCGCAAGTTCTCGGAAAAGTTAGACTCCTCCCACAAATGCTGGAAGGAAGATTTCCTCTTCATCCACCCGGCTGACCACCTCCCGGCCTTCGATTTTCCTCTGTCTTGGCCGTCGTCGTATTATTGCCTTGACAGAAGGACGACTTTCCCCGAGGACCTGGTTGATCTAGTCCAGCTGATCACTGGGAGCGAGCTTATATCGGCTTGGCGATGGTTGTGGCTCGGCCATGATGAAGGCTGGCTTGCTGCCAGACGATGCTCCTCGAACAGGTTTGTTCTCCGCATAGCAACCACTCAGTACACTTAGGCCCACGAATTTAAGCTTTTCTTTTTTACTCTTCTCCTAGGGAAAAACGATACTGAGCAATCGTCCGAGGGGTCCGAGGAGGAAGAGGAAGGTGAAGAGGAGGAAGCACCGGTTGCTGCCCCCGTACTCATCGAGGCGCCGTTCCATCCTTCGCGCCTCGGGCCACGCTCGTCTCACTGCCGCCGAGAAGTCAAAATCAGCCTTCCTCTTTTGGAGGAGGTGACAACTCCGAAACTTCTTCACGGCATGACCGCCCACCTAAATCCCTCGCCTGAAAAGGCGAAATCAGCATTCCTCGCTTGGAAGAGGTGACAACTCCGAACTTCTTCGCGGCCTGACCGCCCACTGAAACTCCTCGCCTGAAAAGGCGGAATTAGTCTTCCTCACTCGGAGGAGGTGACAACTATGAACTTCTTCACGGCATGACCACCCACCGAAACTCCTCGCCTGAAAAGGCGGAATTAGCCTTCCTCACTTGGAGGAGGTGACAACTCCGAACTTCTTTGCAGCGTGACCGCCCTAAAAAACTTCTCGCCTGAAAAGGTGGAATCCGATAATCGATACCGTTCTTTCGAAATAACTCAAACTTTATTGCCAACTAGAAGGGGAACTTCCACGAAACTACTGCCCGCTAGGGGCCTATAACAAACTAACTGACTAATAAAAGAAAGGGAAAGGCGCGCCCAGTCGCTCATTGGTAAAACTTCTTAAGATGGTGGGCGTTCCACGTGTGCTCTATAGGTTCACCCTCAGTGGTCTTCAATTGATAGGTTCCTGGGTAGACCTTACTCGCTATCTTGTACGGTCCTTCCCACCTGCTTGCCATCTTTCCGCCTTCGGTGGGACAATTAGCCTCCCTATCTCTGAGTACGAGGTCCCCCACCTGAAAGTATCTCACCCTGGCTCTTTTATCCTGGTAACGCTTAACAGCCTATTAATACTCGACCATTCGAGCGTAGGCTGTGTCCCGCCTTTCTTCTAAGAAATTCGTTTTGATTTGTAGTGTCTCCTCATTGCCCTCATCGTTGTACAACAAGACACGCCGGCTGGGTACTAGGAGCTTTGTCGGGACCTTAGCCTCGAACCTGTACGCCAACGCAAAGGGAGTTTCAGCGGTCGCTCTACGGGGAATCGTCCGGTAGGTCCATAGCACCTTTTCTAACTTCTCTACCCATGTGCCGCCCAACTCCTCTAGATTCTTTCGCAACCCGTCCAAGAGGGTACAGTTCAAATCCTCAATCTGCCCATTCGCCTGGGAATAGGCTATGGATACCTTAATGTGCCTGATCCCATTCTGCACACAAAATGCCGTGAAGGATCTGTTGTCAAACTACCGGCCATTGTTTGTGACTAACTGCTCGGGTAGTCCAAATATGCATATAATGATTTTCCATATAAATCGGCAACATTGATACTTATTGATGGTGGCCAAGGACTCGGTCTCTTCCCACTTATTGAAGTAATCCACGGCCGCTATGCAGAATCAAACTCGGCCAGGCGCTTGGGGCAGTGGCCCAAGTAAATCAACTCCCCACTTAGCAAATGGGATCGCCGTGGTGACCAGGGTGTAAAAGGTGGCCGGTTGAGTGCCTTTCTTAGCGAACGCCTGGCAAGTCGGGCACTTCATCAATGCAGCCTTTCACCATGGTTGGCCAGTAATAACCCTGAATAATGAGCTTTCGAGACAAAGTATTGGCCCCTTGGTGAGCCGCACAAATCCTTCGGTGAGCTGCTACCGTCACAATTTTAGCCTCATCGGGGAGCAGACAGCGCAACAGCTGACCGCTGTAAGATCGCTTATAAGGCAAACCATGATTGGCAATCGAACTGATAGTTCGGCCATACATCCAAGAATGCCCAACGTTTAGAATGATGCTATAGTTAATTATGCTCAACGAAATATGTGCTAGTGCATGTCAAGATGAATCATGACAGGCACGAGTATAGAGGGCACACATAGTTACCGCATTTGTTATCATTTTGTACGTTGTAACACTAAAATAGTTAGTATAAATATTATCTTTTTAATCAGAAAGGGGTGGGGTGGGGTGGGGTGGGGCGAGGGGGAGGGGACGGACGTGAATACATTTTTCACTATAGACTTTGATCTAAGCTACTTAAAGTCCTTGTTTGAAAAATAGCAATTAGCGGATAACGGATTGTGTCAGAGATTTTGATCGACAAATTGTATTAGTTGTTTGTAAAGAGATGTTTGATTAAATGAGTTATGAGCACCAAGTCTCCTTTAATAAATGAGCTCAATGACCTTATTACATTCCCTTGTGAGAAGCCAGGCTTTAAATTATAACAGTTTTTTTTCTTCTTTAAAATGATGTTTTGTGGAAGATTTTTCTTTTCCTACAATGCGAATTTGAAACACTACTTTTAACCGTTTTCAGATTTCAAAAATTTGGAACAAACTTGTTGCACCAAATTGTTGATTACCAAACATTACTTAAAGCAAGTCAAAATGCTGAAAGTAGTCAAAATTTATAGATTTTGGTGGATCTGCCAATAACCAAACAAAGCCAAAGTCTTCTTCTTCTCCGTTACTTTTACTTGATAGAAGCTTAAGCATAGACATGTGGTTTGATGTTAGGGACATCAATAGTTATGCTGTGCAACCGAATGTACCATGCGCATGGTGTATACGGTTCAAAACGACGTCGTTTTGATTAAAAACGCGCGTCCCACTTTAAAAAAAAAAATCAGGTTCGACTCTCAGCAATAGCATTATTGTGGATATATAGTTATGAAATTGTGGATATATAGTTATGAAATTGTGGTTATATAGTTATGAATTTATGGATATTTAGTTCATTCATTGTGGATATTTAGTTCAATCATATATTGTGGATATTTAGTTCATTCATTGTGGATTTTTACTTCATTCATTCATTCATTGTGGATTTTTACTTCATTCATTCATTCATTGTGGATTTTTACTTCATTCATTCACTGTGGATATATAGTTATGAAATTGTGGATATATAGTTATGAAATTGTGGTTATATAGTTATGAATTTATGGATATTTAGTTCATTCATTGTGGATATTTAGTTCAATCATATATTGTGGATATTTAGTTCATTCATTGTGGATTTTTACTTCATTCATTCATTCATTGTGGATTTTTACTTCATTCATTCACTGTGGATATATAGTTATGAAATTGTGGATATATAGTTATGAAATTGTGGTTATATAGTTATGAATTTCTGGACATATAAAAATGTTATTGCCGGGAATCGAACCTGATTTCTTCTTTAAGTGGGACGCGCATTTTTTTTAACCAAAACGGCGCCGTTTTGCAACCATATGCACCTTGCAAGGTGCATTCGGTTGCACAGCATAATTTGCGTAGGGACATAACGTTGATATTTACACTAATTACACTAACGCAAGTGAAAGTTGATCCAAAAAGCTCTATACCAAAGATAAACCATAATTAAGTTTAAAAAAATACTTAATTATATATCTAAATATTTAAATTAAAGTAGTCTCATTTTATATGTCTAATTAAGATAACTAAACAGCTAAACTTAACTAAAGTTATTTATAATTTAATTTTTCATAATACACCTTGTGCTCAGATGACATCCGGGTTGGACTCCCATATGGGAGGTTGGAAGTTTGAGCCTCGGTGTTATTGGCTCTTATTATTAACAGGTTACCAATTCAATTATTAAAAAAATAATTTAAAAATATTTAAAAAAAAAAAAAGGAATTCCAGCCACCGCTGTCCGGCAAGGACAGCCGGTGGCTGAGTAATTTAAGCTGTCATGTTTGAGGTTTAGAGGGACTGGAACGAGGACGGCAGCCAGCCCTCGTTCCAGGTCGTCTGAGGTCCAGATGTAGACTTCAAACATGACAGCCGTGGTTGTCCGGTTGTCCTCGCCGGACAGCCACGTCTGTCTGTGAAATACTCAGCCACCGGTGGCTGAATTTTTTTTTTTTTTTAAATTTAATTATTTTTTTAATAATTGAATTGGTAACCTGTTAGCAACTTGTAAAAATGTCAATTACCTACAAAAAATCAATTGAACAAATTTAGCAGGTAAGTATGGTTAATTAGCCTTTAATTTAGTTCGTGGTGAGAATTGAGACAGTAGTACATGGGCCTATTTGACACTTCTCCTTTAAAAATAATATATATAAAATACATATAGAAATTAAGTCAAATGTACGTATTATTAAACACAAAATCAATCAATTTATGAATAATTGGCGACAGGTTCTTTTTGTATTATTTTGTTAACTCTATACAATCATTTTTGTATTATTTTGTTAACTCTATACAATCAATCAATTTATGAATCTAGGGCAAGTAATTTAGTAGTTCATACTTTAGCGTCTACAACTTTTGATCATGCTACTGCTATGTATTGGGATACTATCACACCGGAGATACTATCTCACCAGACTCTATATCAACTTATCTCTAATATATGTCTGGCTCCTTTCAAAAAAAAAAAAAAATCAATTTATGAATAACTTTTAATGAATAATAAAGTGCACTTTTCTATATTTAATTACAATGTACTAATTATTGTATCAAGATAAATACAGTTTGAGAGGTGTTGAGGAATTTTCAAAATCTAAAGTATTATTTTAACACCACTCAAGAGCTCACTTCTACAACAGAAGACAAAATTTTGTTACGGACTGAGATCGAGAAAACATTATCTTTGAACCTTAAATACAAAAACAAAATTCACATAATGCTTCTGGCAAGCATCACAGACTCGCAGAGTAGCAGGTTCCAAAATCTTTAGAGTGATGTTTTACTAACAAGAACATAACATAGACTACTGCTATTTATGAAACAACATAACAAAAACAAAAAAAAACAACATAGACTATCGATATAAACAAACATCAAAGCTACTTATCCCTGAAACTGAACTGCGTAAATCGTGTCTAGGAGCGGAGGAGAAATGAGACAGAACCGACAGATCTACTCCCTGGTTCAGGTCTTCTTGCAAAATGCAAACACAGGCACAAAACTGGATAATCCTGCAGGAGTATATAAGCAGACAAGTGGGTCAGATCACCCGATTCAACCTTTCACATCATTACAGTTTACACATATTCAATATTCTTAAAAATCATAAATCAAGGAACCAAAAAAATGAATTAACCATTGCGAAGAGAAAAATTTCCATCTATATGGTTCGGGCATAGAATTGCAAGTATGTAATTTTCACACATAACACATGGAAATATCACCTGAAGTGATTCCCATGTTAGTAGGTATAACCGTCATGTTCGTTCAGATTGTCATGACTAGTATTATAGTCTAATGTTTGTTCTCTAATCTGAATGGACTTTTATCAATGTAAGAATTATTGCAACTTTTTTTTCCACCTTTTTGTTTTTGCCCAGCACCATAAATGGCAATTCACCCCAAAAAGATGAAAGCAATGACCAGAGCAAGGAGAATAACAAGAAGAAAGCTAAAAGTTCAGTCTCTTAGATTGTAAATAATAATAGTAAGTCCAGTCATTTGTACCAAAAAGATGTATGCTTTGTGTAGGATTTCAAGATGGCAATTATCAAAGCAATGCAAAGGCAATAGAAATCATCTAAGAAGGCAGGCTGGGGTTTAAGCCCATTGGAAAATAAAGCTAAGGTTGCATACACATCTTCCTTCTCCAAACCGTGCAAGATCAGAAAGCTCTGTGCACCAAGTCCAACCTAAAGATTTGTCAGGTTCATGAATTTTCACAACAGAGTTAGACACTTAGACTATATGCAGCTTATCTTTTGGTTCACCACGTATTGTTAATGGTGTTTTTAGTTACTACTTACTAAACAATTTCCATTGGCAGAAGAGCAGAAAACACTATAGGATGCAAAATATGGACATAGGCAATTAGGCATACAGTCAACAAGTTATAGATGATGTAATAATTAGTTGAATAGATTCTTTTGGTAAGTACTCACTAGTCGAATAAAATGGAAACCAAAACCAATTAGAGCCCTACTAGCACAAATTGGAAATTAGTCTGCTTCACATGTTTTTAACCCCTAAAAGAGCTCCACTAGACTTCAACATTAAGCCTTATGAATCAAGGCAAACTCATAATATGCAGTACTTTTTTTTTGTTGGGGGGAGGGGGGTTGAACAGTATACCAAAAATGACAATTTCAATTCATGTAAAAAATAGGATGACAAAAGAATCAGAATATTGAATATAGATGCTTTATAGGACTGTGATACTGGAGCAGAATAGAAAATGCCTTAAATTAATAAAGTTAGAATAGTTACCAGACTGTAGGTCAGAGATGAGATGAAATCTACCAGAGGATTAAGCGATGGGTATATCTTCATCAGAATCCTCGGGTCGGCGTAAGGGTCCCTTAAAACCATTTTTATTGTCACCAAGAAGCTCTCGACTGGCTTTCTCAAGAAATTCCTGGGCAGCACTTTGAACAGATTGTTTATCAGTTGATTGATATTTTCTCTTCTTATGGACAACTCGTTCCAAATATTTCATCCTTGTCCCCTCCCCTTTGCTGATTTCTCTCATACTCTGCTTCTGCTCTGCAAAACAGGCCTGCTATTATGCTATAATGGTAACAATCAAATGGAAAACTATCTAGAACGGAGCCAATCACTCACCAGATGTAAGATCAGGCAAAGAATGCTCAATAAACCGAGTTGCAGCTTGAGCATTTATGGTGGCCGAGGGACGCAGTGGTGCTTTGAGAAACCCAAAAAGAAAGCGTCAAATAATTGCAACCCCATAACAGTATGTATATTACTACATTATGCAGATTCTTTAACTACCTAACTATTATTCATTGATTTAGTAAATACTAGCCTATCTAGAAATGCTTCAATTTCCCATTTCTACAAACCAATATTGTAGATTGTAGATCATTCAATCCCATCCATCTGAGATGTCAATTATATTCTGAAATTTATGTCAACTTGGAACAAACTAAATATGGAGTAAAAAAGAACATGCCCTTTTAATCCTTGTGGTCATAATGAATGATATGGATCCAGTAATACCTTTACTCAAATCCACAGAACGCTGCAGTTTCTCTTGATACAAGCTTAACCGCTCCTACATTAAAGACCATCAAAACCTCAGATGTAATAAAATAAAATAAAAATTAGGTAAAATGCAATTGATTTAAATCTTTTAACAGGAAAAACAATCCCATAGTAATTTACCTAAAGCAACCAAAATATATTTACTAAAACCAACACCCTTCATCAAAAGCTCAAGAGATAAACAAGGCATAATAGTCAAATTCCATCATTTGCTCTACACTGCTACACACCATCTCAACTCATAAATATATTAATCTAAGGAACACCAATCTCAAAATATCAGGAAATTGAAAGGAGAAAGATAAACCAATAAACATCCATTTTTTCCAATGCAACAAGAAAATACTAACAAGCCACACATCTTTATAAATAATATTAAGGAGATAAGAACACATACAATCTCGGACTTTACAGGATGTTCATCTGGATTCACCCCTTTGCATCTCAGCCTCACTGAAAATAGCAAAAAGATCAGGAATTAACTCAAATTAAATGCAAGAATCCAACAAAACGCAATTCCAATATAATACAAGTGTATGCCCACGGGTATTCCATAGTCCATACATGCATAAACAGTGGTGGCGGCTTTGGAGAGCAAGAGCAGACAGTGGGCCCTCTCAAGAGGGCTCAATCGAGAAAGAGTATCGGCGTCGCAGGCAGACAAGAACTGGTCCATGTTAGCATGCAGTTCGTCGATGTTTCTGGAGGTTCTCCTCAGTGCATCCATCGCCGCCTCCGGAATCACTTGCCGGCTGCTGCCGCCGCCGCCTCTCTCCTCCGCAACTCCTTGTCCTTCCATTCCTTCGGGGATTCTTTACCTCTCCTTAACCCGATTAGAGTGCACTCTGGCTGTTTGCAAAATTTACAGTAATGAAATCGAATGAAGGTTTTAGGGCTTTCCGATAGGGACTACGTTGTCTACTGACGAAAGTACGGCGTAAGTGACAGGGTTTCCCTCTTTAATTTACTTTTTCTTTTTTACTCCGTAATAACTAATAAATATACATATTCTTTATATGGATTCAAGTTTCAAGTGACGCTTGACCAACGCTGTATTGTAAACTAAATTAAGTATTCTTTTTTTTTTTTGGAATATTAAAAATATTGAATTTTAATATAATATATGTTTTTTTTTTTTTAAATAATACGACTCTGTTATATAATACTCCGTATAAGTTTATTTTCAAATAATATATTAAAAGTGAATAAACAGTATATTAAAAATTAATTTTTAAAAATTAAATTAATAATACATTAAAAATAAATATTTAATTTATTAAAAATATACTTGTATATCAATAATTTATATTATAATATAGTCAATGTTGATCATAATACATAATTTAATGATCGTATTGGCCTAGTTAGGCAGCGCACAAAATTGGACAAATTATTGTGTTGATCATGGTCCCCCATAGCTGTATGGACCATGAATATTAGGTAAATTTTTAATATACTAGAAGTACATTATTTGATTATAAATATATATATATATATATATATATATATATATATATATATATATATATATATATAAAATGTACATTCAGACATTCAGTACTCAAATAGTATATTTTCAAAAAATATATTTTACGTACACAAATAATGTATTTTTAATATATTAAAAATTTATTTTTTATTATAAAATTGCATAGGTAAAACAACTAAACATGGACATATCCTAGTAATACTATTTTTTTTTTTAAAAGAGAGATCTATTGTCATATTATTATATTTATAATTTATAATTCATTATTTAGCGTCAAATAGGTCATTCAATTATAGGTCAAAGTGCATCCTCTCATATGCTCTGTCGGACTGGGTGTGGGGGCCCTTAGAGTTGGGGTTCAGCCTTTTTGAAAGATTTATAGGTCAAAGTACAATTCAACTAAAAAAACTTTAATTAGACACATTAACTTATATTGTTATGGACAAATTATTGTGTGGGCCATGATTCACATAAAGTTGTATGGACCAGAAAAGAAAGTACATTTTCAATATACTAAAAGTACATTATTTGTGTACTGAATGTACATTATATAAAATAATGTATTTTTAGTATTCAAATAATATATTTTCCCTGAATACAAAGTAAGTACATTATTTGTGTACTAAATATACATTATTTTATAATATACAAAATATTGTCCACACAGCTTGTGTGGACCATGGTCCACACAATCATGATTGCTTTTTATGCAATTAGGGTGGTTAAGGTAAATTATGATGTGGAAACGTGTTCACCATGCGCAATTTCTTTGTTAACAGTGATCTATACTATAGAGTTTCAAAAAAAGAGGACTACCGCATGCTCATATACTTTTGTTTCTGGATAAAAACAATCGAGCAGAAAGTGGGATAAATCTAGACATCATTTCAGCTGAATTACCTGACCAAGAAAGAGATCCAGAATACTTCAAAGTTGTTGAGGAGTTTATGATGCATGGACCTTGCGGGAAAGCAAGGATGACTTCTCCATGTATGGCAAATGGTAAGTGTACTAAACACTTTCCCAAGAAGTTTGTTAATACATCAACTGTGGACGAGGATGGGTATCCTATATACCGCAAAAGAGACAATGGCAGGTCTGTCATGCGCAATGGTATTGAGTTGGATAATAGGTACGTAGTACCACACAGCAGACATTTGTTACTGAAGTATAGGGCTCATATTAATGTGGAATGGTGTAATCAATCCCGGTCAATCAAGTATTTGTTCAAGTACGTAAACAAGGGCCATGATAGGGTTACCGCAGAGTTTTACAAATCCAACAGCGATGACGAAAGTCCAAAAGTGATCGATGAAATCAATATGTTCTATGACTGTCGGTATATTTCTCCGTGTGAAGCAGCTTGGCGATTGTTTGGATTTGATATACAATTAAGGACACCATCTGTTGAGCGATTGAGCTTTCACTTGCCCAATCAACAAAGTGTTATATTCGCAGATGACGATCCTGTTGATAACATACTCAGCCGTCCAACAATTTTGCAGAGCATGTTCTTAGAATGGTTTGAGGCTAATAAAACCTACCCAGATGCAAAACAACTTACATATGCCGAGATGCCCACTAAATTTGTATGGAAGAAAGATGTTAGGAAATGGGAACCAAGGAAAAGAGGATTTGCCATCGGTAGACTTTTCTATGTGCCACCTGGTACAGGGGAGATATTTTATTTGAGATGTCTTTTGAATAAAGTAAAAGGGCCCACGAGTTTTTTGGACATAAAAAAAGTAGATGGTGTGCAATATGATTCTTTTAGGGATGCGTGTTCTGCCAGGGGATTAGTAGACGACGACAAGGAGTATGTTCATGCTATAGTAGAAGCAAGTCAATGGGCGACCGGTGTTAATTTGAGAAGATTGTTTGTCACACTATTAATGTCAAACTCAATGGCTAAACCTGAAGTTGTGTGGGAAGCTGCGTGGCACTATTTGGCTGAGGATGCACAATTCAAAATTAGAGCTCAATTGGGCATTACAGGTAAAATTTTATATTTGTAATTTCACTTTGTACAGATTTATTGTATACACATACTTAAAATATGCGATTGATTATATTATCACAGATTTGATTTTATCTGAAGATGAGAAAAAGAATTTCGCACTTCGCGAGATAGAAATAATGCTTTCTGCTATCGGAAAGAGTTTGAAAGACTTTCCGTTGATGCCAATGCCGGATTTAGAGATTCATGATAGAACCACCAATCGTATGATACAAGAGGAATTAGCATATGATATTAATGTCATGAAGGAAGAGAATGAAAAATTGGTGCATCAACTCACCGAAGAGCAAAGGGCTATATATGCAAATGTTTTGCAAGATGCTGAGAACGATCTTGGAGGGCTGTTTTTTGTTTATGGATACGGTGGAACTGGGAAAACGTTCTTATGGAGAGCATTGTCGTCTGCTTTAAGGTCAAAGGATGATATAGTTTTAAATGTGGCATCAAGTGGTATAGCATCGCTTCTATTACCAGGAGGTAGAACTGCGCATTCTAGATATTCAATACCAATTGCTGTTAATGAAGATTCAACATGCAACATCAGTCAAAGCAGTCCTTTGGCAAAATTGTTAATGTAATGTAAGTTGATCATTTGGGTTGAGGCACCGATGATGCATAAGTTTTGCTTTGAAGCTTTAGACCGTAGTATGAGAGATATCATGCGTGCCAAAAATCCAAATAGCTTGGATATGACTTTTGGTGGGAAAACCGTGGTGTTAGGTGGAGACTTCAGACAGATTCTACCAGTCATTCCAAAGGGCACCAGGCAAGATATTGTTGGAGCAAGTGTCAATGCATCATATCTTTGGAGAAGCTATAAAGTATTTAGGCTAACAAAGAATCTCAGGCTAAGGTCATTGCAATCAGAAACTGATGTTCAACAGATTGAAAAATTTGCAAAGTGGATTGCTAATATCGGTGATGGAACAATTGGTGAGTCTTTGCATGGAGAATGTGAGATAAATATTCCTGAAGAATTTGTGCTAACTTGTGCTGAGGATCCAATTTCTACAATTGTTGATAGCATATTCCCTATGTTCCGCAGAGGTCATAGTGATATTCAATATCTAAAAGATCGTGCTATTTTGGCACCAACACTGGATATTGTGGATGCAGTAAATGAATACATGAATGACTACAATAATTCAGAAGGAAGGACGTATCTCAGTTGTGACTCAGTCTGTAAATCAGATTCAAATGTTGACATGCTTGCTGATTTGCACACTCCTGAATTTTTAAATGGATTAAGGTGTTCAGGAGTGCCAAATCACTCATTGACTCTAAAAGTTGGGTTTCCAGTTATGCTTCTGAGGAATATTGATCACTCATTGGGGTTGTGCAATGGTACAAGAATGATAATAACAAAGTTGGCAGATCATGTGTTAGAAGCTCAAATACTATGCGGTGCAAGTGCCGGTACAAAAGTCCTAATTCCAAGAATGTCCTTAACACCTTCTGATCCAAGATTGCCTTTTAAGTTCCAAAGGAAGCAATTCCCACTAATGTTGTCATATGCAATGACAATAAATAAAAGTCAAGGCCAGACACTCTCCAACGTGGGTTTGTTTTTGAAGAGACCGGTTTTTAATCATGGTCAATTGTATGTAGCAGTGTCAAGAGTGAGTAATCCGAAGGGATTAAAAATTCTTATTTGGGATGAAAATGTAAAATAAAAAAAAAAACCACTGCAAATGTAGTATACAGAGAAGTATTCAATAATGTTTAATAAAATTTCAACAACTTCGCTATCTATTTAGTTTTTTATAATTATGTATACATATTGCCGTGCACCGCACGGGTGCAACTACTAGTTTTCCACAGAAAGAACAGTAAAAGTCACATTTCCTCTATAATTGAATTGTTCCTATCGTGTGACTATCCTGAATTTCATGCTCTTTCTAATCAATTCTTTAATCTCATTGGGCATACAATTCAACCCTCCTATGTCAACCAAATAAACATTAAAGTAGAAATTATAAAATTGATAAAATTATTAACATTGTAAAAAACAAAGTGGTGATTTCACTAACCTCAGAATATTTCACCTTTAACTCGCTAGTAGTGACCCCTAGTAGAGAGGTACACGCATTATCCAAAATTAGTTGACCATCTTGATCATCATCAAGGATATCAATCACCAATTTATATTTTATGATTCCATTTGCCAACTATTTGTTACATGGCTTGCAATACATTTTGTCCTCACTTTGTTGAAGTTTCTTTCCAAAAGTTCTTATTCGTACATGCAGTGAAATACCAATCTTTTTCAATATCACGAATTTCTCCAAACACCCAAAATTGTCCAACCTACAAAGTTTATTAAAAACACGTCAAATCATGAGTTGTATGTTAAAATGAATGTAATATAAATTTAGTTTAAATGATTGTGACCTTCTTTTCATCATGAATATCCTTTAAAGAACTGACTGTGATATTATGATTCGACAGAGCTCCAATAGATCCGCTTCCAATGAGTCTGGAAGTTGAGCTTATACTCCGAACATGAGTAAAGAACCTAGGCAAACTACTTAAAACAAATATATTGTAATCGTTCAAGATGTTGTCGATTGCATATTATATGGCGTGACCAAATTAAAATGTGTCAATACCTCTCCTTAAAACTGAAAAACTCAGGACATTCGTAGTTAAATAAAATCTTAGTTGCAGTATAGGAACTGGAAATCTTGACCTCACCATCTAATATAAAAAAACAGTTTTAAATACGTATATTTGACAAAAATAAATTAAAATCTACCATTGTATTATTACTCACCTTCAGTCACCCTTGCCCTACACAGTTGAAGTATAACAATCAATGGATCTGTTAAAACAACATTATAGAACGGCAACAACGAATCCACATGCTCGTCCCATAAGGTTATGCACAATCTACTTTCACTGAATTAAAAGAAATTGATTTCGTAATAAAAGGTTATATATTTATATTTAATTATACTAATAAAGAAGACATAACAATTTTACAAAAATACATACCTACAATCCTCAATGACGAAATCAGTCAACCTTTGAGGTTTTTGATGAGCATGAATAACTTTAGGCTCATAAATTGAAACTACACGACCAATCAAATATGTGGGGAAAAAAATAAAATTGAAAAATTGCAAAAAGAAATGACATAGGTTTATATGAAAGAGTAATAAAAAGAACAATATGTATAAAAGTTGTTGCAATGATCTTACCAATTAATTCGTTACAATCAACACCCCTTGGAGCCTTCAAGGACCCAAAGTCCTTAAATTTAAACATGTTTTTTAGAAAAATCGAATCATCTTGATCTGAGACTTTAATCATCGTGTCATCGTCTTAAACCTCACGCGAGATGTGTGCACAATGAAATTCTCAATGTCATACACTTTTCCTTCAATCAAAACAGTAGCAAATTTGTCCACATATTCTTTTAGAATTTGTAGATATATGCATATTCCCTACAAGAATCATTCATTAATTACAATTAATAAATAGATATTGAATAAAATAGAAAAAACTATGTTGTAAATAATTTATAAATTCAAGACATACCTTGTAATCATAAAATAAGCATTCCAAAGTTTGGTGTTGTAATGGCATTTGTTGATATTCCCTAGAAAAATAGCAGCGCATTAACCTAAGCATATAGATGTTTTTGTAGTTCTAAGAGAGAGATCGGATGCAGAAAGCTGATTAGACTCCATGAAAATTCAACCGTACGATGCAATATTGTGTATTGGTTTTAAATGTAGGTAGATGAGGAAAACGTAGTATTGAGTATTGTGTACTGATTTGAGAAGAAAATTTGACCGAGAGGTGTAGCATATACATACATACATACATATATATATATATATATATATATATATATATATATATATATATATATATATATATATATATATATATATATCAATCAATGTATACTGTCACACAGAATAACAAATTGCAAATTGACATGGAATTAGTGATACAATTAGTGATATAAGCTAATATATATCATTCACACGGAATCAGTGATATAACCTAATTTATATTAATCACAGGGAATATCCCTTAATCTTGTATATAATAATCCTTACCTAATTTGAATAATTAGTGACATAGGCTAATATATATCATTAACACAGAGTTAGTGATATAACCTAATATATATTAATCACACGAAATTTATGCACACGGAATATCCCTTAATCTTGTATATAATTTCTTTAATTAATTAAATTTGGATATATATATATATATATATATATATATATATATATATATATATATATATATATATATATATATATATATCAATGTACACGGTTTGCATATGACAGAATGGGAAGAAATCACCATAATATTGAATAAAGAGCAGAAATTACCATAATATTCAATACACGGTAATCTTTATTTTTAGTAGAATTTCAAATTGCAAATTAGTAAGAATATGTACACAGTAATTATTTTAATATATATATATATATATATACATACATATATATATATATATATATATATATATATATATATATATATATATATATATATAATTGTATATTGTCATATTGCATATGACAATATGGAAATTATTTTTTTTATGATAGTACCGAAAATTTTATAAATTAATTAATTAATTACCATAATATTCTTTGTAACACCCCCTAATTTTTCCAAGCTAATTAAAGCCTTAAATACGCAGATATCTAAACAAAACATCATACACAACGGAAGACTGAAAGAGGAATATATATAAACTGGAAGTAAAAGGGGTGCTATGCCACGCTCATCCAGAGATGAACGCACAGGCTAACATCTGCATAATTCAACATCTAAAGCCACACACATTCAAAGTACTAAGTCTAAACTGGGGTCACAGGCCACAAAACATATGAAAGGAGCTACACTAGCTGGCACTAAACCGCGCTCTCGGCTAAACATCACCTGAAAGAAACACATAAAAGATGGGACGACGCCCGGTCAGCGAATAATGCTGGTAACCCACCAAAACTTGTGAAATATCATACATAGATAAGATATACGTTTGTAAAGCCTTTTGCGAAACGAAATACATATATATAAGTTCAAAACCAGGAGCAAAGGTCAACACAAGACTCAAACACTCACAACGAAGATAAGGGTACACATCCCAAGACCACAAAGAACAACAACGACTCAAGGTATAATCTATCATCACACAATAGATTAACACCCGACATGCATAACACAAAAGAATAAGGACACGACAAATGGCAACACATGCCTAGGCAACACATGCCTTTGTGACAACACACGTCACAAGAAGATAACTCACCACAACGGCTACACAAGCCTTCGTGACATCACCCATCACGAATTGATATGCCTTCCTTATGCCCGATTCCAACCTTATGGCTACCCCCAACCTTATGTCTAGTTCCAACCTTTACCTCCAGGACCCCTGTACACCAAGTCCAACCTTTTCCCTCCGAGGACCGTCGTCCCCTCTCCGACAGATCTCCAACAGAACCACCGATTTCATAGTACACGAGGGTACCGATCACACACACGGCAACACATGCCACCCAAGAAATACGTGAACCTTACACAAAGGTCACAAACTCCATAATCGCGCCATGGCCACCACGAGGACCACTGCAATACCTTGGTGACTAGTGTCCCATACCATAAATCGTGCAATCCAGGTAAAGCCACACACACATCACACCACAACAGGAATCAATCAACGGATCACAACAAAGATATGAAACCATACTCAATCAAGGAATGGATCACAGTCCAACAACAACGATGAATAACACAAGTTATCATCAACAATAAGAAGGTACAAACAACACACACGCTAGCATTTAAACACCGAACTAGCATGCTTATCAAACGGGTAAACCAAACGTAGTTCCGAATAACACACAAAACTCATCACGGTTCAACGAAACACAATGTTGAACACTTAGCACGATTCAAGACACTAAAACCTGCATGGAATCCTACCATATAGTTCTAGACATACGAAACATCAAGAAGACGCTCAAATAGTTCCACAAAAGAACATCGGGAAGTCAAAAGACGAAATACCGAGTCAAAAGAATCACGGGGAACAAATCCCCAAACAACACCATATTGTTCCCCGCGGGTGGACCCACGGGTAGACCCCTACCCGCGGTTCCGCCCGTGGGTACATACCCACAAGCCTCATGTACCCCGCGGGTGGGCAGCGGGTAGGTCACTGCCCGCCGCTCTGCCCGCGGGTACACACCTGTACACCAAAATAATCCCTTCGGGGATTTTCAACTCCAAGCTCAAATTCAAGTCCAAAACATGCCAAATCTCACCAAATACAACAAAATGACTTGAATCAAAGGAATAGCCAAACAATGGCACACAAGAACCCTAAACACAAGCTCTAGATATGCATTTTCATAAGACAATGCATAAACACTCACATTTCATAGCAAAATCACATGTAGAATCCAAGAATCATCAAATAGGTAAGCAAAATAGATTTTGTAAAGCATGAGTTACCTCTTGTAGACAAAAATCTTCACTTAACACTTCACCAAGCTCCTAATAAGGCTCACCTTCCAAACCCACTTCAAGAACACACCAAAAGATCATAAAGATTCTATCTTTAAGAAAAGACACCTAAGAAAACACTAAAAACACAAGATGAACATAGATCTTACCCTCCTAGATGCCCAAATGTATGAAAGGTAGAATCTTGGAGACAACTCTTGAAGATTTGACAAAGCTTCAACTTGGCTTGGAAGAAAAGCTATCTACCTTTTTAGAGAGAAGGTAGAGCTAAAGTTTGGAAAGTGTAAGGAGAGAAATGAGGATTGTCTACTAGGTTAGCTTGCATTACTAATCCAATGTGAAAAGTCATGAATACCCTTACTAAAATGAAGAGGTGTAAGGGGACAAGGGAACTCCTCACAATGCTTAAGGTACAACCTTGACTTTGGGGCTGACTAGTCAATTACTAGTCCCCCGACTATTGAATTTTCAGGATTTTTAAGGAATTAAATTACCAATTGAATTATGATTAATCAATTAATTAATCCCTTAATCGAATTTGGATTACGGGGTGTCACATTCTTCTTTTTTTTTTTTCATAATTAATTAGTCACACACGGAATATTTTTGAAATATATATAGAGTAATTATTTTAATATAATAATAATATTTTTATAATTAATTAGTCTATATTCTGTTATAAATCAAATATTTTTTATTTCCAATTATGTAATATTATCATAATAATATTTTCATAATTAATTTGTGTATATATTCGGCCATATGTAAAATATTTTTTATTCATAATATGTAAAATATTTTTTATTCATAATATTATAGACGTGTGTTCATAAATTTGTGAACTTGTTATGAATTTAAAATTTGTGCATAACACAATAATTTGCCACCACCTTATTGAATGAATTGGTCATTTTCAAGTTCATGTGTGTGGTATGTATTTATTGCATTTTTTCTTTATTTTGGTGAAATGAATGATTTATTGAAATGTAAATTTAAACAAATTTGAAAAGATTTAATTTGTATTTCAAATTCGTGAATAACTATTAAGTTTGTTAGATGTAATTAAAAAGTTGTTACATATTAATCATTCATTGGCCTTGACGTTTTCAAAGGTGTTATTAAAAAATTGTATCAAAGTAATTTGAAATTTGATATTATAAATTGCTAACATTAAACAAACTGTGTGGTTCGCTAGAAAATATATGAAGAGTAATATAATAGAAATTTCATAGAAAATAAATTGTAGGAGTAAAAATAATAACAAATAACATAACAATAAATTGTAGGAATTAAAATAATAACAAATAACATAACAAACGTAAATTGTTGACATATTTGTCGTTTTTCATCTCTAAGCAGAATCCTCATTATTTGAATCCTCATTATGCAAATTTTCAATCGGAGGTTCAGGCACCTGTCCATCTAGAGAATCATGAAAGTTAAGAAAATTTAAATACGTGAATAAAGTTATATATATATATATATATATATATATATATATATATATATATATATATATATATATATATATATATATATATATATATATATATATATATATAAAGCAAAACAATGTAAGTAAGCAATAGACAACCTCTTCAACGAAATCATAATTTTCTCTGTCATAAACATGTGTTGGAAAATCTGTATCTTTCAATACTC